>NW_027187400.1:1127006-1171515 GCF_028583685.1 Petaurus breviceps papuanus
TTTTTTAAAATTCTTTTTCTTTTTTTTTTCCGCCTTACCTTTTTTATTTTTTTTTTTTCTCGCCATTCCTGCCTCCCTCCCCTTCCCCCCCGCCCCCCCTGCCCCCCCCCCCCATCCCGCCATTGAGAAAACAAAAACAAAATTTCTTTTGTGAGCATATATAGTCAAGTAAAACAGATTCCCACACTGACCACGTCTAAAAAATACAATCTTGAGTTTATTGCCCCTCTGTAAGGAGGTGAATAATATTTCATCTTGAATTCTCTGGAATTGTGGTTGGTCTATTGTGTTGAACAAGGTTCCCAGGTCTTTCAAAGTTGTTTGTCTCTACAATATTGCTGTTCTTGTTCTGTTCATTTCACTCTGCATCATTTTGTAAAAGTCTTCTTAGGTTTTTCTGAACCCATTTCCACATCATTTTTTTTAAATAGCAAAATTGTATTTGTTCACATTCATATGCCATATATTGTTTGGCCATTCCCCAGTTGATGGACACTCTTTTAATTTACAGTTCTTTGCCACCGCAATAAAAAATATTATGAATATTTTTGTACAAATGGGTCTTTTTCCCTCTGTTTTGTTCTTTGGGATATAGACCTAGTAATAGTATTGCTGGGGATTCACTTGATTTCTAAGTCCTAGCTGATGACGTACTGATGTGAAGGTAATAGATACAGGCTAACCTATTTTGGTCCCTTCCAATTCTAAAATTCTATGTTTAGATTCCACAGAATATTTAGGGCAACAAAATTCCAGGACAACAAGAGGAGTTAGAGCTCTCAGAATTTGTCCTAAAGGTAGTTGACTTGTACCTTGGGTGAAATTTTAATTGTCCTGATTCATTAAGCTATACATACTACATTTTCTTTTGTGGCCTCCCATACTCTACTATTTCTTTTCATCATTGTATTTAGCCCTTCAGAGACAGATTTCCATGGTTCCTTTTGAGATATTTAGGATTTAGCTGATTTAACCTTTTCCTGCCCCATTTAAAATTTTATTTTAACTTTTTGTGTATTCACTGTTTGCTTGATCCTGAGGGAGAAATAACTGCTTTGTAGAAGCTTACAGTTTAGTTGAGGAGGCAGGACATACTCGTGAGATTTATTTAATGGTGAATAGAAGTATGTTTTTTATTGCCCCCATATGTTTTTATGCCCCCAGATTGAAATCAACGGTGAATGATATGAATTCACACAAGGGGGAGATTGCGGATTTGGTTAGGATTAGGGAACACATTTTTCATGGAAAGGCATTGGGTTGAGTCTAGAACCTTAATGGGTGGTTTACATTAGAGGAGGGAGAGAGATAGAACAGGTCTGGAACAACAAGCCCTGTTATCAAGTTTATCAAGTTTGTGGACCTTTAGCTAGGCCTTGAAGGATGACTAGGTGAAGGGCAAAGGGAAGGACCTTCCCAGTTTTGAGTAGCCTAAATATAATGACTTAGAAGTGAAACTGACCATAGGGCCCTGAAAGCACTCTGAATAAGCCAGCCTGACTAGAACCGAGTATTAGATGGGAAATCGTGGATAATAAAGTTAGGTAGATAGGATGTGGCCAGATTATGGAGTCTTGAATCCCAGAATCAGCTGTTTGAGCATTAAGCAAATGATTGGGAACCATGCGTTATTTAATAAGAAGGGGTGGTTTAATTGTTACGGTTTGTTTTTTACTTGCTCAGAGTAAGTTTGGTGTGTTATAAAAAAGGAATTTTAAACTTATTCTCTCGTTATCAATTACCCAATACCTGTGTTGGGAGCTGGAAAGGACACAAAAAGAGTAGAAGATATAATCCACAAGATCATTATCATGATTGCGGGGATTAGGCTGATACATGAAACAGAAGAGCATCAAACATTCTATAGGCAGATGGAGGCTGTTGGCTTGGATTCCAGAGGTTCATTTGTGAGTCAAGTTAGCTAGTTGGAACTCAGAATGTGTTTTCTCATTGAGACAATATTATACATGGTGGTTATAGGGTCCCAGGCCAGGTCCCCAAAGTCTAATCATCAGTTGTATTGACCATCTCTAACAATTTAAAAAAATGCATTCAAAACCGGCAGGTTTGGGTGGGAATATACTTAAAAACAAAGTGGGATTAGGGATTCATTCCTTACCGTTGACTGATGTTGAAGTGGTAGCTGGCCGCTTGGTTGAAGAGAAGGATTAGAGTGGTGGGAGGGAGGTGGGATGGGAACAGCTGCTGGCTCTACTGGGTTGGGATGAGGGCAGTCAGGGATAAGTAGTTATGGGGCTGACCAGCCCTTTCTTATTTTTCTTTCTCAAAATTACTTTTAGTACTGCCACCTTTCTTTGTTTTAGGCAGTGGTATGAGACGTAGAAGCTGGGTCAGGGAAGGAGATTGATCCTGGGTAGCCCCTTGTGGAGGGGAGAAGGAAGGAGTGGATAGGATTTGGTGGGGTTAGTAATGTTTCTGTGTCTTCTGCATGTTTAGGTTGGACATTGTCTGCTTAATTCCACTTGTTATGTATGCTAAATTCAAATAAGGAAGACCTTAATGAAGGCTGGAGTATACAGGAAAGATTTAATGAAAGATCTAGTATTTGTGATGGGCCCTAACACGTGGGCACAGTTGTCATTACTAGAGAATTTGGGGTGAGGTAACCTTCATTTCAGCATTTAAATACTGTGTTCATTCTGATAGGAGCACAAAGACAATGTTCCCCACCATTGGGGCTTAAAGTTTCATTGAGACAACACGAAACATTCACAAATCAGTGTAATACAGACTGTGCCTCCATTGGGTTAGAAAAAGGTGCTAAGAAAATAAAGGAAGAATCCTGGTCCTTGAAAATGGTGTGTGGGGCCTAAGACAAAAGCCTATACTGAAGAGAGGGGAAGGGCAGGGCATGTGGCTGAATGGTTGGATGGAGGACTAGGGCTGCATTTTGTAGGGCCCTGCCAGGAAGACCAGTTTAGACTTGAATTAGATGTGGGTGGTGTGTGGTAGAAACCAGTCCTCATGGGATAGTAATTCTCAAGCTGAGGGATCTGATAGGTGGCAAAGTCTCTTTCTCTTACTTATTTGTTTATCTCTACGTAGGCTGCTGCCTGTCTGTGCATGCTTTACTGAGATTGCCATTTGTTTCTAACATTTGCTGTCAATGGCTGCTGTGAAATTTGTTTTACTTAATTCAAGTAGGATAACTTTATTTAAAATGTTGTGACCTGCCCAGGTCGTTAACCCGGAATTGGACTTTCCTTAGATTTTGACTTTGTAATAATCACTGTTTTTTCTATCAGGTTGTTCATCTTGGCTGTTTGCTCAGTAGGTATACAATGTGTGCTAAGACTTAAGGTGCAGAAAAGGTATTTTTCCTTATTTTGATAGAAATTTAATGTCGATCGTGGTATTTAAGGTCAGGCTCAAGTTTATCTTTAATGGGAGTCTTTGTTCTAGTCATTCCGAGTATGTCCTAAAAGCTTCTTAACTCTGTTCCCAGTTTGGAATAGCAGAGTATTTTGACATTCTGATGGCCATTTCAGTAATGGTTTAATAGAACTCATCTTCTGGAAGTTCATGTAACACTAGTGGATGTGAATATTATTTCTCATCACTATTGTGCACTGACTTTTCAGATATATATTTTAAATCTTTTTTTGGTAGAACTGATTTTATTGAAATAGTTATAGAACCACACATTTACTTGTATCTGCCATACATTATTTTAGATTATTATCAATGGGCTATATTTCTTTTTTCTATGTAACAACAAAAAAGCAAAGTTGCAATTTTACACCATTGCAAATGAGCATTTTTTTGTACTTTATTTAAAAATTTGCTTAACTTTAAAATAGTCTAATAGAAGAGTTTTTTTAAGTCAGAGGAATGTTATGCTGAACATAAAAGATTTAGAAATTAAGTTGTTAAATCAATTATTGTACTCTTTAAGACATTTCTCTTGTGCAGCCACCCTTCCTTTCTAGACCTCAGGATAAAATAAATATCAGAGGATTGCCAATTTGCATTTTAAGCTTGGCAGCATGACTTGTATGTAGGCAGGCAGTGGACCCAACTGGGATGTTCCTTTAGTCTGCGGAAAATGGTGATAATATGGCAAGCTGCTTAGAAGTTTTCTTTGATGGGATGTTGAGTGAATAGTTAACTATTTCAAGCTTGTACAAATCATCTTTGTGAGCAAAAATAACATTTCTTCACTTGATTCACTCTTAGAAAAATCCACAGAAGTTTCTCAAAATGCAGCTTCGTAATGCTGGTCATTTCTGTGGTGCCCTTGATTTTTCCAAGTAGTTTTACTTCTTTCATCCTTTCTTTCCAGAGAAACTTAAGTGGTAGGAAGGGACCTGGAAATCAATAGTATAACCTGTTTGGAGGCTAACTGTTTTCCCACCAGTCAGCTCTTTTCCATAGACCTGATTGTAGAACAAAAAACTATTTCCAGTTATTTTTCACTGAAGAGTTGTGTTCTTACCTATAGATAGGGCTGTGTCTATACCCAGCTTAATACCTTTTTTGTTTTTGCTTTTTAAAGAAACAATATAAAAAAATGATCCTGTGTGTGTGTGTGTGTGTGTGTGTGTGTGTGTGTGTGTGTGAGATCACTGTAATCTTACAGTGTGTTACTGACTATGATAAGTTAGTCACTTCTGTAGAATGATGGCACTCTTTTGTTGAAGACCCCTGCCTTTGAAGGGGAAATGTTTACAACAGATGGCTCACTAATCACCTTGTACCTTAGCACTTAACCTTCTGTGACTGAGACACTGGGTACCATTTTGTAAAGGTCACAGCTTCAGAAAGTGGTTTTCTAGCCACTTGGGATTAATTATGTTTGGTACTGTTAAGGAGCTCACTTGAAGAAAATGAACTAAGTAGAAATGTCTACTTTGTTCTCAGAATGTGAGTAAATAATATATTTTTAAAAATATCTGTACTTAGTGTTGGCATAGTAGAACCTATAAAAGGATCAGACTGGGACTCAGGGCAATTATTTTTCTACTTTCAGATCCTGAGCTAGAATTATTTCTCTTTAAACTTTTGTTCTATCGTGACTGCTGAAGACCAGACCTGGTTTACTGCTATGTTTTCTGCTGCTACTTGCTTGCTTCTGTATGCTACTAACAGATGTCACAACTATGGCCAAGGAAAAGAGATTTGTTACTTAACTTTTTTTCTTGGCTTTCATTGCTGCATGACAGTTGTTCGTTCTTCCTCAATTGACTCTGTTGCTGTGTATGTGGTGATTCCTAGACCTCCTCTTGCCATGGGCCACTCCTTTCTCTCTCCCTCTCAGCATGGTCCCTTGCTTCCTACTAGAAACTATCTGTCAGGATTGGGTGACAAGAACATTGGATTTGGAGTTCAAATACTCCTTGGGTATAAAACCATCTCTTCCCCTTAGAACTTTGGGCACCTTGGAAAAGCCTAATCTCATTCAGTTTTAGTTCCTTCAGTTGTAAAATGAGTAGATTAGACTAGATGATCTCCAAGGTCCCCACTGACTCTCAAGTTCATGAGCTTACGAGCTCCCTTTTTTGTACTTTTCATTCCTCTCTTGATCATCCCTCAATTTCTCCTCCTTTGCAAGGAGGGAGACCTCTTCTCCTCTCTAAGACTAGCCTTTGACTCCTTCCCCCCTCTTTTTTTCCTCTCTCTCTTTGTCCAGTGACTCCTCTTCTTCTGCCAAAACTTCCCCGAGTCACCTTTTTCCTTAAAGAACTTTCACATAAACATGTTATCCTCCTTATATCCTCAGCCAGAATCTTGTGGGGGAGGGGAGTAGGGGGGGGGAGGCAGTAATCTGCATTGTTTTTACTCTAGCTCTTCAGCTCTTGTTTATTTCTTATGCTTTTGTAACATGGTTCTACTCCCATTTCTTTACCCTTTCCATTTTTCTTGACTCTCCAGCTTTTTACATTGTTGATTATCACCATCTCTTGAATAATTTCTTCTCCTTCTGGATTATGACTATGTTCTGTCTTTTTTCTTTTCCTTTATCCTTTGGCTTTTCTTTTTTTTCTACCTGGTTAACTGATTCTTAACCTCTTCTGCTGGATCATAGCCTGCTTGTGGATGTCTTCCATACCCTTCCTGTCCTGCATCCTTCTCTCTACGTTTTCCCTCTTGACGATCTCATCAATTCAGTTGTCATATCTTTGTAGATAACTTCCAGATTTGCATATCTGACCTTACTGTGCTCTAGCCACCCATCACTAGCTATCTACTGAACTTTCTACTGGTATATTCCATAGGCATCTCAACATGTCTGATGTGGAAATTATTATGTTCCCCCCTAACCTCATTTCCCCCTCCAAAAAAACCCCAGCAGACCTACAAAAATTCTTAATTCTGTTGAGGGTACCACCATTCTTCCATTCCCCCAGGTGTTAAAATTCAATTAGCCTCAGTTTGCCTCCACTCTTTTATCCCACTAACCAAGTAGTTTCCATATCCCTCATAATTGTTTTGTTCTTTCCATTCCCACAGACTCCTAGTTCCAATGATTTCCATTGCTTATTAATAGCCTTCTAATTTGTTATCCCTGCCTCCATTCTCTTCTTTTTTCATTCCATCCTCCACGTATCTACATTGTTGCCATAACTGGTACAGCCAGCCTACAGTGAGTTTTCTTTCAGCTCCTTATCTCAAATCTCCATTTTCCCCCTCGATCACCTCCCATTCCCAGAATATATTTTCCTTTCCTGTGCCTCAGAGAGCCTCTCCATTCCTTTATGATAGCTCATGCATCACCTTCTATAGGAAGCCTTTCTTGATCTCCCCCCCTCCCGCATTACTAGTGCCCTTCCCAATTAATTTGTGTATGGATTTATTCTTTATATACTTAAGTACATGTTGTATGCTTATATCCATGTTGTTTCTTTCAATAGAATGTGAACTCCTTGAAAATTGGTATTGTTTCATTTTTTGTCTTTGTATGTCCCTAGCATTTAGCACAGTGCCCGGTACATACTAATCATTAGCAGATATTTACTGATTAATTCTTTGTATCATTATTATAATGAAGTTTGATCATAATTTGTAATTTGTTGCTAAAGTGTTACATGGTTAGTTTTTAAAGATTTTTTTCAGAATTATTTAACTTGTTTTCATCATGTAACATTAATTCATTAATTTCCTGTTAGATGCTAAAGTGCTATTGACTAGATGACCAGTAAATACAAGGAGTATATTTCATTTAGTCACCATTAAATAAATACAAGCATAAGTTTCTAGTTCCTCATATACTTTTTTGCTTGAAACTAGTATTTTTAAAACTTGCTTGTATAAAATCCTTTTGTCTTGGATGAGTAGAGTAGGTAGAGAAAAATTGTGTACCTCCTTCCCCCCAATTGCCACAGTGTATAGAACAAAGCAATGGAGATATAGAATAGTGCACTACTTAGGGTGAACTACTTTGGATTAGTACTCTTAAATTGATCTATGTTTTGTCCCCATTACAGAAGTTCTTGTGCTGATGGAGGGAAAGTTGGGAGTTTTCCTAGTATATGAGATGGTACAATGATTGACCTTTGCAGGGGAAGTCGTTTTGCTAAATAAAATGAGAGCATTGGGGGTGGGAAGAAAGGAAAGGAGAAACAGGTAAACATTTCCTATTTGGAAGATTTTCCTTTGCCTGCAGGTTAGGGGGCAGCAAATTACAGGCTATGAATTGTGTAGGTTGTCATTTCAAACTTACCACTTAAGGCTTAACGACTTCTGTTTTGTAAATATTTCTTTTAATAGGGAATTTGTAGAATTCTTTCATTGGGCAGACTTATTTCCTTCAACATGTCCTGTTTCTTCTGTCTCAGCTCTTCCAAAGACCGAATGCCCTTGCTGTTCAACAGCTCACAGCTGCCCAGCAACAACAATATGCCCTGGCGGCCGCTGCCCATCAGCCTCACATAGGTAAGTCTGTCAGCAACATACACCTTTCCTGTAGGCACCTACTGTTAATGACAGTGGGCACCTGCTTAAGCTAACAGCCACTGAGGCTGAGCAGAAATGGGGAGATTTGATGATACAATAAACACTATCAGGAAGATTTTGTTTCGCTTTAGAAGATTTCTATGTAGTTTGATGATTTTTGCCAAAAAAAATGATGATTTTTGCCAAATTCTGATTGCCCCAATGGGCTAAAATTTTCAAATCCTTCTTATTTGCCTCTGAAGACAAATTTATTCTCATTGAAATTATAGTGCAGCAATGAGGATTTCCCTGAATTATGGGACATGATGTTGAATGGCATTCTTATCTTTTGGGAAAGTCAGGGAGGACACATTAGTAAGAGATTTGAACTCTAGTTCGTGTCTTCAGTCTGTCTAATGTTTACTTTAACTAGATCTCATTTGATAATATCTTACTCACTGAACTCCTTTCAGGGTGTTCTTGGGGAGGACTTGTTTTTTTGTCGTATTTATGAATCACTGCAGTATAATGGGGCCATGGTTGTGACTATCCTACAGGTTATACTCCTTTGTATTAATAATAAAAATAAAGTGACCATGAAAGTGACAACAGACCTCATGGAAAGCATAGCTTAGAAGCTGCCTCCATTTGACCCACCTTCTTCCATAACATCCTCTTCATTCTTAGTAGGGCTATCTTCAGGCCCTGACTTTGTAAAACACATACCTGGCCAAAGTAGAAGATTTCAGGGTGGCTAGGTGGTGCAGTGAATAGAGCACCAAAGCTGGAGTCAGGAGGACTTGAGTTCAAAGGTAGCCTCAGACACTTAACACTTAGCCATGTGACCTTGGGCAAGTCACTTAACCCCAATTGCCCTCCAATAAAAGCAAAAAAAAAATAGTAGGAAGTTTCCTCCATTTTTAAACTCTTGTCTGCTGTCACCACTTTTTAGATACACAGATTTAGGGTGAGCAGAAATCACTGGCTGACTCCAGCTCTTTTTGATTAAAATGGATAGAAGTATTTGGATCTCTCTGCCTGTCATTTATAACTAGCCCGGTTTGCCCGTCACAGAACAAGATAGACTGGAGGACCGAAGTTTATTCTCATTAAGGAGGCGGGCAGTTCCTTGGCCTTCTCTAAAGGACATGAGCCTGTTATTTATCCCACCTACTCTGATCATAGGATCTTTCCATTTTTATGTTTTCACTAAATCTTAAGCCCCCTCTCCTCTCCATCATGTTCTTATTTCAGTTTCTCTAGACTATATTGGGGAAAAAAAGTACTAAAAGTTTAGTTTTTTTTAATTGAAGTCAAGTTGTCCTCTTCAAGATGATATATAAAGGAATTATCAAAAGAGCAGAACTGTGTATCTTTTTATTTGCCTTATTCTAGTGATTCTACAGAATGGAGTGCACTAATTGAGAATCAAGTTGCTTTTCACGATACTAGTATCAATTCAACAAAGCTTAAAAGAGCTTATTTGGAATGATAGGTCTGAAACTTTTAACCTTGACTAAAAGCTCATTTTCTTTTAGGAAAAAATTGATTTAAAATACCTTCAGATCGAAATAAGTTATTTATTAGTTTTGTTCCAAACTTTGCTGAAATCTTTATTACTGTCTTTTAAGATATTGGTATCTTTTTGTTTGTTCCTCCCCTCTGCTCTCCACCAACCCCGCCCCCCATTCTAATAACTGGCAGTATTGCATATTGAATAGAGACCTAGCCTCAGCATCAGGCAAAACTGGGTTCCAATCCTGCCTTTGATACATGCCTTGGTTATATGGCCTGGGCAAGCCAGTGAATACCTCTGCAGGGCCCTACATACTTCTGTCATCATGAAACACATATAGATTGACATTGATCGGGAGGTTTCCTCTACTAAGAAAATCACAGCTCTGGTGGATCAAAAAATAAAATATTTCTAGTAAATACACATAATTTTGGAAACATTAATAAAGTGCTTTGTATTGAGACTTGCTTCCTGAGGGGGAAATGTTACCCATCCATGGGTCATTAAAGCCAACAGAATGCTTTGTCCTCCTCTCCTCCAGCCCAGGGCTGATGTCCAGCTCCTGCAGAGCTCCCAGGTAGGGCTGCAGCTCTAGTCAAGTTTGTTTTCACTGACAGGTATGTTTTCAGCAGGTTTAGCTCCCGCTGCATTTGTCCCCAATCCATACATCATCAGTGCCGCACCTCCAGGGACGGATCCTTATACAGCAGGACTGGCTGCAGCAGCTACTCTAGGTGAGATACACCCATCTTCTTGGAGTGGGTTTTTTTTTCCCTTTTTCAATCTGCTTTGAAATGACTACATCATGGCAGAATAAATGTGTTCATTCTCAGTAGTCTTCAGGGGCATACCTTGGCTAAACTCATCTTGAGCATTACAGAATCATATTCAATGTTGAAGACCTGACTTCAAATCTAGACTGAGATTCTTATTAGATGTGTGAACCTGAGCAAGTCATTAGCCTCTGCCTCACTTTCCCCCATCTACAATGGGGATAATAAATAATAGCACCTCTCTCCTAGGATTATTATGAGGATCAAATGAGATGATATTTGTAAAGTGCTGAGTAAGTACTGTGTCTGGCACACAGCAGACACTGAATAAGCCCTCCCTTCCCTTACCTCTGTCAGAACATACTATCAGTGTTTGCTTATTTGTGCCTCAGCATGTCAGGCTGACAGCCAGGTTCCTAGTGTCTGCTCTAAAAGTCACTGAATACCCACATTCTTAATGCTCAAAGGGCTTTTGAAAACAATCAGTGGCATATTATTAATTTAGAGGGCCTTCCTTTTGATAGTCCTTTGTCTAAAGACATGCTCAGGGCTATTTATGTGATATACAAAGGGTCCCAGAAGTCTTAGTGCAGGTTTAAGCTTGGTCCAATGGGTTTGTTTGAGTGAATTACATATTCTAGGTAACCAGTAATTTCTTGGGATGACTAGATTTGAAAGAATTAATATTACAGCTAGGTACATTTGGTGAGAGATATTTGGAATTAAGAGTTTTCCTCCTTATTATAGCTTGAGTGATTTGAAAGAATATTTTCTGTTTTGAGTAGTTCTGGCATTTGAAATGTTAATGCATATTCATAGATGTTTAAGGTTCCTAAGTCTTTGTCTTCTATATCTGGCCTAGGGGCCAGTAAAGATTAAGTATTTCTTAGTTGGCTTAGTTTAGTTTTGAGGAGAGCTTCACCCATATTAGAAAGGTGAAAATGCAGAGAGAATGGACTGGATGCTCTCGTGAGTTGGAACATGAACTTGTTTTCTTAGTCACATCCACTGTAGAAGTACGTTTTTCAGATATCCCAAGAAATGTTACTTTAGATGAAGAGCAGTTTCCCAGATTTCAAAGTACTGGCGATGATGACATACTTGCCCTCACTGAGAATATAGTTTGGTGATGAAAACCTTGCTATATGTACTCAAAAGCTGAGCCAGATGGAACACTTGAAGCAGTTTTTCTTCATGAAGTCAGAAAATGTGTACTCTCTACATTGTATTTTTATGAGTATTGTCAGTATTTTTGTTTCTTAGATAAATTCATTTCAGATCTCTTGGCTTCTGTTTTCTTCTTCATTGATAAAATACAAGAAGGCTAGACTGCATACTAGTGAATTAGTCAGCATGGATATAATTAGGTATTTGCAATGTGTCCAGTGTTGGGGATACAGGGGAGGGCAAAACACAGTCCCTGCCCTTAAGGAGGGCGTAGTCTGATGGAGAAGACAAATATAAGTATTTAAATAGATTGTTTAAAACTGCACTAAAACCTTTGGTACAACACCTTGTATACCTTATAAACTCTTAGGTATAAGTTACTAGTAGAGTGTGAAGTATAGGATAGGGTAGGGAAAAGCCCCCTTGCAGAAAGTGGGATTTGATTACAGTCTTGAAGGAAGCTAGAGAAGCTAAGAGGCAGTGCTGAAGAGCGAGAACGTCTTGTGCATGTGGGATAGTCAGTGATAACACATGAATTCAGAATCTCTATTGTAAAAACCAAGCTCAAATACTTTATGGTTCTTGGATTTTTACTAAGGAATTGTAGGGTCCCCTGAATTGTTGGTGAGCCTTGTATGTTTTGCCCAAGCCTTTGTCTCATGTAAAGTAATATATACGCAGTTTTTCAAAGTAGGGGAAAAATGTGGATTCTGCCTCATCTTTGTTTGTGTGCCCAAGAATTACATCCCTAACTTGTTGGGGCCATCCAGAATTTTGCAGAGATGCAGCCTGGAAACTCTGAGGCTCTTCTTTGGGCATCTTGCATTCAGTGGTTTATCTTGTCCCTCTGCCATTAAGGAACACATTGGAAGTCCCAAAACTACTTCAGTAGTGTTTTGGGTTGAACCTGCCCATCAATTCTGATCCTCTTTGATTCTGCTACTATTTAAATTGGGGATGACTTTAGGTCAGGTGTGAGAGACTCATCCAAGAAGGAATTTTTTTTTACATTTTAAAATAAAGTTTTATTATATTAAAAAGGTCAAAACCCTTCTTAGCTCCCTGCTTCTGCATTATGTAGGTGCAGCCTTCACGAAAATGACCACCATTCATGTGTAGAATGAATTGCCAGCTTCTTCTAATGTTAGAGTAAACAAGAGAGGCGTGTCTTTATTTTTTGCTTTTCAGAAGCTGATAGATAAATTTGCTTCCACCAACGAGTTGCTTTCCTTCTCTGACGCCTGTAAAGGTCTCTTTCTATTTCAAAGGGTTGTGGAAATGATAGGAAGAAAAATCTTTGGAATCTATAATTTCTACCTTCCTATTGTCTCCCTTCATGCTGCACTTACATCCTTCATCCTTTTTGAAAAAGTTACAGAAACTTTGTTAATTACTGTACTATATTTCTCTTTTCTTTTTGGGCTAGATTTCTTGAAAAAGCTGTCTACTCTAGGATCCTTGGCTTCCTGTCTTCCTTTAGAAAAAAATTAAATGTAATATTTTTCAATTAAAAAAAAATCAGTTTTCTCTCTCTCTCTCACACCTCAAACTTGGAAAAGAAAAAATGTCGGGGTGGGGAGAAGCTTTTAAAACCAATTGGGTATAGTCATGCAAAAGAAATTCTTGTGTTGGCCATGTCCAAACTTTTATGTCTTGTTCTGAATCCTGAGGACCTATCCTGACTAAAGGTGGGTGGTATCTTTCTTTATGGGTCCTCTGGAATTGTAGTTGTTCATTGTTTAGCTTTTAAGTTTTTATTATGGCGTTGTTATAGTAAACTCTGTTCTGATTCTTCTCATTTCACTTGGCATCAATTTATACAAGTCTTTCAGATTTAACCAAAATCATTATTTGTTATGTCAAATAGCATTAGATTATAATAATCATATACCTTAATTTGTTCATCCATTCCTCTATTGATGAATCTTCCTTAGTTTCTAGTTCTTTGTTATATTAAAAAGATCTCGATCTAGCTTCTAGCTTCTTCATTTAACGGAAAGTGCTCTTCCAGAGTTACTGGTGATCTTTTAATTGCCAGATCTGACGCACTTTTCTCATCTTTCTTACCCTTTCACTTGCCTTTGCCGTTGTTGATCACTCTCTTTTCCTGTGTGACTTGATAGGTTTCAGTGACTCTGTGCTCTTCTGGTTTTCCTCCTTCACTGACTGCTCCTTTGTCTGGTATTTGTGCTGGATTTTCGTGTGTGTGTGTGTGTGTGTGTGTGTGTGTGTGTGTGTGTGTGATTACAACCAAACATGGGTTTAATGCAGGGGCCTATCCTAGGTCTTCACCTCTGTATATATTGTCTTACTTGGGATTCTTTTCTGCTCCCATGAGTTTAGTTATCATCTCTGTGTTAATGATTCTCAAATCTGTTTATCTAGCCCAACCTTCTCTTCTGACCTCCAGCCTTACATCTCCAACTTTACATTAGACATCTGCAGTTAGGTACCTCGTAGACATCTTATAATTTGACATGTCCAAAACTGAACATATATTTTTTTCCTCCAAACTCCCCCTTTTCTGAACTTCCCTATTATTGCTAAGGCCAGTACCAGGGACCCTGGCTTACAACCCACATACCATCCTCAACTCTTCACCTAAATTTATTCCACATATCAGTCTATGTTCAATCTCATCATTTCTACTTTTACATCATCTCGATTAATGTCTGTTTCTTTTTATTCATACAGCTATCACATTGGTGCAGGCTTTCATCATCTCATACCTAGACTATTAGCATAGCCTTTTGGTTGATCTTTCTGCTTTATGTCTTCCCACTTCAGCCTGTCTTCCATTCTGCTGCCAAAATGACCTTCTAAATCCCAGTTTTGATTTTTTCATGTTCCTACTCAGTAATATAAATTTGTCATTTAAATCCCTTGACATCCTTTGCCATCCCTACCTCTCCAGTCTCCTTATGCTTTATCTTTTTCTGTGCAGTGAGATCCAGTTGTACTGGACAATTGCTATTCCTTTCAAATGATATTCCTTTTGATTATGTGCCTTTTCACTATATATGCCTTGAGTCCTGAATGCTGTCCTTGCTCATTTCTGTCTCCAAGCTTTCCTGACAGCTCTGCTCATAAGCAAACCAAACTCCAAATCATAAAAAAGAGAGTAGAAAGGGGAGATAAAAAGAAAAATCTCATCTTCAGTGATGAGTCAAGAAGACAGGACAAAGAATGGAGTAGGGACTGACCTCTTTATTTATAGATTATATATATTTAACTAGCTCCCTCTTGTTTTGACTTTTTTTTAAGAGGAGAATGGGGCCAAAGAGATGAAAAAGTACAA
Organism: Petaurus breviceps papuanus; assembly: GCF_028583685.1. Classification (NCBI taxonomy): domain Eukaryota; kingdom Metazoa; phylum Chordata; class Mammalia; order Diprotodontia; family Petauridae; genus Petaurus; species Petaurus breviceps. The sequence goes on from NW_027187400.1 coordinate 1,141,654, forward strand.
GAAGAAAGGGTGAAGGGGATCAAAAAATCCTAACCCTGAACATAAATGGGATGCATTCGCCTATAAAATAGAAGAGAATAGCTTAGTGGAATAGAAAGCACTCTCTAACAATATAATGTTTACAAGAAACTAAAAACATAAAGATACCCAAGAGACAGAATCAGAGCCTGAAACATAACCAGGACTTGAAATAAATATAAATTTATTTTATAATAAATGAATATAAATCAATTTATTTTATAATAAATGAATATAAATCCAGAAATGAAATATAACTGGGAGTTAAAATGAGGGAGAGAAGCAAACTTAAGTGTATGTTTTACCTGAACTCAAGGATGCCCATTATCATGATTGCTGTTTAAGACAGTGTAAGGTATACTGGCTTTAGCAATAAGATAAGAAAACAGATTTCATGGGAGATAAGTATAGGCAAAGAAGAAAGAAAATTATCATTTTTTCCAGTGATACGATGATTTATGCAGAGAATACTAGAATCAACTAGAAAGATTATCAAAATTTAGTAAATTAGAAAAATTATCAAAAAACTAGTGGCAACAAGCATGTTTTCAGATAAGTACAGTAATATAAACATGCTAAAATGATATAAGCAGGTGTTTATAGGCACCATTAAGAATCAATATCAGTACCATTTTATATATTTATATATGCATGTATGGTATGTGTGTGTGTGTTGGGGGGGTGGAGATGTGCACACACAGACACATGTACACACCAAGTTGCATGCATCTAAATACTTAAAAGTAAAGTTAATTAAAATTTTTGCCAGTGAAAAAGAAATAGTAAAACTAAAATAGGATACCTCATTGTACCTCTTTCAGACCTAGAAAAATCTAGCCAAAAGATTTATTCCAACTTTGGAAAAATTACACATTGATCTCTCTTACTGAATAGGAACAGACAGGAACTACTTACTTCACAGCTATGCATGGTATCTTTACAGATATTAATCATTTATCTCACAAAAAATTTATAAAAACAGACACACTAGACACATTATTTATTAATCACAATGCCATAAAAATATATTTAGGAAAAGGCCTTTGAACAAATATTTAAAATTTAATTACAGACTATATAACTTAATCCTAAAGAACTCATGAGTCAAAGAACAAATGATAGAATATTTCATTAATGAACATCTTGACAAACCATTCCAAAACTTGGGATGCATCTAAAGCAGTTTTTAGGACAAAATTTCTGTTTCTATACACTTTCATCTACAAAAAAGAAAGAATAAACAAATTGGCAGGAAATTAAGAAAATCTAGGACAGTGTCAAATCAAAATTCTTAAGCTAAACAAAGTGGAAATTCTAAAAATCAAGACACCAAAAAAATTTAATTGATAAATGAAAATAGATGCTTTTAAAGGAAAAAAACTTAATACATCAAAGTTATTTTGATTTTAAAAATAATTTTAAAAAGTAAATAAAAATTTTTATATCAGTGAAAAAGGTGAATTCCCAACAGTTAAAGGGGGATTAAAAGAAAATGTCAGAATTAGATGACGTGAGTGAATACTTTTAAGTTATAAAATACTCAGATAGATAAAAGCAATAGAATATTTAAATAACCCAGTATTTTTAAAAATGTAATTGACCGAGTCATAAAAGATTAAAAAAAAAAAACAACCCATCACCCTCATCGTAAATTTCATCCAACATTCGAAGAGTTATCCTAATATTAACACAAGTGGTTTGCAAAAATAGTAAAAGAAGGGAGCCATCCAGACTTTTTCTATGATCCATATTCTGGTTCTGATACCTTAATCAGAGATAATACTGCGCAAGAAAATTATAGATCAGAATCCCAGTGTTCATTAACATTGATACAAAAAGTTATGATAATGTATCAGAAAGATTATATACAATGACCACATCGGGCTTATACCAGGAATGCAGCTTTGGTTCAGTGTAAGGAGGAGCATATGATTATTAATCCATATTTGTAAGATTTATAAGACACTTATCAGTAGGTGCTGAAAATAGATTTTTTTCCTTTCAAAATCCAACATCTTTTTTTTTGTCACTAGAATGATTAGAAATACATGGATTTTTCCTTTAATATAGGAAATAGTATCTGACAGTAAAAACAAGCAATATATGTAATTGAAGAAAAGTTATAAACCACTCCTTTAAGGTAATGAGTAATTAATTCAAAGATGTTTATTATCACCACTACTATTTAATGTGATAGAAGACAAGGTAACTTCAGTAATAAGATAAGAAATTGAAATCCTAGAGCTAAACATAGGCAAAGAATGAACAAAATTATTATTGTGCAGATGACAGTGATTATTTGAAGAGAGAATTATATAGTCAACTAAAATGAGTAGAAGTACCATGTTTCCCCGATAATAAGACACTGTCTTATTAATTTTTTGGACAGAAAAACACCAGAGGGATTATTTTCAGGGGAAGGCTTATTTTAATGAACATTGAGAGCAATTTTAATAAACAGGTAAATGTGAACAAAAAAATGTACCTTTATTCAATAATGAATTCAATAAAGAACAGGATGACGCTCACTGCTGCAGCTCTGATTGGATGCAACTCGGAGAACGGCGTGCGTTTCACCGGGGTGGGGGACGGTGCATACAGAGGGTACCGTAATGTAGCGTGTAGTGCAGGGGATCACCTTCACTACAGTAGCAATCTCAATAGGGCTTATTTTTGGGGGGAGGGCTTATTTTAGAGGAATCTTACACAGTAAGGGGAGGGCTTATTTTCGGGATAGGTCTTATTATCGGGGAAACACGGTAATAAAATTAGTAAAGTTGTAGAATGGAAATATATGTCATCAGAATTCTCATGGTGCCAACAAAACTTCACCTGATGAGAGAGAGAAATTCCATTCAATAGAAATACAGAAGGTCCAAAACATTTTTAAATCTACCAAGAGATACCCAGTGAACACATGAATCCAACTAAAAATAGAAGTGCCGTGAGAATCAAATTATGAAAGGATATTTTGTTGGTCTAAAAGAATAATAATGAAATTCTTCTGAAAGAGCCAAAGATTAAGAATTTCAAGTGAAGTAATGGGAAAAAAACAAATGAAAGAAAGAAACAGATTTAGGATTACATGGTTACAAACCATGTAACAAAATAATAATCTTCAAAATGATTTGTTTTTTGTTTAAAAAAGAGAGGTCAGTCATTGGATCAGAATATGTAAAAGCAAATAAACAAACCAGCTTGGTGTTCCCATACCTGGAGTTCTCTATTTCCTCATCTGGAGGATGATTCAGTTCCTGGCTACCTTGATTTCCTTCAAGCCCATGCTAAAATCCAGCCTTTTAGAAGATGTTTTTCCCGATCCCCCTTAGTTTTGGTACCATCCCTTTGTTGATTATTCCCAGTTTATCCTGTATGTAACTTTGTTAGACATAGCTGTTGCATGCGATTTCCCTTGTTAGACTGTGAGCTCTTTGGGAATAATGACTGACATTTTACCTTTCTTTTTACCACTCAGTACTTAGCCCAAGGTTTTTGCACAAGGTAGATACATATCAGTGTTGACTGACTTTCTTTTTGTCAGATCCTTACTCAAAGGCTCTGTCTTACAGTATTCATCACATAGTAGGTGCTTAATAAATCCTTGCCCCCCTTCTTGTCCCTCCTTTATTAGGGTGGTGTTTTGGGAAGGGATAGAAGATGATTACTTGTTAATTTGAAGTAGGAATAAAAATCAAACTTTTTAATTAATTCATTTTTAGTTTTCAACATTCATTTCTACAAGATTTTGAGTTCCAAATTTTCTCCGTCTCTCCCCTCCCTCTACCCCAAAATGGCATGCATTCTGATTACCCCTTCCCCTAGTTATTCCTCCCTTGTATCACCCCTCACCTCTTATCTCCTTCCCCCTTATTTTCTTGTAGGACAGGATATATTTCTCTACCCCATTGCCTGTATATCTTATTTTCCAGTTACATGTAAAAATGATTTTTAATATTTGTTTTTAAACTTTGAGTTACAAATTCTCTCCTTTATTCCCTCCCCATCCACCCTCATTGAGAATGCAAACAATTCAATATAGGTTATACATGTATAGTTATACAAAACACTTTCGTAAATAGTCATGTTGTGAAAGACTATATAAGATCAAACTTTTAAAAAGATCGTTAGTGCTCTTATTTTCCCTTTGACGTGACCAACTCTTTATACTCTGGGTGTCGTGTCCGTGCCTATGTGTATATTGCCTCCTGCATTAAGATGGAAATTTCCTGAGGGCAGGGACCAAGGTCTTTCCTTGGATCTTCAACACTTGGTACTAGAGATAGAAAAATGTTATTAGTGCTGGACAGTTAGTAAATGCTTAATAAATTCTTGTAGGTTGATACAAATGTAATGTTACTGTTACATCATTCTTTCTGCTTTTGAAAAAAAGAAATTGTAGAACCCCAAAATCTATAGGGAACTTGGAGGTCAGTCTTGTACAACTCATACCTAAAGTGAATCCCCTTCTTATAACATTTTCTAATACTATGTTATATTTTATTTATCATTTCATATTGTACATTACAGTTTCCTATAACATTTTCTGCAGTTAAATGGAGATTATTTTCAGTTCTCTCTTAGATTATAGATTCTGCTGTCTGAGTTGTTAAATTTGTACTGCTTGTGATTCCTAATTGTTAGTGTTCTTCCTAATTCAAGCTTCGTTTACTTTTCTTTACCATTTTAGGCCCTGCTGTGGTCCCTCACCAGTATTATGGAGTCACTCCCTGGGGAGTCTATCCTGCCAGTCTTTTCCAACAGCAAGCTGCTGCTGCTGCAGCAGCAAGTAATTCAGCTAACCAGCAGACCACTCAGCAAACTCAGCAAGGGCAGCAACAGGTACCTGGACGTCTCTATTGTACATCAGTAAGATCCTGAATATCTAAAGACAGATTTTTTTTGTCATTGTGTAAATTCAAATGGATATTTTTTACAGAGAAGAAAAATACAAGATGGGAATCCATGAGAAGTCATTTGTTCCGCTTTCCAGGTCCTCCATCTCTTAGTCACTTTTATCTGTATGCTTTAGCAACAGAAGTAGTCACGATTAACTCATATATTTTATTAAAATAACTAAACAAATTGCATCTAGATTTCAAGTACATCATCCATGTTGATGCTTGTGACACTTCACAGAGAAGGAAGCAATTCTGCAGATCGTACATGGATGGATCTCAAACCGTCCACTCATGCCAGTGCTGTCAGTAACAGTTTCTGTTCTATGGTGGCTCCCTCCCTCTCTGGCTCTGTGACTTCCCCTTTCTGGGCCTCAGTTTTCTCATTTGTAAAATAAGAAAGGACTACAAAACCTCCAAAGTGCCGCTTTATTTCTATCATACTATGGACTTCATAGCATCCCAGATTGTAGAAATTGCACATCTTGCATTTCTTCATCTTTCTTTGCTCTGTTAGTAGTTTTCTAGTGATACATGTCTTAGAAAATCATAGATAATTAATGCCCCTTCTAGTAGAACTACAGGCAGTTTTTAGATAAACTTTTATTGATGATATTTTGTCCTCCAACCCCTGTATCCGTCCTATTCCCAAATAGCTATCGGAGGGTTTTGTTTTTGTTTTTAATGGAAAAAGAGGAAGAAGAGAAAAAAAGCCCATATATCTGTGTGTCATAAGAAATCTGTCATTATATAAAGTGTTCTATGCCTGTAATTACCTTCACCTCTGCAAATTCATAATAATCTTATGATATCTTCTTCTTCTTCTTTTTTTTTTAAGCAATCAGGGTTAAGTAACTTGCTCAAGGTTACACGGCCAGTGAGCCCGGGATTCGATGTCCAGGTCGTCCCAACACTGGAGCCGGTGCTCTTACTCGCTGAGCAATTGGGGTTAAGTAACTTGCTCGAGGTTACATGGCCAGGTGTTTCTGGGTGGGTGCTAAGTGTCTGAGCCCGGGATTTGATCTCCAGGTCTTCTCAACACTGGAGCCGGTGCTCTTACTCGCTGTGCTAACTGGCCGCCCCTAATCTTATGATATCTTAACAACTATTCCCATTAAATTTAGGAGTTCTATAATTATCTCCTTTAAGAAAAAACAGTGGAATTTCAAGAAATTTAGAGAAAAAGGCATATTATAGAATTTTGAATGCCTTATATGTCTGATATTTATGAATGAATTTTTGAAATAAATGAAGACATTGGTACATTTCACTCCCCTCCTGTCTTCCTTAGATATTTAGTGGCAGCAGTTCCACCCTAAGATGAACAGCAGTAGCAAATCCACTTATGCAAATTGTCAGGCAGCCAACGACCTTTCAGCAAAACCTGCCTGCAAATGGTAAACTCTGAGCACTGAGCTGATTCAGAGCTGCAGAGAAGAATTGTAAAAACATGGAGTAGTTCCAGGCCTTTTTAAGGAATGCGTGTGCCATTTTATAGAAAACTTCATTTTGTGCTCTGTGGGTGCATGCACGTTTTTGGTGGGGTGTGTGTGTATCTCTGTGAGTGTGCAAGTGAGAGCATCTCAAGGACCTGTCTAGTAAAAGTCTCCTTAAGTGACAGATGAGGAGGAAACTCAATATTGCATTGCAGTGAATGTCAGTGGCCCTCATTCACAGAACTAATACATGTTAGAGCTGGAATCAGAACTCACCAGAGTACATAGAAGCACAAACCTATATCTTGAGTCTGAGTTTTGTTAGTTTTATTACATTTTCATGTTTTATTTTTAAAAATACTTTATTTTGGTGGTCTTGCTGTGGTTTCTGCCTCATTTAGTTAGTTTTCTTATCAGAAAATTAGGAGAACTAGTCATTTTCTGATACTGACCAGCCTTTTGGTTATTTTCATGAGACAGTGGGGGTATAGTTGAAAGCATGCTTAGTTTCAAATCTTAGCTCTGCCATTTAGGTTCTTACATAAGCTTTTGTCAAGTGGCTTTATGTTTGTGCCCTTCAGTTTCTTCATTTCTAAAATTAGGGCCTTTGATTCACTAAAACAATAATGACCCAACAGGGTCTTCCTATGGTCCATTGAATTCATAGAACATAATTTATTCAGTCATTCTCCAGTTGATGGGCATCCAGTTTGTTTCTAGTTTTTTCTATCACAGTATATTGACCAGAGTAGACATTTAATGATATTTTTTCAAATTAAGCATAGCTCTAGCAGGTAGTGAAGCTCTATATGTAATTGTGATTCATTTAAATACATAGATTATCCTCTATCATTTAAAAATATGGAACACAAAAGCTTAACAAATGTATGCAGCATTTCATTTTTAGTGAAAACAATTTACTAATTTCAATTACCATTTCATTGTATTATTTAAAAAGATGAAACGTGAAATCTGGGCACATTTATTGGCTTCTTACCTATTTTCATTCATTTCTTTTTTTTTTTTTCAAGTTTTCAAATTTATTTTTACTTTTCTTTCATTTTCATATACAACCCTCCCTCTCCTCTCCACTGCCTAGGGTGCCATTCCCTGAAACAAAGAATATGAAAAGGAAGGGTCGATAGTATTTCATCAGAACTAACCATTGCATCACATTAATTGGATTATATTTCTAGTATTCTAAACCCATAATTTCCCACAACAGTAAGAGAGGGAGAAGGTATAGTTCTGTCTTTTCCTGGGGGCCAGCCTTGGTCATAACTTCAGGGTTCAGGAATTTTTTTCCTTTCTGTTTACATTGTGGTAGTCATGTATATTGCTTTACTGGTTCTGCTTACTTTATTTTGCATGTTTATATTTGTTTTGATACTTTCAATATTCTTCATAGTCAACATTTTTAATAGTGCACTAATATTCCTTTGCATTCATGGACTCCAGTTGGTTTAACCATTCCCCAATCAATGGGGGCTATTTTGGTTCCACTTCTTTGCTACTATGTAAAAAAAAAATTGATATTCTAAATATTTTGATACATGGGGGGGCTTCTTAAAAATCGTATATCAGATTTGATTTTTTTCTCTGTATTTTAAGGGGAAAACAGTAAAGTCATCCTACACACATCAATGTTGATAGAAAACATAACAATGGAGGTATTAGACCACAGTTCACAGAGGCCGTAACACCTGAGCTCAGACTTGAAATGTTCTAAGAAATTAAGCATATAGGACAGTAGGAAAGAGAAATCTTCCTACAGAAGATGCTGTTGGGAATTTGGTGTATATGGTACCTTTCTGTCTTTAACTTCATTGGGAGGTTCTGCCTAGCATAGGGGCTTGTAGAGATGAGTGTATATTTTAATAATTTCTGTAATATAATTCCAAGTTGCTTTCCAGAATGGTTCTACCATTTCAGAGCTCCACCAGCAGGAGAACAAAGGTCTAGCTATTGTAATTTCCCAGCATTCAATTTGATTATTTTGTTGTTTTTAGTATTACTCTGTTAGTCCCTAAAGGATAGAATCTGTAGAGTGGATGGAAATGGGAATGAGGCAAATTTATGTCTGAATGTTAGGGAAAAACTTCCCAACAAGTGGAATGGGCTGGCTTGGGAGTTGAATGAATGTCTCTCCTTGGAGGATTTGAGTCCACAGATGTCCATTTAACTCTTAAATTCTGTGGTTCTGTGATAGCCGTTGTGTATCTTAATTTCCTGATTTTGCCTACTTTATTTTGTGTTACATCATATTATTCTTCCCATGTTTCTCACATTGGTAGCACAGTTGTAGGCTCTTAATTTCCCATTGGATTCATATCCCACATGTTGTTTAGCCAATCTAAAGGCGTCTACTGTGTTTCCAATTCTTTGCTACTACAGAAAGTATTGCCGTAAAAATGTTTTAGTGGATAATGAAGAGGAGGAGAAGGAGAAAGAAGAGAAGGAGGAGGACTGTACCAAATTATATTTATGCATGGGAATTGGTTCTAGCCCAGCGGAAATATGCATTGAGAATTCCAGTAATGTGACCACTTTGCAGGATTCATTATTCACACTAATCAGCTCCTAGTTTTATGTGGTACCAATTTTTTCTTATTGGTCTCTTTAGGTTCTCTTCCTAATAGTGGAATCTGGCACAACAGGAATGGAAACTTGAGTCATTTTCTCAGAAAAAAAATCTCAGTTGATTTTCAGAATTGTTGAAGTAATTCCTAGCCCCACCCACAGTGTTGTAGGGCTGCCTCTCTTTCCATTTACTGTCCACAGCTTTGTCATCATTAACAGTTTGCTTTGTAGAAGACGAAACCTCATATTTTTCTTATTTTTAGTCACCTGGAGCTTCCTTTCATAGGCTTGTCTCTTTACCCTGTCTCATAAAGGCTGCAGAGATGCCTGCATCAAAGAGGACATGAGCACTTCAGTATTTTTCTTAGTGTGCTGCGCAGGGTCTGTCCTCCCTATTGGGGAGGCAGACCACTGGTAGATGGACCGTGGGCCATCCTCTTTTCCCTTTACAGATAAGTGGAAAGGCCAGGGAGCATTTGTTCTAGCCCAGGATCACCACGACCAAATGTCTTTATGGAAAGAACTCTTCATGTGGAGTTGGGGGATCCAGGTCTGAACTGTTCTCTAACTGTTCCCTTTGCCACATACTTCGAGTTGTGGCCCCTCTCTATCTGTCCAGTGACCTCCACAGAGGGTTCAGAGAAATGCTCGACTCTTAGCCCTCTTCCCTCTCATTCTCTGAAATTTACTTGTTGGGGTGCTCTGTGAGCTTGTTTGTGCTTAGCCTTAATGTACACATGGCATCTTTAGACAACACTATGCTTTACATTTATTGCTGAACACACTTGCAAATTGTCACCTCTTCCTGTCAATACTGTTATTGTGAATAAGCATTCAAGTATTGAAATCACAAAAAAAAATCCCAGTTGTAAAATGTATATTGCTGTAAGCAGCTAAGTGAGAAGTCTAGCTACCCTAATCGTGTGGGTGGACCCTCCAAATGCCATTTTAGCTTTGTATATTTATGGACTAAAAATAGGAGTGATTAGAGAAAATGCAAAACTTTCTGCAAATGGGTGAATTTTATAACCCACCTATTCTGCATATTGTGTAAACTTAATATTTTTATCTTTCTTCTCTTTTCTGTTAGGTTGTATTTAACATGTGAATTTCAAGCATAAAGGTGATTGCCTTTATAGTCAATATTTTTTTTTGACCTTCCTAATTATATAAGAAAGTGTTAGATATTTATTTTTTACAATAGAGTCTAAACCAAGGGTTTTTACTTGCGGCCTGTGAACTTAAATTTTCTTTTTGAAAAGTATGTTTCAAGAGAATTAGTTTCCTTATGTGTTTTATTTTATGAATTTAAACACATTATTTTTTTTAAAGCAATTGGGGTTAAGTAACTTGCTCAAGGTTATATGGCCTTTTGTGTGGGTGCCAAGTATCTGAGGCCAGAACCGATCCCGGGTCTCCCAACTCTGGGGCTGGTGCTCTTATTCACTGTACCACCTGGCCACCCCAAAACACATTATTTCTAAGAAGGGGTCTGTAAGCTTTGATATTAATAGACTTCTAGAGGTATGCATGACAGAAAAGGGCTAAGAACTTATGAACTATACTGCAACAGAGTTTGTCCTTTGAACTGGAATAAAGAGGCGGGGAGAGAGAGAGAGAAAGCACAAGTGAATGTATGTATTAAATGCTGGCTGTGTCAGGCATTGTGCTGAGAATTCATATAAAAACAGACAGTTCCTATCCCTTAATTCTAAGGGGAAGATTTGTGGAGGAGAGAACAACCCATAAAAAGAGTTGGAAAAGATGGTGGAAAGGGAGGTTACCTTTAGAGAAGGGGTACGTTAGAAAATTTTAGAGTCAGGAGTTGCACATGTAGTAAGTGAGCATGGATAGCCAGGACACTTCATGAAACAGTGGCCCCAGGCAAGCTCTCAGAAATCACAGGAAGGAGATATCTCCAGAGTATGAAGCCTGTTTAGTTTGCTAAAAGTTTGTGACTATTTGGTCAGAGATAGAAGAAACACTAAAGTGGCAGCTGAGACTTCCAAGTCAGATCTGGTGAGATCATTTCAGGACTGTCAAGCCATCACAAAAGGATGAAACTATATAGATAATAGAGATAACACCTTCATTTTCCCATTTAACTTTTAATGGTTTTCAAATTTTAGAGCAAGGATTTATTTTCTTTTTGTTATTTTGTATCACTTTTTGTTGTTTTTAATGTCACTTTTATTTTCCACTATATCCTTTCCTTCTCCGAGAGAGGCATCCTTATAGTAAAGAATTTTAAAATTGGAAAAAGAAACAATTTAGCCAGACCAACAAGCTCCTCAGTTAAGTAATGTTATGTGAGGTATTCTCCACTCAGCCTCTTGCCTTTTTGGGTGGGGAGAGGGGGAGGAACTGTGCAGCCCTTTATTAATAACTAAAATAGATTCATTTTTTAAAAATTATACTACTTTCTTTTACAATTTACATTATTCTAAAAACTAAGTGCTTGTTTTGAAAGTACAAATTTGTTTCAATGCAGCGACATATTAGAAAGCAGTGAGAGCGTAACCCCAATTTGAAGCTTGCTAATGCTCAGTTTCATCCCTGAGAAAGAGGGAGAAAAGAAGAAAAGTGTACCCAAACTCCAACTCACTTCAGCAAGCAAACTGCAGGTCTTTTTTTAAGGCAAAGTGCTGTGCTTAAATACATCTTGTGGCACAGTCCAAACCGTGGGCAGAGAGGGCTGGGGGTCCTCTCATTCTAGGAGCAGCAGTCCTCTCGATTGTTGCCTGGCCCTCCCTGGGCCACAGGGTGAGCAGCAGCCACTGGTTAGGTTAGAATATATATTCGCCATTTAAACATGTTAGCAAAACTGTGCTCCCACTTTTATCAGTCTTTCTTTATATACACCCCAGATGAAGTTTTTGAGTGCTGTGCTCCTACCTCCGTTTTCCCATAAGCCCATTGGTTCTTATTGTGTGATTTTGCAGTGGTCTTTAGGAACACACATGTCGAGTTATAGTAGAACTGGCTGTAAGTGTCTGCACAGAGTGCAGATGCAGAAGTGTGCTGAGTGCTTGACTGGTTGCATTCCAAAAGTTGTCTGCCACTGTGACTATATCCAGCGTCACTTTTTAAAATCATAAATTATTTCGATTCTAGCTTTCCTTCCACTGACCTAAATGAATGAAAACATTTTTATAATGAATAGAAATTAAGGAAAGTCTGCACTTAGAAGAAAAGAAAGGTCCATTAATTTTGAGGTTTCAATATCCTGAAATATCCAGAACTTTATGGACATGGGCATGTGTATTCTGGTCTGCTGTGGGCCCTAACTTCTCCAACTCTATTAGTCACTGAACTGTTCTGCCAGTTTCTATACTGGATTAACTGGGGGCATACTTTCAAAAAGCAAAACTCATATGCACTCCATTCTTCTGGAACTCTGTAATAGCATTTAGAAGAACTCCAGTGTATGTACTCATGTCCATTGTATCTAGCTTCTTCATGGATCTCTTAATGTTTTTTGATGGGTCATCATCATAACTAAAACAGAACTTCTGATGCCAAAGGCAGAAATCAGTTGAAGCCATAATGATAAACTCATCCCTATGGCTTGCCATCATTTTAAAGCTATAAAGGAATTGCATTTCAGTGCGATGTTCATCTTTATGTTTCTCCAGATTTCTGTTTTCCATAAATCTTTTGATCTATATGAAACTCATTCAAAGTGATACATGGGGGTGTTTGTATCTAACTCTTTCCATCTAATCTCAGCTATCTACCTATCTACCTCTTTCTGTCATCTATCTGCCTACCTGTCTATCTGGGCTTCTGTCTGCCCACCTACCTATCTACCTCTTCATCTATCTGTCTCTCTATCTCCATCAACACTGAAAAGTGCTCATTGAGATAGTAACATGTGTGATGGTATACTTCAGAGATGAAAATTCTCCAGGTAATAGATGGACTCATTTGTTTATAAGCTTGGGCAGCACAAGACCCATTGTAAGTCTGTCTTGTATGTGAGTAAATAATGGCTCTAGCAGGTCTTTTTGTAAAAAGCCAACTTTCTAGCTGTGCATTCAGTTGAGGAAGTGAGGCTATGTAGAAGCTGTCAGTGTGACTGGCTTACCAGTTGGCCACTTGGACATCTGGGAGCCTGTGCTGCCTATGATGCATGAGTGTGAATGGAGAGGAACCTGGAAAGTGGCCCAGCCTATCAGCAGCTGGCTATGCAAAAGGGACTGGTCAAGCCCTGGAGGTGGGTGGGGATGGTGTGGCTACAGTAGAGCATTTCGACAGCCCTTGAACATGCTTGGGATCCCTACTTTTCTGCTTGTTTCAGTCAAGAAGCCACCATAGATTGGTCATAGCTTCTTTCTTTTGAATAGTAGTATTTTAAGCTGACAGGAACCTTAAAGATCATCTATTCCAGACTCCTTATTTTTCAGATGGGAAAACTTGAGGTCCCTTAGGGGGCGGCCAGGTAGCACAGCGAGTAAGAGCACCGGCTCCAGTGTTGAGAAGACCTGGAGATTGAATCCCGGGCTCAGACACTTAGCATCCACCCAGAAATACCTGGCTGTGTAACCTTGAGCAAGTTACTTAACCCTGATTGCTTAAAAAAAAAAAAAAAAGAAAACTTGAGGTCCCTTGATATCCCCACACAGCTCTATGTGTACCCATCCCCTGAGACCTTCACCTTTGCAACAAAAAGGCCATGCTTTCTGCTCTTCCACGCCCAGCTTTTCAGAATGACTGGATAAAGTCAGAGTTTCACATATAGTGCATGTACTTCCCGAGTATAGCTTGGTAGATAGACTCCCAAATGTTTTATGCCCTCTGTAGTTATCTTGAGTGGAATTTTTCTTTCTGCTGGATCTTTTTTGGTAATATACAGAAATGCTGATCATTTATGTGAGCTTGCTTTATGTCCTGTAACTTTGTTGAATTTATTCTTTTGCTTATTTTTCTGGTTAACACGATTTTGTATTCTTTATTTAACTATATGTAATGAAGTGTTCAAGTCTCATCTGAAAGGTGTTTTGAGGATAGTTGAGCCATCACAAATGGGAAAAAGAGTGAAAAAAATGTATCTTCACATTTAAGATTTGGCAGTTTGATTGGTCATTTGCTGGCTGTTGTCTATTTAAATTGTTTCCAGCTCTTTGTCAGTACCAGTAATGCTGCTGTGTTAAGTCTATGTTTAGGGACAGCTAGGCATTACAGTGGATAGAGGATTGGACCTAGAAACAGGAAGACTTGAATTCCAATCCAACCTCAGACTCTTCTTAGCTGTCTGACCCTGTGCAAGTCTCTTAACTGCTGTCTGCCTCAGTTTCCTCAACTGGTAAAATGGGGATAATAAGAGCACCTGTCCTACAGAGTTGTTGTAATGAAATTTGTAAAGTGCTTAGCACAGTCCCCTGCACATAATAGGTGCTATATAAATGCTTATTTCCTTTCCTGTGCATATTTTTTAATCTCCCCTTTTCTCCTCTTCTTTTTTTTTTTTTGACAATACTTTTCAGATAGGAATTGAGCAAATGTGATTTGTCCTTTCTTAGGATTCATGAGTCTTAAAAACTTGTAGATTGCCTTTTTTTTAAAGATTCTATCCTAAGTGCGCCAGTAGTGTTACTGTTCCTTTTTCTTTGCAATTTCTCCAATGTGCATATTCAATTACTGAAAATTAAAAAAAAAAACACCAAAAATTTCCACATTATGTTTTATAGGCTTTTGTCCATTTAGCCTCTGGGGCAGTGGTTTATTGAGCCCCTCCCCTTCACAGAGCAGTGCCCTTAGGTGCTGAGGGGAGGGATTTCCTTCAGCATTATATCCTAATATGGGGTGGTATAGCCAGTGATAATTACAGCCCCCAGGCATGACAAGCAAAATTCTTGGCTGAGAGGATGGGCAAACATGGAAGTATGTCCTTAACAGTTTGAGGGGAGTGTGCTTAGGTCAGAGAAAAACCTCATGGGGGAGTCAGTGACTTTTGTGTTGGACTGGATAGGAATGTTTGCAATAAACAAGTCTGGGGAAAGCAAGGAGTAGGAAGAGGGTGTTGGGGGCATAGGAGATAGCATGAAGGACGCAGAGGATGTCTTCAGAGCGTAAAAGGAAGTCCAGAGTTTGGCAGACCATGGGGTATTTGAAGACTTAGGTATGACAAGGTTCAGTAAGTGATATTTAATATTCAGTTCTTTGTTCAGCTCAGGCCCTGAAGCCAGGAAGATGTGGTAAGAACTATGGGATCCTGGGGTAATCTATGTACTTAGGCACAAAAGACTTGACTAGGGAGGATGGGCATCAGAGGCAGCTAGGTTAAGGTAGTGCTTGGAGTGGTAGGTCTGGAGTTAGGAAGAATCAACTCCAGCTTCAAGTACTTACTAGCTGTGTGACCGTGACCTCTCCTAGCTCTTCATTCCCTCATCTGGAAAATGGGTGTAATAGTAACTACTTCCCAGGGTTTGTTGGGAGGATAAAATGAGAAACTATTTGTAAAGTGCTTTGTATACTTTAAAGTGCCATATAAATGTCAGTAGTAGCTGATTTTTTATTATATCATCACTATCATCTTTTACATGATTCTGTTTTGGGTATCTCCGTTTTAGTCTTTGGACTTGTTTGTTTATTTTCCCTGTGTGTATTTATAAAAGTTTTTAATGATGTCATCCCCCCCCTTTTTTTTACATCACACTATTTTCTCCCAGTATAACTCCCCCTTGCAGAGAGCCATTCTATATAATGAATAATATATGTTTTTAAAGATTAAAAAAGTGCCTTGTATCTGATGAATTCATGGGAAAGGATCTTTTCCTAATGGGGATCTGTCCCATCTGAGTAGTCATGTAAGTGTGAGCATAGATATTGCTATTTAAAGCTTCTGATCAGGAGAAAAGAGCTGATGTGTTTTCTGCCTTGTTCCTAGGTTCTTCGTGGAGGTGCAAGCCAACGTCCTTTGACCCCAAATCAGAACCAGCAAGGTCAGCAGACTGATCCACTTGTGGCAGCTGCTGCAGTAAACTCTGCTCTTGCATTTGGGCAGGGGCTGGCTGCAGGGATGCCAGGTATGGCTTCATTTGTCTTCTCTCAGTAGTAAAAAGCAAGATCTCACTTACTCGCTCAGGAAGATTCGGCAACAGGTGGTTGGTCCATTGAAATTATCAAACACTGGCTAGGATGACACACTTGCCCTCACTGAGACAATTCATTGCTGAGATCTCTTGATTGTACTCATTGGTTCTGAGCCAGTCTAAATTTCTTTTTGCTTTTTATTGTTTGGTCCTGTAGTGGGCACATCAGAGTTTTACACTTTGGTCCCGGGGCTGTCTTCAGTTTTCTAGTTTATTATCCACCTTTTGTCAGAGTCAGGAGCTGTGGTTCATTTGAACTGTTTATGTCAGTATGAGCGTTCTCGTACAGGCTCCATTCTAAGACTAACTATTTCATTCATGTGGATGCCAGTAGGAATAAATGAATGGTCTACTTTGGTTTGGCAGACTTTCCTTTCCTGACATCCCTCAGAATCGTTGGTAGAGCTGCATACAGTGCTTAAGAAACAGAGAATTGTGTGAAGGTTGTCCCTGTCTGCAAAATAATTTAATCAAGGTGTTTGGATAAAGGTGGCATCCTAGAAGTGAAAGGCAATTGGATTGGGAGTCATGAAAAATGACTGTCCATGTATGAATGCTTCACCACACTTAGTGATCTAGCCTTACTTGGAAAAGGACAAAACTAACTTACTATTACAAGTGGTTAAAGCACAGTGTTAATTATTTTCCCAAACTGGTCTAATTAGTAACATAACTCATGCTGGGCCCAAAAGGTCCTTGCTTTTGCCATTATATTTCTAGATTAGTCGTTTTTAGACAGAGTTCTTTAACAGTCAGAAAACATTAATGACCTCCCTTCCATGACATTTTTTCACATGCATGTGTTCAAATTTTAACCTTAATTCTTGATATAGTCAGTAAAAATATACTGCTGAATATACTTTTTTTTGGGTTCGATGCTGTATCTTTATAATGTTGTATCTGTAATTGTTCTAGGCATATGTATGTGTGAGTGAGGGTGTGTATGTGTAACACCTCACTGGTGCTCTCTTCATATTTAGAATTGACCTGTTGATTTCCCCACTGCCTTAGGGTATCCTGTCTTGGCACCAGCTGCTTATTATGACCAAACAGGGGCCCTTGTTGTCAATGCTGGGGCTAGAAATGGTTTGGGAGCTCCTGTGCGCCTTGTAGCCCCTGCCCCTGTGATCATCAGCTCCTCAGCAGCACAAGCAGGTATGTTTCTTGTATCCACTCCAAAGGCTGTGTCTTGTGGTACTGCTTTAATAAAAAGAGATGGTGGGGGCGGGGCTTGTCTGGTGTTTTTTCTTTACTGTTTAAAAATAACCTATTTTATTCTTCCTTGTTGTGAGGCACCCATCTTCTTTGGCATTGTCTTCTTTCCTGTGTGAGATTCAAGGAGGTTCAGAAATTGCAGATGCCCTATTTGTACTATTTGGTCAGAAAGTATTTAAGGTTATACTTAAAATAGGAAGTTGGTGTATAGTATTAATATTATGTAGTTATGTTTGTGGATAGCCAAAGTTTCTCATTTTGTTTAATGTTTTCAAATGCCATATCTTTGTAGGGTAAGGAAAGAGGGAATTTCTATTTAGGCTTTTTTTCCCTGTCAAAGTGGGAATGCTCATTGTTACTGCTGTAATGCATTACTAGGTCCAATAGTTCTTTAACGCACATAATTGGGACTATGGTACAGAATAGGATGCTGTTGTGAAGGGTCTGGTCTCTAAGCTAACTTTGATTTGGGGGTTTTCCACTCCTGAGTATTTAAAAATGGAGTGGCTACATTTTGCAGAGATAGGGAGCCCAGTTATTGACTCTGTTTCATTGGTTCTCAGAGACAAGTAGTGGGATTTGGGCTCAAGAATTGCAGTGGATCTGGGAAGGCATCTAATCCAGCCTTTACTTGAATATGAATTTTGTCTGCAAAATTCCCGATAAGTAGTGCTCCAGCTTGCACTTGGAGACTTCTAATGACAGTGAATTCACTGCTTCCTGAGATAGCACATTTTGCTTTTGGACAGTTAAGTTTCTCCTTAATGAGCAGCAGTTTGCCTCTTTTTAACTTAAATTGACACCCATTCTTCCTTCTGTCCATTAGATTCAAGGAGAATCTTCAAGACCAAAAAGAGGAGTGATATAGATAGATTTAGAAGATATTTTACAAGGGGGCTGAATTTGGAGTCAAGTGGCTGAGTTGCAATTGTGGCTCTGTGACCTTGAGTCAGTCACTCTCCCTGGGCTTCACTTGCCCCATCTGTAAAAGAGGGGGTTGGATTAGATGACCTCTGAAGTCCCATTTTGGTCTTAAGTGTATGTTTCTGTCATTGTGTTAGATTCTAATCTCTTTGTAATTGCTTTCTAAAAAAGAGAAAAGTAGTTTGGGAATAAGACCCTAATCCACTGTTTGATTTTCTTATTTGTAGCTGTTGCAGCTGCTGCAGCCTCTGCAAATGGTGCAGCTGGTGGTCTTGCAGGCACGACAAACGGACCATTCCGCCCATTAGGAACTCAGCAGCCTCAGCCCCAGCCTCAGCAGCAACCCAACAACAACTTGGCATCCAGTTCATTTTATGGCAACAACTCTCTGAGCAGCAACTCCCAGAGTAGCTCCCTCTTTTCTCAGGGCTCTGCTCAGCCTGCCAACACTTCCCTGGGATTTGGGAGTAGCAGCTCTCTTGGAGCCACTCTGGGATCAGCCCTTGGAGGATTTGGAACCGCAGGTAGCAATCATGCTTGAGGTGCCTTTGCAGTGAATGTCATGTACTAGTCTTAATGGAACCCTGGAAATATTGCATGAGCCTGTATTGACCCAAGTCACTGAGAGTTTGACTTCACTAGGAAAGAAAGCCCAAGCTACTCAGTCGCTCACATTAAATAGGATGGATCTTCTTCCTTTGGTTTTATAGACAGGACCTTATTTCTGGTCACTTGAACAAGTGGTACAATATATAGAGTGTCCGCCTGGGAGCCAGCAAATCCTAAGTTCAAATCCAACATCAGACAGTTGCTAGCTAAGCATCAACACTGGGCAAATCACTTACTCTCTCTAAGCCTTCTTTTTCTTATCTGTGAGATGAGGATGGTGCTAGTGCCTGACTCGCAGAGTCGTGGTAGTGATCAAACAAATGAGATAACGAGTAAAGCACTTGGCAAAGCTGGAAGGGTTATGTAAATGCTAGCTGCTGCTGCTGCTGCTGCTGCTGCTACCACCACCACCACCACCACTACTACTACTGCCACCATCACCACCACCACCACTGCCACTACCACCACTGCTGCTGCCGCTACTACTGCTACCACCACTACTATCTCTCACGCCCCTCTAGTTGTTTTATTCCAGATAACAGATCACTTAGCTGGATAGAAATTCATAAAATTGACCGCAGGCATAGGAGTGAGGAAGACAAGCCCAAACTACCTCAGCAGCACTTTATCTGGAAGGACCGGGACAGTGAAGGATGGTCCTTGTGTTGTTAGGCTATAGGGGACAGGTTGCTTTTCTGGCAGATTGGAAGGAGTGTTTACACTGAGGTGCTTATAATGTCATGGACTTGGGAAAATGCGAAGCAGTAAGATACCAACTAGGTGAGATGTGTTGTGATCCAATGCCTGAGGAAGGGGGAGCTGGTATGTATGGGATAAAGGGATCAGTCTAAATGACAGAGAACCCATCATGCAATTGTGTGAGGATTGGAGAGCCTGCTTCCTGAACCACTTATCATGGCTGCGTTAGGGGGAAGACCCCCTGCGGCCCAGCCGTCCTGGGGAGCACAGCCAGTGCTGTTTCCAGGCCTTTCCTCTTCTGTGGTTTCTCCTCTGTTGAGTCTGTGATTTGTCCATGAGGGCTTTCTCTTTCCACCAGACAGCACGGCCTGCTTCTAGACAGGCTGTTTCAGGGGAATATGGTGTTTGGAGCAGCCAGCTTGGTGTCAGCTCTACTTTCTCTTGGCATTCAGTACAACTCTTTGTGCTGTCCCTGGTGACAGGTGGGCAGAGGGTGTAGAAGGGGAGGACCCAGACCAGGTTATAATGTACCATGTTGTAGAAGCATGTCATTGGCTTTGTTCTTAAAGCCCAGGGCTGCTCTAATATACATTGTTTCAATTCTATTTTAGTGGCAAACTCAAATACTGGTAGTGGCTCCCGCCGAGACTCCCTGACTGGCAGCAGTGACCTATATAAGAGAACATCCAGCAGTTTGACCCCCATTGGACACAGTTTTTATAATGGCCTTGGCTTTTCTTCCTCTCCTGGACCTGTTGGAATGCCTCTCCCTAGTCAGGGGCCAGGGCATTCCCAGACACCACCTCCTTCTCTCTCTTCACATGGATCTTCTTCAAGTCTGAACCTGGGTAAGAGCTCTTATTAGCCCTGACTTGTTCTCTTGCACATCTCAAAAATACTTTGCAGGTGCAATTAATAGCTACTTGATTCCGTAAGAGGGTCAGCTCTGTACCTGTAGACTTGGCCCTGTTACTGTATACTTTGGGTTCCTAATTATTTCTAATTTGTGTCTAGTATCAGAACTTGATACTGGAGTTTATAGGTTTGGCAAGTGCGTTAGTGGGAAAGATTTCCATTATTCTTTAAAAGCCCACATTGTCCAACGCAAATGTCTCATCTGGCAACTTTATGGCTAGGAAATCTCAAAAGGAATCGGTAGGGCTACAATTGGAAGCCTGGTCTCCTTACTTGATAAATATCTTTGCTTCTTCAAGCTCTTACCATACAAATCGCTAAAATACACTTTTTTTGGCTTGCAGATTTGTTTTTAGCAACGTGGCACAGTGAACAGAGAGTGCTGGGCCTGGAGTCAGAAAGACCTGACCTGAAATCTGGCCTCAGATACTTACCAGTTGTGTGACCTTGGGCAAGTCACTTAAATCTCTGCCTCAGTTTCCTCAAGTGTAAAATGATTATAGTACTGTCATCTGCTTCCCAGGGTTGTAAGGATCAAATAAGACAGTGTTTATGAAGGGCTTCCTGCTATTCCTGGCACGCAGTAGGTGTTCAATACATGCTTGTTTCCTCTTTTTCTTTGTATATTATCCCATTTCATAATAGAAGAGTTCAAACTTACATGCGATGGTTCATAATACAAGGGTTCATGAGGACAAATGAAAAAGTCTTTCAAATGGAAGTCTAAGATTGGGTTAGGTTTAATATCTATATTCATGAGAGGTATAGTATGTATAGGATAAAAATGTATTTTCTCAAATTTCTCAGAATGCGAGAAATAGGGGATACTTTAGGCTTGAAAGAAGTTTAGGATAAGTAAAAATGATAACAATAACAACAATTAGCACTTATAAGTTCTTTAAGGACTTATAAGGTTTGTAAAGAAATTTACAAAAATTCTCATTTTATCCTCACAACCATCCTGTGTGGTAATGCTATTTGAGGCAAACAGCATTCAGTGACTTGCCCAGGGACATGCAGCTTAGTGTGTCTGGGGCCAAATTTGAACTCGGGTCTTCCTGACTCCAATCCAGTATCATCTCACTGCACCACCTAAGTTTCTTCAAATAGTTATATAAAATATCTTCTCTCCTGTGAGACATTCTGATTCTCGTAGTGGAGTGTCAAGTTTGGGAGCTAATTTGATGTAGAGCTATGTGGGCACTCCACTCCCTCCACTAGCCCAGATTGCAGCTCTTCATTGCTTTCTCATCCTGTGGGGTTTTTGGTCATATTCTTCTGTTCATCCTCCATAGAGGAATTGCTTACCGTCCTGGAGTTCTTTCTTTCAGATTTTTAATATTACTAGTGTAGCTCTCCCACAGCCCATCTGTTATTCCTCGATTTCTCTACGTGACTTGCTCGCTTTCCATTTTTACATTTCTTTCCCACTAGTTCTGGTATGCAGATCATAATATGTTGCATCCACCTTTGAACCCACCATGTCTCTCTGTATTGTTCTTTGGGTCACCTTTTTTCTTCTGAGATCTTGGTGTTCTGTGATTCATAGCCATATGGCATCACTAGGAGATGATTGATGTTAAAAGAATGATCCCTGACCTCAGGGAACAGGTGGAGACTGTGGAAAGTTCCATGCCGCTCCCCTGTGCCTTCTGACCTTTTCTCCTCCTCTTCACTTCTGGGCTTGGATTGTCCTTCTCCCAGGCTGCCCCTAAGGTGGGCAGTGGGCATTTCATCACTTCCATTCAGGAGAGCACTGCTCCCTGACCCACACAGGAGGTGGGGAGGACAAGGACACTGCTCCGCCCCTCCCCCCTACTCTGGCACCTGCAGCTGCCTCTGTGGTCTCTTCAGCCTCTTTGTGGGAGCTAAGCAGGGGACTGTGGCACTGTGGGTGGGCGCAGTTGGCCAGGCCAGGGCACTCCTCCTTGTGTCTCCTACTTCCTGCATTGGATTCCATTTTCTCCTTCCTCTTTTTCTGCTTCCATCTTCCAAGCAGGGTATTATGGGAAATTGTTTTTCTTTTGAATGCAGCTTGTTTTCACCTTCTCATACCAATGTGCCAGGTGACTGTCAGACCTCATTATTCAATCTAGTTTCAAAATGAAAACTCTGTGGCATATTTAGTGGCATTGTCAGTGACCAAGAGAAAGAAGTCCTTACTGAAGGAAAATTGGCGAGTATTAAAGCTGACTGCAGATTAAGTGTGGCTGCTTTCTGATTAGCTTTTCAGCTTTGAGTCTGGCACAGTGGAAGGAACACTGGGCCAGGAGGTGGGGCCTGGATTCAGATTCTGTCTCTGACACTGCTTATGTGATCTTAGGTAACAAATTCAAGTAACACATTTATTATGCATCTACTGTGTGCTGGGTCCTGGGAATACACAGTAAAACACTCAACAGTCTTTTCCCTGTAGAGGCTTACAGTCTACCTGAGGAAGACAACATACACATATAGAAGTATATACAAAAAATCGAGGTAATTTTAAGAAAAAGTGAAATCTAACCTCTTCTTAACCTTTCTGAGACTCAGTTTTTGCTACTCTAAAATTCGGGGCTTATGCTGAGTATCGTCCCTTCCGAGTCTAATGATTCTGTGAACTTAGTGAATAATGGTTAGCATTATAGCCATGAAGGTAGACAAAACATGGCCACTAGAAGTCATTCCTTTTTGAATTTGCCTCCAAATGCAGTTGAACTGAAGCAGTATATGTTGGTAGAATAAGCATGTCAAAAGCACAGCAGGGAGCTCAGGGTGAGGAGCTTATCAAACAGCTGCTCTCACACACACAGTTCTAATCTTCATTATACTAGCAAGTTAACAGAGGAACTCTTTGGAATTTCTTTTTGGCAGAATAGAGGCCAAAATGAGCATCTGTGAAAGATGTTACTTAGTTTTAGGACTGCCTTGGTCCTTATATTAAAAGAGCAAATATTAGTTGAGCTGTGATTAGTTCTCTAGCTTGTATTCCTTGCTTTCTTCCATTTCCCATCTTAAAACAAGTGGTATGGTCTGATACGGCAAGTCAGGGCTATGGACTTGAGAAACTTATTTTCTTCTTCTCCATTGCCCTCACTGCCCATCCAGGGCAGCTACCATTCGTATTGGTGGCATATGGAGTGGATAGACAGTTGCCTCACTTGAAGTGTGTTAAAACTGTAGTTTCTTTTTTAAAAAGTCTTCATCTCATAATGGAAAGTAGTATAGGAACACAAATCTTGAGCTTAGTTAACCTTTCCCTGTGACCTAAAACCTTGCCTAAAGGGGAAAGTAAACCACCAGTTAGTTATTTAGAGAAACTTAATTGTTAGTATGTATAAATGGTATTTTAATGACACCTCCCCCCCAATAAATTAAATCCCAAAAACAAAACAAAGCATACAGCCTGTCTCATAGTTTTAAAAAATGACTTGTGAAAGAAAAGATGTCTATTATGGGATTACATTGAGGAGACCTTATTTTAAAGTAAAATTATGAAAGCTTGGAGAGAATCCATCCTGCATTTGTATCTGGGTTTTGAACATGATCACTCGATTTAGACCCCACTGCAGCTTGCCCCAGGTGCCTTATGAAAGGCTTGCTGTGAGGGCAGCTAAGTGGTGCAGTAAATAGAGCACCTGGAGTCAGGAGGACTTGAGGTGAAATCCAATCTCAGACACTTAGCAGTTGCTAGCCATGTGACCTTGGGCAAGTCACTTAACCCCAACTGCCCTGCCTTTCCCCCCCTCCAAAAAAGCAACAAAAAAAAAATCTATTATGAAAAGCTTGATGCGCATAGTTTGAGCTGAACCACAAGTAAAACAGGCCCCCCAAAAAGGAATTCAGCAGTTGGAGATCACCAAGAATGATGATGGATTGAAAACAAATGAGCTAAATATAAGTCTTAAGTAGCTTTATTGTATTCTTTCCTGCCCTGTGAAATCCTTACCCTCCAGGGGAAATCAGAAACTATGGACCAGAGCTGCTGTCAAAATGGGGTTATTTAAGCTGTTCTTTATCATAATTTATGAGTAATTGTACCAACCTCATGATATCATCAACTAGAGTGGATTAGTTTATGGCACTTTGGGTCACTTTGGCTGTTTTTCATCAGAAAACCACTTCATGTATCATCCACCCTCCTCAGCCATCACATTTGAGCATTGTCAGCTGAGAAAAAAAGTTTTTATGCGGGACAGTGGAACCACTTATGTCTCATGACAAGAAAGCCTTCTGGTTATCTCATCTATAGCTACAGCTTTATCTTTATTTCCCCTCTCCTCATAATCCTCAATTTGAGTTAGCCTTAAGCTTTTTGCACCAATTGTCTTCCTCCTTGCTGTTGGGTCAGGTACCTGGTCACAGGGTCAGTGATTTAGAGGTGGAAAGAAAAGAGTAGACTGTCTGGTAGGGTTCACATAATAGAGAAGGGAATGATCGTTTTCAGTTACTGCGTGCTAACAGTTGTTGCCGCATTAGTAACAGTTCAGCCATCAATGATGAATCCATCCCATTCTCAGTGAAGAGTAAGAACATAGTTTGTTGTCCCCTCCACCTAGGAAAAATTTCTCGGTAAGAAAGAAGTGTAATTCAGTAGAGAAACTGGAAAAGAGACACGGACTCTCTTAGCTAACTTAGGTTTATTCCCTCAACAGAGAATCTCATTCTCCATGCTGCAGCATCCCCTCGCACCCCCTTTTCCCTGACCCCCTCTTAAGAGACCTGTTGAGATAGTTCTTTCACTGTTTCTGTTCTGGCCAATAGGAGGGCTCACCAATGGCAGTGGAAGATACATCTCCGCGGCTCCTGGAGCCGAAGCCAAGTACCGGAGCGCAAGCAGCGCATCTAGCCTGTTTAGCCCCAGTAGTGCCCTGTTCCCTTCTTCACGCATTCGCTATGGCTTGTCAGACGTCATGCCCTCCGGCCGGAGCAGGCTTTTGGAGGACTTCCGTAATAATCGCTACCCTAACTTACAGCTGCGTGAAATTGCGGGGCACATCATGGAATTTTCCCAAGACCAGCATGGGTCCAGGTAAGGACTTTTTAAGCATTTTAAATCGTTGGAACTGAATGTTCTGGACAACTTTGGGCAACCTTTATATCTTGTATATGTAGTTATATTGTCAAGGTGATTATCAAAACTGTACTGAAACTTTCCCAGATTTGCCTTTGTATTCTTTCATTTGCTTGGGGTAGGCTTCCTGCTGAGGGCACTGCAATGCTGATGAAAAGGAACTATCCTAGAAATACTTTTTATTTTGGGCTACATTGCTTAAAAAACAGGGCATTGCTTTCTGAATGAGGAGATGGGCCCTAGTGACTGAAGTTGCCTTTTAGTGACCGCAGTTTAATATAACTGAAGACAGATCAAATAATACACAGGTGGCTGGTCTTGTAAACATTTTTTAAAACTTGGGTATCCAACTGTATCAGGGCATAGATATTTTCAGGTGGTTACAGGTAAGGCATCTTTCTAATTTTATTATCTTTTCCCCTCTAATCATTTTGTTTTAGTGATGGAAAGGGAAGGACACAAAGGCAGGACCAGTTTTAAAATAGAAAATTGATAGTTGCAAGTGTGGGCTTCTCTTGTGTTTTCATCCTCTTGTACCTCTGTAATGCCTAGGTTTGTCATTTTCCTCCCTTCAGTCTTTGCTTGATCTGGTTCGGTAAGACAGAACTTCTTCCTCCTCCTCAGAATTTGGTCTGTCAGTACTCAAGATTTTTTTCTAGATAGAATTCTTTGTAGTTCAATGTTAGGGGAAATGTTATGAATGCTGTGGCCCTATTTCCATGTGTAGAAAAGTCAAGACTTGTTCAGCCGCAGGGACATGTATTTAAAAAGCAGTTATTGGGGCGGCCAGGTGGCTCAGCGAGTAAGAGCACTGGCTCCAGTGTCGGGATGACCTGGGGATCAAATCTGGGCTCAGATACTTAGCACCACACCCAGAAATAACTGGCCGTGTAACCTTGAACAAGTTATTTAACCCCGATTGCTTAAAAAAAAAAAAAGGAATTATTATAGTGACTTTGCTAATTCTTCATCCTAATTGATATCACCATTTTATGATAACTTGTAACATCAGGTGTGAGATCAAACATACATCCAGTGCATCAGGGCTCTGTAATAGTTCCATGGACTTGTTTTTGGAAGAAGTAAACCAGTTCTACGGATGTGTGCCCTGTTTTAAGAAAGCAAAGGCAATGGAAATCTGAGAAAAACAAGCCCTGATAAGTTACATAGTGATTATTCACTTTACAGAAACTTTTTTTTTTGGCTTTTCAGAAGGTTTTTTTTTTTAAATTCTCTTTAAAACCCTAGCCCTGCCTAATACAATTCAAATAGTACCTGGTTTACAGCAACACTTCAACCCATTTCTTACATAGCATTTGCTAAACCTGAATCTCCATGTCCTTCTAAAATGGTCTCATTATAGTTACCCACTTATTTTCAGATTCATTCAGCTGAAGCTGGAGCGGGCCACACCAGCTGAACGCCAGCTTGTCTTCAATGAAATTCTACAGGCTGCTTACCAGCTAATGGTTGATGTCTTTGGAAACTATGTTATTCAGAAGTTCTTTGAAGTAAGTCCTGGTCTCTCTACTTGGTTGTATTTGCTATTCTAAGTTCTCTGATTGTATAAAAGATTTTCTAGGTGAACTTTTTCATCATATATTCCATTTTGATTTACTTTTTGTCTCTCTTCCACACCTCCCATTAATCAGTTTATTGCCAAAAGTTAAAATGTTTCTCTTCTGTACTGTTAAAATACTAACGTAGCTAATAGACATACAACTATCTTTTTAAATATGGGAGAGGTTACCTTTAGAAATAGGCACTAAATAGTCATATAAAAATATTCTAAATCACTGATAGAGAAATACAAATTAAAAGTCTAGGATACTACTTCATACTCATCTTATTGCTAACATGACAGGAAAAAATTGACATGTTGGGAGGCTGTGGGAAAACAGGTACACTAATGTACTATTGGTGGAATTGTGAACTAGTTCAAACATTCTGGAGAACAGTTTGGAAAAGAGCTACAAAACTGTGTATACCAGTTAACCCAGTAATACCACTACTGGGTCTTTATATCCAGGATCTCAAAGAAAAAGGAAAAGAACCCATATGTACAAAGATATTTATAGCAGCTCTTTTTGTGGTAAGGAAAATTGAGGGGATACCCCTCGATTGGGAAATGGTTGAATTTAGTTATGTATAAATAGTATGAATACAATGTAGTACTGTTTTACTGTAAGAAATGATGACTATGGGATGGTTTAGGAAAACCTGGGAAGACTTATAAACTTACACAAAGTCAACAGAACCAGGAGACACAACTTACATAACGAGCACTATCGTAAAGATAATCATCAGTGACAGACCAAGTAAACTCTGATCAACGTCATGATATAAAAAATGCTACATAGAGAACTGGTGGACTCGAGTGCATATTGAAGTAGATATTCTCTCTTTTTTTCCCTTTTTCCTTGGAACATTGCTAATATGAAAATGTTTTGCATGATTTAATATGTATAACAGGTGTCATGTTTCTTGCTTTCTCAATGGGTAGAGAATGGGGTTCAAGGAGGGAAAGAATTTGGAACCAAGAACTAAAAAAAAAATGAAATGACCAAATGTCCCATATGAAGAAAGAACAAAAACAGCAATAACAAAAGAATCACTGTTCTGAAAGTGTTCTTTAGGTATTATTCCCATAAGTCCAGCAAAAGCCAAGGATGCTGATTCCCTAACCTTTCTCAAAGGAATCAATTTGAGTATTTAATCAAGGTTTAATTCAGCAAGGGAGATTCATTTAACTTCTTTAAGTCTCAGTTTCCTTATCTGAGGCTAACATTCCTTTTAATAAAGAATGACATGGTCACCAGAGGGCTGTCCTAATAGCCAGAAAGGAGATTCACAATCTCTGAAACTTTGCAGTTCAGTTCAGTGTGAAACACTAATTGCTATGAGGTGGGGTGTCTGATGAAGTGTTTCCTCTGAGAAAGTTAGGGTAGAATATAGTTTAAGAGACAAGGTGAGATGGTGGTAAAGTTATTAGAACCAATAAAGGGGACAGATAGATATTGTAGGACTGCAGAGAAAAGAGCTGTCAGGGTCATCTGGGATGCTCTGGAATTCACCCATCTTGTTTGGCTTTTTTTTTTTTTTGTTCTGCCCTTTATTTAGCATAGGGCATACAGTTATCTCTTCCTAATTCATCCAGAGAAGGGCATATTTTGAGTGTTTTTAAAAACTTATTTTAAGTGGATAGATGGAAGGCTTGGATAGGTTGAGAGTACAGATCCATCAAATATTTCACGAATGAAGAATTCACTGTCTTGGATCATTCACACCTAGTCATTATCTGTTGGGTCCTACCCTCCCTCTGATTGGAGGGTGGACAACATTTGTCAGAACCTCCTTATAAGATAGGCCTAGGCCAGCCTTCTCTTCCTTCCCCACCCTGCTTCACTCCTCTCAGCTTCTCTGTCATGCCCCTTTCCAGGTACCTACTCTACCCCTTCACCTACCTTGAGCTCAAGCACTGTCTTTTGCCCTTTTTGTATCCTCATCACTTAGCATGGTGCCTGGCACACATAGCCTACTCTATGATTTTTAAATATATGTTGGACTGGTTACCTACTTGAAACTAACAAAACTAGAAAAGTAAGATTTAACTTAAGACAAAGATGGAAAAGTAATCAACCCTGTCGTCCTGGACCCTAGTAATCTTGGATAAATCGTTGTGACCATTAAAGAAACTTATCCTTCTGAGGGTGGTACAGTATGAGTGCTGAACTTTGGGAAAGATTTGAGTTTAAATCTCAGCTCCTGTGTTTAGTTAGCTGTACAACTATGGGACATTCACTCAGTTTCCTCATTTGTAAAATGGAGTTACTAATACCTTTGGTAGAGAAGCAGCATGGCATACCAGCTAGCAGGCCATCTTTGGAGGCATCAGGACTTCATCTTGACATGTGCTGTCTTTGTGACCATTTGTAAGTCACTTCTGAGTCCCCCAAATAACTGTCAAAGGGGATTAAGTTTGCAATTAACTTACCATGTTACCTTGGTGCAAGGAGTTTCCACACTTAGAGTTCCTAAAAAAAATACCTATAGAACTTACCTCGTTAAGAGACCAGATGAAATAATGTATTATAGACATGTAAGCATTTTAGGGACAAGTAAATATTCACAGTGTCGATGATGATGATGATGATGATGATTTCTTCTAAAATCATAGCAATAATTAAGCTCTTGGGCTTAAAAGACTATCTCTTTTTTTTTTCTAGCATCGATTAAACTGAATATTTATTTTAATAAAACTTAAAGGTAGAAGATCTGATGGTAAAAACCTAGTGAATAGACCTATAGGAAATGTGGTGCTGTTTCCACTACCTATCACGCTATAGATCGGAAGAGCGTCGGATAATGTGAGGTAATGCCTGTAGTAGAGGAACCATACCGTTAAAATCCCATCACTCTCCTTT
>NW_027187400.1:1171615-1206747 GCF_028583685.1 Petaurus breviceps papuanus
TGTTTTCATTTGTTTTTGGTTTTTTATTTCAAGCTTTGTTGCTCTTAGTAAGCCTTGTTCTTGTGATTGCTTTCCAGTTTGGCAGCCTCGAGCAGAAGCTGGCTTTGGCAGAAAGGATTCGCGGGCACGTCTTGTCTTTGGCTCTGCAGATGTATGGCTGTCGGGTCATCCAGAAAGCCCTTGAGTTTATTCCCCCAGACCAGCAGGTAATTGTAAGTTTCCACTTTTAACTTTTTTCTTGATGTTTGATGTTTCTCTGTGTAATACATAATCGACTGTGTGATTTAGTCTCTTTCTGTTTCCTTTCACATTTTTCCTTTTGTCTTTGTGGCTGTTGGCATTTAGCTTTTGTGTGTGGCAAATTTGAACCATAGAATCGTAAATTCCCAGTCCATAAAGTTAATTTAACAAGTTTTCCAATCACCAGCTCTTTGAGCTTCTTCCTTATCCTTCCTGGGTCTGGGTTTCCTCATCTCTGAAATGTGAGGATTGGACCAGATGGCCTTTGAGAACTATTCTAGTTCTAGACCTGGGAGCTAGAAATCAGCAGAAATCTGTTCAATATAACAGATGGTTTTATTAGTTGGCAGTTACTTTTAAATGGTGGAATTTCAGGAGATTTTCACAATATCCTTCTAATGTTGCTCTATCCTTCCTTAGTCCTAAGCATTTGAGCTTGCGCATTTAATTTCTTAAATTTCAGTTCAGTGTAGTAAGCACTTATTAACTCTATTAACTATTTAGGCATAAGGAGTTATACTGGTTGCTGAGATAGTAAAACGAAAAATGAAATTTGGTCTTTATCCTTCTTCACTCTCAGCTTCCCTAGTTTCTGATATTGAAAGTTTCAGAACTCTTTACAATTTCCTGTGTATACTTAATAGTTTTGTTTTTGAGATAATCTATTTAATCCTACTCTGTCCTGTCCCATAAATGTGTGAGATTTTACTTGATTTCCAGGTTTCCTGTTGGATAGTTTATCTTTTTTTAACTCATTAGATGTTTTTTGTTCTTTTCATCTCATGTACACTCAGATCTCTTTATTTTTGGTTTTGTACTTTTATCTTACCCAAGTCAAAGCCCTTCCTAAATACTCTCATGCTTGAAGTTGCCTTGAAGGGAATTCTAGTGGAGTCACCTTAAAGATGCACTTCATGGGTGACATTTCTGATCTGTCCACTTCCAACCTTCTCCACCCCTTAGCATTTGTTTTTTTTTTTCTACCTTCTGGACCTTTTTTGTAATGTGCATTACAATTGCAGCTGTTTCCCTCTGATTTATTTCTGTAAGAGATGCTACTTCTTCACCGATATGCTGTTTGGTCAGGAAGCCTTCCAGGGACACCCCAACTTTCTACTACTCAGACCTTGGGCTTAATACTTCTTCAGTGGGAGCATCTTACAGTGGTTTTCACCTTCCTTGTTCCCATTAAGTATAATTGTCAGGCCCATTAAGGGAGAAATTTAATGACATTTACTCTTTTTAAGCTAGGGTGGAGGGGGAGGGACGCATCTATCAGTAAAGAAAGAAGATTGGATTTGGAATCAGTAGACTGAGGTTTGAGCCCCTTCATTACCATCAGTTAGCTACAAAATTCCTGGCAAGTTCTTACCCTGACAGGGCCTCTGTTTTCTCATCTGTATAATAGGATTAATCATTAATACTTAAGCTGTCATATTATCAAATAGATGACAGTACTTTAATTTGTAAAGCATTCCCAACTTGTCTCTTTTTTTGTGACTGATTTGCAGTGTTGTTATCATTTCTTATGTTAATGGTTTGATACCACACTTTATGGGTGTTTGTCTGTGTTAAAATATTTTGTAGGTATTTTCCAGCTGTGATTCTGGTGGTGCTTTCTTTCTCTTTCTCTCCAATAGAATGAGATGGTACGGGAGTTAGATGGCCATGTCCTGAAATGTGTGAAAGACCAGAATGGTAATCATGTCGTCCAGAAGTGTATCGAATGTGTGCAGCCTCAGTCCCTACAGTTTATCATTGATGCATTTAAGGGACAGGTAAGTGACAGAAGAGAAATCAGTTAAACTGAGGCTTTTTGGTGATTTTTCTTGTGCTTGAGATGGGAAGTGGGAATTCCAACAAAATATTTTACCATGCTTCAAAGCATAGTACATTGCAGCCCTCTACTCTACTTTGTGGTGCAGTAGATTGTGTGCTGAGACTAGTCAGGAGGACCCCAGTTCAGATCCTGTCTCAGATACTAGCCATGTGACCTTCTTGCCTGCCTCAGTTTCCTCACCTCTAAAATGAGGATAATAAGAGAATCTGTGTTGAAGGATCCTTGTGAGGATTTAAGGAAATAAAGTGCTGAGCACAGTGCCTGGCCCAGAGTAATCGCTCTCTAAATGTTAGTAGTTGTTATTCTTATTGCAGTGACCTTATGCTCAGTTAGAAATGGCTTTTGCAGACAAATATAACTTTGTATCATTCATATTTTAAAAGTAGTTGTTTGAAATTATATGTATACACAATAGAAAAGGTTCCTGATACTGTTTTTGTAGCAGCATGCTCCTGGCATCCATCCATGCTTCCTGGCTGCCCTTCCTTCCCAAATCTCTGAGAAGGCAAGGGGTAAGCCAGCCTCCTGGACTCTGCCCCACTTTGATCTTCCACCCAACTCTGAGCGGCAGGATTGTCTGGGCCTTTGCTATCTCGTCATGTTTCTGACCATCTGCCCTCTCCTAGCAAAGAGACGAATAATCATCATTGGTGGCTATTCAGGATTTTAAGTCCAGAATACCATTGTGGAACAGGACCTTCCCCATGCCTTAACTGTCATTGGAAACTTAGGGGTGCTCTGACCACCCTACCGAAAGGGAATGGCTTGTTACAAGCACAGCTGTATGTCCTCATTGTCAAAGCTGGTGACCTGGTGGCCATTTGTGAGTTTTCTGTCCTAGCCATGGATTTTGCTGGGCTCATTGCCCAACCAGAACTCATATCTGACCCATAGTCTTGGAAGCTCTGCTTTCTGCCAAATTAGTTCTTCCCCCTCTCCCTCAGTTCCCTGCCTTTGAGCAAACTGCCTTCTCTAGGCCATGCCCTATTCAATAGGTAACCAAGCATTCCCTGCTCACAAACTTTGAGGGCCTCTGTTAAAGAGGCCTTGGAGGCTTTTGCTGTCTCATTTTATATGGAAATTACCAATGAAGACACCTGCTGGTCCTCACCAAATTGGAGTTCTTTTGTCGAGTATAATAGCAGCTTCTGCATGTCATTCCAGCATTCTGGTGGAGCAGGTTGGCTCTGTTTTATCAGTTGATAGACTTTCTAACAGCCAGCTAGGAAGATGCTATTAAGAATAGAAAGGATGGTTTATTAAATGTAGCTTCAAACTCAAGGCCTGCCTCTGAGGACAGACCCACTGAAGTTCACTTATCCCTTCCCAGTCTCATGTCTCACCTCTCAAGTAACCTCATCTCAGGAGGTGGCAGAGTAGAGTGATAACCCAAATGGACATAGACTGAATGGATCCCAGCTCTTACAGAGCCAGTGTGCTTATACTGTAGTTTTCCCAGGCTCTTCTTAGCAGCCCAAAGCAAGGGCCTAAAGGTGCAGGGTCACAAGGCCACAGCAGGATACTGTGGTGAAGAGAACTGACTGCAAGAAAAGTCAGATTATTTTCTCAATTCCCACCCAAATATAAGCTGCTCTCTTCATTTCTTTCCTTCAACCTGGAGCTGCCAGGAGGTCAGTTACTTTCTCACAGTGCTCTGTTACACTTGGTTTCCTCCAAATTTTTGGACATGGCTGAAGGGGGGGGGGCACACACTTCTGTATTGCAAACATGTCTTAATGATTACTGATGATGACTGAGTCTTGGGACCAGGCCAAGGTGGAGTATATCATCCACTCATTCATATTTTTACTTGTTCTTTAATACCTCCTCCCAAGGAGATCCAAATTTTTTTTTCCAGAATAACTTGGGCATTTCTTTAGATGCTGTAGTGGATAAAGTTTTATGCCTGGAATCAGGAAAAATCCTCTTTTTGAGTTCAAATCCAGTCTCAGACCCGGACTAGTTGTGTGACCCTAGGCAAGTCACTTAATCCTATTGACATCAGTTTCTTCATCTACAAAATGAGCTGGAGAAGGAAATGGCAAACCACTCTAACATCTCTGCCCAGAAAACCTCAAATGGGGTCACAAAGAGTCAGACACAACTGAAAATGACTATAAACAATAACAAAATATGATATCTCAGTCAAATAGCCTTTGGCTAGTTGCATTCACCATGTTTTCCTCTTGTCCCTGGTTCATCAAGTACTTACTGTCCCTGACTCTGTGCCTACTGGACACATGTCTTCAGCATTGGTCAGTGGACAGAGTGAATACCTGAGGAATGAAATTCATGACTCCTCTATACTGTAGGGCTGTTTCTAGTACTTGGTGGGGAAGAAGGATTGAGGGGAGCACTGTGAACCAGTTTAGACCTTTGTGCTCCAGAATTTGAAGGCTATCTTTGACATCCCACAAATATCTGGCTCTAGGTGTTCAGTCACCTTTATGGAAGAAGGGATGGTTTCCATTGCCAGGTATTTTCTCTGTAGGCCAATCAAGATAGCAGCACCCTGGGGGCCATCTGCTGCTACACA
Organism: Petaurus breviceps papuanus; assembly: GCF_028583685.1. Lineage (NCBI taxonomy): Eukaryota > Metazoa > Chordata > Mammalia > Diprotodontia > Petauridae > Petaurus > Petaurus breviceps. The sequence continues at coordinate 1,176,232 of NW_027187400.1, forward strand.
GTGGACAAGGTAGTGCTTGTCTAGCTGGGAGGGGAGAAGGTATTAAATCAGCCAAGACAATGAGGCCAGTTGACATAAATCTGTAGAGTTCTGTGGGGAGTAGGGAGGGATGAAGGGCATTGGTCTTGGAGTCAGGGAGCTAGGAAGGCTCTCAGGTCCTGACTCACATACTGTGGGCAGTGTGAACCCAGGCAAGACACTTAACCTTGGTGGCTTACTTTTCTCATATGAAAATAAGAGATGTCTTCCAGCTCTTAATCTATATCCTAGGATCTATGTTCTTTGCCTATCTTGACTCCCTGTTACTTGGCACCATACTCTCAGAGCCTGGAACCAGGACCCTGTTAGGAATTTCTGATTTGATTTGTCTGCAGACCCTGACACAGCCTCTCACACTTGGTTCTTCTCAGCTCATTGAACTATCTCCTTAGGTCCTTTTGTACTGTACTCTTGACTACCATCCATGGTAAAGCTCCCCATCTGCAGCTTACCACTGGCCACCTGTGCTAAGAAGAATTCTATGCCTTAGACCAGCTTCCCAGGCTGTCTGACCAAGCCCACACCAGAGCTGGCTGTTAGTGTTGTCTACACAAGAGTGATCAGATTCTGATCTCTTCTCTTTATCTACATGTCAAGATGCAGCTCTTAACATTGGTTCACAGGCTGGAATACTCATTTTACTGATCAGGGTAAATGATTTGGAGAGTCTTCTTGCTGAATTTGCCTGCAATCAATGATTTCTCCTGAAAAACATCTTGCCATAAAATTTCTGCTGCTCATCTGACCAGAAATCTACTTTCTATTAGGCTATAGGGAAGGGTTTTTTTTTATTCCTTGTCTCTATCCAACAAACAAAAAGCCCACATGATAAAACACAAAACAGGGGCTAGATGGCTCAGTGAATAGAACACTGGCCCTGGAGTCAGGAGAACCTGAGTTCAAATCAGACACTTAACACTTACTAGCTCTGTGACCTTGGTCAAGTCACTTAACCCCAACTGCCCTACTTTTCCCCCTCCAGAAAGCAAAAAAAAACCCCCCAATCAAAACATATCCTTTCTCCCTCTCTCATTGGAAATGTGTCTTGGCAAAGGAATATGACAATAAAGCCCTTGGAAGGGCAGGAGGAAGATTGCTTTAGTTGGAGCGGTTAGTAGTAGTTACCAGGAGAATCTCAGAGGCAAGTATGTAAAGAAAAGAGGATGGAACTTCCCAGGGAATCCTGTGACTTGGAGTGCGAAGGTGCCCAGGTCCTGGAACGTGTTGCCCAGCCACTTTGTATTGGTATTCCCTGATCTCTACCGTAGTAGTACACGTGTCCTGCCTCACAGGACAGCCTGTTTGTTAGGGGGTGCAGCTGGTTGACTTTGAAGACCTCTGCATGTGTCACTATATCTGCAGCTCAGAATGGAGTGCTCTGCATGTCTTAGGCTCTGCAGGCAGGATTATTTATTTGTTTGTGTGTGGGGGGGGTTCTCTCTGCCAGGTATTTGCACTGTCTACACATCCTTATGGCTGTCGAGTCATTCAGAGGATCCTGGAGCACTGTCTTCCAGAACAGACGCTTCCCATTTTGGAGGAGCTTCACCAGCATACGGAGCAGCTTGTCCAGGTAGTGGAGAACAACTCAGAAAAAGCAACAAGACCGCCAGGATCAGGCCCAGCTTTGACCTGGCCACATGGGATCTGCTTCTGCTTCAGAAAGACGAACTTGTCCCTCCCTGATGTCAGTAAAAGTAGCCTGCCACTTATTTAAGCATGCTGTGGCCTGGCCATGGAGCGCTTCACTACAATCCTAGGTTCTTATTCCAGATGTGCCATTACACACTCTGACCTTGGGGAGGACGTGGCCTTTTTTGATAAAGTGTGATAGTGTCTGTCATATTGTAGAGAGGACTCTGGGATGGTAGCCATGAGACCTCACTGCTGCTCTGGGCTCTGCCACTAACGGCCGTGAGACACATCCGCATGTTCCCCACTGTGGCCCCTACTTCTCTCTACAGTGAGGAGTGTTTTTAAACGACCTTCCTTGCCAGTTCTGCTAGTCTTTGTGTGTTTATAGAGCTGTACCTGAAGGCCAAACTGGCTTCACTTGTAATCTAGAGCACATTTATGAAAAGAAGAATATGTATCCCAAATTTTAAAAAGTTAATGTTCTTTAATTTTAAATTCTGGGATGTAAGGGAAGAGTCTGAATGAAGAAATATGTAGATTGCCTGTGTCTAAAACAACCCTTCCTTCACAGACATCCTGAGGATTTATGGCCTTTTTTCCATGACAGAACATCAGACTAATGCTTCAGAACTGTAAAGGAAACGTTTTTTCCAACCCCATCCCATCCCTGCACAGTCACCCCACTGATGCAGTGTGAGCCAGCAGGCATTTTCAGAGTCCTTTGTGAACAGGGTCTGACAGCAAACGGATTTGCTAAGGAAACCACAGAGTGGCCTATCTGCGCTTCTACTGGCTTTTTGTACTGATGGCCTTCCCCAAGAGTAGCAACTTGAACCTGACTTGTAAAGGGGGAATTAGTCCAGCACTTGAACATTTTTAGCTTAAGTCTAGCTTTGTTCATTCTTCAGTACAACCATCTCAGTGCTTCAGGGGGAATGATGTTGATCAGACTTAAAGGAATTGTATAGGACTGTGGAAACTAGTTTGAATGTAAGATTGTCTCTTCTCTCTGTCATGTCCACAGGACCAGTATGGAAACTATGTAATCCAACATGTGTTGGAGCATGGTCGTCCTGAGGATAAAAGCAAAATCGTAGCAGAAATAAGAGGGAACGTGCTTGTGCTAAGTCAGCACAAATTTGCGAGGTATGTGCCTGGTTTAAATCCTACTCCAGCTGTATTCTTTATTACCTGGACTTTAGGAGATGACATTGTGAGGTTTTGGGTAAAGGCAGACGGAATAAAACTATGTTGTTAATGAAGAAGAGTCTTACTCTTTGATTGGAAACCTAGTGGCCTTGGGTTGGTTAAATGCTAAGCAAAACCAGTCCGGTCCCTCACTCAGCATCAGTGTTCTAGTAATTCACTTTCACATTGTAACATTTGAGCACCGCCTGAAAGAAATAGGCCCAAAGCATCTGGAAGCTTCATTATCCCTGGAACAGGAATTTCCCATCCTTCCCATTGCACAGAACTTGGTGAATTCACATTTTTATTACATTGTAAGCTTGTACAGTGAATGGTGTTGCTGCTGATTACAAGTTCCATTCTAATCATGGAAATCCAAATGACAGTGAGCTTACTTCTCAGTCCTGTTCTCACGTTGGTTTTGAATGATTGCCCAAAGCTAGGGAACCCTAGTAGCTAGCTCTCCTGACCAGTGTGTGGTTAGTCCTTTATTTATTTTGTTTGAGCATTATAATTAATACTCAGTGTCCTCTCTGCTATCTTAGTTGAATCCTTTGGAATGTACAAAAGGGTAATATCTGTCTTTCCACATATGGAATTAGGTACATTCCAGCCAGGGTGATTGAGGCATTGCATTCCTTAGATTCAAATTCATCGTTTCCATTTTAATAAGGGAATCAGTGGGTATATGAGCTCCCTTTGTGCCTGGAGAGACAGATGAGATCCAAACCTAGTTTTTTGAGTTATAGGGATTGGGTCTACCCTCTTATCCTGACCAACTTCCATGTGTTCTGCCTATCTTTTTTGTGATAAAACATCTGTAAGGTCCTGCCTGACCATTTCACAGGTGATATAGAATGTGAAGGGTCAGCGCCACCCTGATGTAGGATCCATAGGATTCAGTGACTACCCCTGGCATGTTTCCTAAGTTAGTTAGAAGGTAGAAGTAGAGGTAGAAGAACTGTCTCAGCTCCTGTTCTTTCAGGGAGAGGAGTAGGAATACCTGAATTAATTACTTTAATTCCAGGTAGAATCATAGTGTGGCTTGGAAGGGAGAGTAAATAAGTAGCTTGTCTTCTGAATTCCATCAGTCAGTGAGAAACGTGGCCATCCGTCTTACAAAGCTGACAGGATCAGTTTTTCATCTGTAACATGTGTTAGCATCGTTTGGGGAGGACAAGACGAAGCAGCGTCACAGGGAAGAAGGCCTAGGATGACTTTGCTTATGCTCAGATAACCAGAGTTAGGAATGAGTTTCAATACAATAGGAGGACTAGGTTTCAGTGCAGGAACTTTCTTGTTTAAATTTATTTAAATATAGTTTGCTTTAAAAATCATTTGATTTCCAAATATATGCCTTTACCCTCACCTACCCAGTTAGCCATCTTTTGAAAGAAAGAATTAAAACAAAAAATTAAGAAACATTTTAACAAGACTAACAGACACATCAGCCAAGTCCAAAAGTATGCCCATATACACATACTTCTGCAAGGAAAAGAGTTCACCACATTCTCCTCACCTCTTGTTCAGGGCCACCCTTGGATGTCGGGACTACAGTGCTGCCCGTTGGTGGGTGGTTCTGGGCATCCCTGTTGGAGTCAGAGTATAGATTCTGGGCATCACACTTTGACTTCCTGTGCTTCTCTCTCCTTCACGTGCATTGTTCTCAATGTGTATTTCTTCATAGTGTGCCACTGCATTCTCGTTCCTTTCTTTAGATGATAGACGCCTACATTGTTCCCATCTCTCTGTCACCACTATACAGGCTGTATGCATGACTGTGGAATTTAAGGGGAGGAGCTTTCTTAACAGTTTGTGCTTTACAACCATAGGATGGGCATTCAGCAGGCATTTATTAAATGCCTACTGTATGCCAGACACTGTGGATATAAAGTTGAAAATGAAAACTGCCCTAGATAGGGGTGGGGGAGAATAACCTATACATTTATATGTACATACAGAGCATTCTGAAAGTTTTAGTGCTGTTTTAAGCTATTTAATAAGCTTAAGACTTTTAGATTCCCTGTGTAAGATAGTACAGTAAGTAGGGGAGGGTACTAACAGTGATTGAAGGAGATCAGGAAAAGCTTCATATGGTAGATGTCATTTGAGCTGAGCCTCATAAGTTCTTAGTGGTCTAGGTGAGGCTCGGGTAAATGGTAGGCACAGTTAGGACATGAGGTCTAACAAGGAGACTGGGTTGGACCAGAGTAGGTGAAGAGCACTAATAGGTAATAATAAAACTTCCAGTTAGGCTCAAAAGAGGTTATGGAGGGCTCTGTGTCCTAAACAGTGGAGTTACATTTTGATCCTACAGACAATTGGGAGCAGCTGGAACATAGGGAACAGGGGAGTCATACCTGTGCTTTTTAGTGATCTTTCTTTGGATTAGAAAAGAGAAAAGCTAGAGGCAGGGAAACCAAGTAAAGTCTACTGCAGTGTTCATGCAAGAGCTGATGGCCCCTCCGGTTGGGCATTGTCAAAATGGAGGCAAGGTAAGGGACTTGGCAATTGACTGATTATAGGTGGTAAGATGGAGGAACAGAAGATGATGCCGAGGTTGTGAATATGAGTGCCTAGGATGGTGGTGGTGGGTGGGAAGGGTGGTGGGGGTATGGAGATGAGAAAGACAGAGAGTTCTGCTTTGAACTTAATGAATTTGAGATGCCTTCAGGACATCCATTTCAAAATGTTAATTAGGCAGTTGGTGATGTGAGACTGGAGCTCTGCAAAGGCACCAGGTCTGGATGGGTAGGTCTTGGGAATCCTCTTTGGAGAGATGGTAATTGAACCCAGGGGAACCAATGAGGTCATCAAACAGAGGCCAGTAACTACCTCTCTGGGAACCCATTCTGGATTGAGCGAGAGGAAGGCCTGTAATGGAAGCTGTAATATCCTTTCCACCTAAGGTTTTATAACTCTGAGACCTGAGAATTACTATTAATATCAGCACTAGCAACAACAAACATTTGTTGTATAATACTCTGCTAGATGCTAGAGACACAGGACATATTAACATAGCTAAATAGGTAGGAAAGAATGTACTTAGCATCTAGAGATATTTGTAAGGTGTGGGAAGTGGTGTTTACTAGAATGAAATTCTGAAAATTCTGTCATGAGGCCCAGTCAGTTGCAGTGCCAGCACCAGGGTGGTCTGAGGAGCACAGGACAGGGGTATCGAGCCATTTTGTTTGACATAACAAGCTTGGAAATTGACATAGGAACTTGGAAGTCGACGTAGGAAAACTTAGAATTTTTGACTGACTGTTCATCTTTTGATAAAAAAAAATATATATATATATATATATTTCATTGTATTTTTATTTATATTTTTAAAAATTATTTTTAAAGACTTTGGGGGGGACTTTTTTTGGAGGGAGAAGGTAGGGCAATTGGGGTTAAGTGACTTGCCCAAGGTCACATGGCCAGTTTTTGTGTTGTGTCTGAGGCCAGATTCGAACACAGGTCTGCCTGACTCCAGGGCCGGTGCTCTATTCACTGCACCACCTAGCCGCCCCTTAATTGTATTTTTAATTAGACATTTGGTCAAATCTTCCTTCACTTGTGGGAAGAACTTCATTCCTGTATTGTTCTGAGGACAGATTTGATTCCATCGATTTCTTTGTTTTGAACCAGAAGTATGAGGAGGAAGTAATCCATCTTCTAGGTTCCAATGTGATTTGAGGCAAGTTTAGACTATCTGCAAAGAGACGATAAACTAAAAATCTTGTTTAATGAAAGCATCCCTGCTTCCAAGTAATATACCCTGTCATTGGATTGGTGGGATTCTCCACTTCCTCCCCTTTGAATTATTTTTGTTGTTGTTGCATCATCTACTTTTCTCAGTATATCCCTATTCTACCCCTCCCAGAGAACCATTCCTAACAACAACAAGATCATTCAACACAATAAACCAGCACATCAGCCAAAGATGATATATGTAGTATTCCGCACCCCATAGGCCTACAGCTTTGCAAATAAGAGGAAGTATCTTACATCTCTTGGGACTGAATTCGATGATTATCATCATGAGTTTGCTGGTGAATGTTTAATAGCTAGTTCCCTCCCTCCCAACGAATGTATACACAATAAACTTTTTAAGTTTAACCTATATTATCATCATTTTCTCCCTAACTTTTTTAAGTTTCACCAATCAACAGAATGTTAAATCAAGCCCTAGTTTGCAGCATTTGCCAATTTCTGAGGTATAAATGCTCACACCAAAAATTTGATAGTCATCTGTCTTGAGTTTGTAGGAGCCAGCTTCAGCATATACCCCTGGCTATAACTACACTTCATTCAATTTCATTTGTTTTGTTGTTCTTTCCATCTTAATCACTGTAGACATTGTGTATGTTTCCCAGGCTCTGCTTACTTTGCATCGTTTACATGTCTTCCCATGCTTTTCTGTATTGATTATATTCATTGTTTCTTATTGCACAATAATATTCTATTACATTTACCTAACAACTGGTTTAGCTCAGTTTTTCCTACAACAAAAAGTGTTGCTATAAGCATTTTGTACCTTTTAAAAATCATTGACCTAAGGGTTTGTACCTCTTCGTCTCATTCTTAGCATTAATCCAAATGACTTTCCAGATTGTTAGACTCATTCAAAGTTTCAGGCTATGGTGTATCACTGCACCTCTCTTTCTAAAACCTCTCCAACCTTGGTTATTTTATTCAGCCAAGATCAGTCTTCTCACCCTTCACAATTCATAACACAGGAAAAACAAAACCTATTACAAACATGTGAAGGCTGTCAAAACAAATTTCAAATTTGACCGCGTCCAAAGAATTATTTGTTTGGTTCTGCATCCTGAGTCCTTCACTGCTGTCAGGAGATGGGGTCGCAGGTTTGATCATTGTTGCTGCTCAGTCATTTTTCAGTCATGTTCCACTCTTTGTGACCCCATTTGGAGCTTCCTCAGCAAACACACTTAAGTGGTTTGCCATTTCCTTCTCCAGCTCATTTTAAAGATGTCATTGAAACAAACAGGCAGGGTTAAGTGACTTGCCCCCATCTAGTGCGTGTCTGAGGCCAGACTTGAACATAGGAAGAAGATTCTTCCTGACTCCAGGCCTGACAGTCTATCCCTTGACACACCCACCTGCCTACTTTTCAACTTTAGTCCTCTGAAATCCTGGTTTCCATTATGCTAATAAGAGTTGTGTTATACTATTCCATCACATTTATATTTATCCTTAGAGTGTGTTTTGCTTAGGACTGATCCTCCCCTTGATCTGCCTCTCCTCTAATTCCTTCTCCCCTTTCCCTCCTGTTTCCCGGTGAATGAAATGTATTTCTGTGCCTCTCTCTGTGTGTTTTCTTTCTTTTGACCAATTCAGATGAGACTGATTGAAGCATCAGGTGCTCTCTTCTCTTTGTTTGTATGGCTGTCTACTTGTATTTCCTGATTATGTGCTTATGTGTTAGATTTTCCCTAATCCTCCCCCCATCCCTATCTCCGTCCCTCCCCCCATTCCTCTGCCCCTCTTTCCATTCTTTTCTTAAGGTCATCAAGATATAACAGACCCACTCCCAGACCTTTCTGATTGGAAACCTTCTGTGACCCCTGATGATGATGGGGTTAATAAGAAGGGACACATGTATCATCTCCTTGTATTTGAATGTAAGCAGTTTGTCCTTACTTAGCCCTTTATCATTGTTTGTGTTTATCTTTTTGTGTTTTTCTTCATTCCTGTGTTTGTATTTCAAAGTTTCTCCACAACTGTGATAGTTTTATCAGGAATGCTTGGAACTTCTCTATTTCATTTAAGGCCTAATTTCCCTCCTGTAGCATTGTACTCAGTTTTCCTGGGTAGATATTCTTGACCACAAACTCATACCATTTGCTTTCTGGTATATCATATTCCAAGTTCTCCAGTCCTTTGTAGTAGTGACTGCTAAATTGTGTGTGAACCTGACTATAGCTTGGTACTCGAATTCTTTCTTTCTGGCTTCTTGAATTGCTTTTCCTTTGACCTGGAAACTCTGAATTTTGTTTATGATGTTCCTGGGGGTTTTCATCATGGCTTCTTGCAGGAGGTGACTGATGGACTTTTTTGTTTATTTGTTTTCACTGTGCCCCCTGGTTCTAAGAATTCTGAGCCATTTTCTCTTAAGATTTCTTTAAATAGAAGGTGTAGGCTTTATTTTTGGTCATGGTGTTCAGATAGTCCAATGATTCTTAAGTTTTTTCTATTTGATCTGTTTTCTAGGTCATTTGTTTTTGCCTTCAGTATTTTTTTAAGCCTTTTGACTGCATTTTAATATTTTTTGTCGCTTCATGGAGTCATTGGCTTCAGTTTGGCCCATTTGAATTTTCAGAATGTTTCTTGCTTGGGCAGAGTTTTTTACCACCTGTTACAAGCTGTTAATTCCCTTAACAGTTCTTCTGGAATTCTCGTTTATTTTCCAATTTTTTTTTCCTGTCAGTTTCTCTCATTTTACTTATATACTTTTAAAGAAACTCTTGCTTCATGTTTCCCAGGAATTCTCAGTGAGTTCCTGCCTAAGCTCTGTCTTTTTCTGAGATGTTTTTTGTAGGCGTTTTGGAGTCATTGTCTATACCATGTTCTTGTCATTGTATAGGTTGTTCTCCTATTCAGTTCACTCTGCATCAGGTCACGTGAGTTTTCCCATGTTTCTCTGAAACTATCCTCTTCATCATTTTTTTATAGCACGATAGTATTTCATCACATTCAAACGGTTTTGTTCAGCCATTTCCTAATTTATGAATAGTCTCTTAGTTTCTTCTTTGCCATTAAACAAAAAGATATCAATATTTTTGTACGTCCTTAGACTTTGTTTTGCTTAGGACCAGCCTCTCCCTTATCTCCCTTGGTTGTTTTAAAGATCCAATGAGCTAATATTTATGAAGTGCTTACATACTGCTTGGCACATAGTAGATACTATGTAAATGTTTGTTTCTTCCCTAATCTGCTCTCCTTACTTCCCCCTTCACCCCTCTTTCCTTTCCCTCCTCTTTCCTTGTTGAATGAAATATATTTTTGTTTCCTAATATGTGTGTATATATTTAGATTCATATATCGATGTCTGTTCCCACATCTTGTTTATATGAGATGATTTTCCCTAACCTTCCTTTCTCTTTCCCCCATGACGTATTCCTCTTCCTCTCTCTTTTCGTTTTTCTATTAACATGCTCAAGACATAATAGAACCACTCCCAGGGCTTCTGTCTAGTTAGAGTCTATGACCCCTGATGATGACAGACTTCTGAGGAGACACATATCATTTCTCTGTTTGAATGTAAGCAGTTTATCCTTGTTTTGTCCTTGAAGATTGCTTGCTCATATTTTCCTTTTTATGTTTCTCAAATTGCTGTCTTTAAACTTAAGAGTTTCTACATAACTCTAGTCCTTTGATCAGAAATGTTTGGTCTAGTCCTCTGTTTCATTAAATGTTGATTTTTCCCTGTGGGATTGTTGATTGGTCAAGGTTTTGTACCTCTTGTGCCAAGCTGTTCATTCTTTTTCCTATTCTTTGTGAAATCGCTCTCATTTTTTCTCCGGTATTTATCTCTAGCATTGTCATTTTTTAAAACATGTTTTTAACTTCTTCATAGCTTTCAGAATTACTAGTTGAATTTGTTTCCCGGCTTTGTTTTCTTTGAAGCTTTGCTTGCAGTTGCTTTAGTGTCATTCTCTTCTCCTGTGTTTGTGTCTTGAGCGTTCCTGCCCATATAACAGCTCGTTATAGTGGGGTTCTTTTTTGGTTTGCCCGTTCTTATAGGCTACTTCCTGACTTCAGATCTGATGTTAGGGCTGAGCTCTACCTCACTTCTGGAAAGGTCTGGGCTGGTCGTGTTGCTGCTTTCTTGGAGTTGGAATGTTGTGTTATTCTAAGATCTTAGGGACAGACTGGGCACCTGCAAGCTTTCAGTGCTCCCATAGTGGTCTGATCCAGGACAAAGTCTTAATTGTTGCCTTCCCTGATCTTAACTCTTCAAGTTCCTGTTCTAAGTTTAGGTTTGAAGAAGAGATGCTGCCTAACTCCACCCCAATCAGCCAGATACCATCTGCTGAAGACACTTTGGTTTACTTATAAAATGCTAGAGCATTGATGGGTATACTTTTGATTGTGTCTTCCATCAGTTAACAAATTAACGAATTAATTATTTTTTTGAGAATGTGGGTACATTTATAATATTTACAAATTTAAAACAGTACTTTTTGTATTTGGACAAAACTAGCAACAAAGTGTTAATGATCTCTAAGGGATGTGGATCATATTACTTTATACGTTTCTTTTTGCCCTAGTACATGGTCTATTTTTGTAAAGTTTCCTGTGGTAACAAGGCATGTGTATATTTTTTATGTTCTTATTCATCTCTGCATTCTCCAAGAGTTTGTTCACGTCTCTATTTCTTCTTTGGTTGCTCTCAGCTAAGTTTGTCTAGCTCTGAGAGCACATCAAAGACTCCTGTTACCATTGTTATATCTTTTGCAGTTTAATTTTTCCTTTATGATTTCAGTTGCTATCCCATTTACTGTGTATGTGTGTGTGTGTTTTGTGTACAACAAATTGTTGAATTTTGTTTTCTAATCCATTCTGTGATTTTTTCAATTATTGAGTTGTTTAATCTGTTCACATTTAAAGCTAGTGAATATTAGGGTTGTGGTTTCTTTAGTTTTGATCCTCCTAAAATCCCCTTCCTCTTTTTAAGCCAGGACTGGGATTAGTTTTACTTAAAGTCTCCTAATGCTACTTTATCCCCAGAAGCCCTTTCTCATCCTCTCATTTTCTGATCTTTCCCTAGATCTTAGGTTTTGCCTAAATTGTTAACTTCTTTTTCTTTTATTCAGTTATCTATTTCTCTCTTCATTTTATTACCTCTTGTTATGCACTCAGTTAAGTGACTAATTTCAAAATCTTTTCTCCATGCACCCCCCCCACCCCCTTTAAGTTTATTGTCTTTTACTGAGCATATATATATATATATATCTCTTCTCTAGTCTATTCTGAATTTTATTTTCTGATTTGGGAGCTATGCCCTTATGAGTGATCAGTCTTGAGCTCCCTTTTCTCACCATTTTCTGTGTTATTTCCTTTATGGATCTTGCCCCTTTTTGGTTTGTTTTGTCTTGCTTTTAGAAAGCTTTCTGTAACTTGCATATCCCTTCTCTTGTGAGATAATTACTGCACAGGTGGCTTCCTAACATACAGTCTTCCTCTCCAGACTAAACCTGTCATAAGGTCCTTGTCTCTGTAGCAGCAAGCACCCCAAGCGTCCTCAGGGTTTGCAGCTACCACAGGTTCTTGGATCTGCTTTGTTAAAGGAAAGCAACTCAAAATGGGTTAACAAGCTTACTTTAATCAGTCAGACATATATCGTTTACCTTGTTCAGGAGAAAAGGTCAGCACCCTGAACCTCAAAGTATACAGGCATAATTATCAAGACAGAAACATCAAGTAGACAGATTTCCAAACTGTCCAACCATTACATCCATACCCAGTCAACATCTGGGTTTCCACATTCTGGGTTTTTCAAAGCCGGGGGACTCTCAACAACGGCTTCCCAGAATCCGGATCAAATCACAGAACACTTCTCAAAGTGAGTCCCAAAAACAAAGCTACACATCAGGGCTTATATAGCCTTCTCCTGGCTCAGAGAATGTAACAACCTTATTGACTCACTGGCCAATCAAAAAGTATCTACTGAAAAACAAGCACCCAGGCTTCAGGTGCACATTAGCCTAGGGGCAGGGAAGATCTTTAAAATTTACATTCTTATTACAGTCTCCCATCCCTGATATGTCTCAATTCCCCCCAACACATATACAGTGAGACTTATCCTTTCATTCCCTTTCTATCCAGTCATCACCACAGCATAACTCCACTGTTCAGTTGTGGATTTACTTGGAAGCCATTGCCATCACCCCTTCTTCATCTGGCATCTTCCCCTTCCTCGTATATGCAATATCTCCCTCTGTAATTCCAGTCCCATAAAAGACATGAATATAATATAGTCTACCTCTTCTCCTGGTTATTTAGGGTATTTCTGGACTGAATATTCTGCTACCTCTGATGTCTCTTTTTTCATTGATGATTTGCCTAACTTTAGATGATGGCATTTGAGCTGGCTGTTCGGAATATATTCCATTCCATTCTCTGATTTCTTGTGTTTGTGCAGTGAATTTTTGTTATTTTAACATGCTTTGTTCATAGTCAGAGAACTTCTGACTGCTTGCTAATTTTTGTTTTTGTTCATCGTTGAAATCATTAAATTTCACTGCTCTGCCTTGACATTTGAAGCTCCTAGTTTTTCTGGCAGTGGATCTGGATACTGTTGGTCATGGCTTTGTTGTCTTATTTGGATGATTTATATAGTTTTCTTGTTTTATGACTTGCATTGTGATCTACAGGGTTTTTTCATTTGGTCTCTTCTTTCTGGCAGAGCTATGACCCTGATGTTACTGATGTGTATTCTGTCTTTCAAGTCAGGCCCTTTGGTTTGTATGAAGTTCATGTGTTGGTGTTGTTTTTAATGTTGACACATAGTTTCTCCTGCCAAATTTTCTACTACTACTGTATTTCTGTTTTCCAGATCTGTTAAATTTTGCAAATTACATTTTAAAATTTTGTGTTGAGTTTTAATATCTGACCTATGTACCGTGCTAGTTTGTTTTTTATGGATTAAATTTCTCTTTTTGAACCATTATGGAGTTCCTTGTTCCATGATTTCTAGTGTATACACAGATATGTGTCTTTAATCAGGCATTGGGTTGTTTTTTCTTCCTTTTTGTTATCTTCGAGGTTTTACTCATATTTTTTCCCCTGGTTTTAGGATCCTCCTTTGTTGATTTCTATATTGGGCTTTTATCAAATAAAATTTATCACATTTTGTCAAATAAAAATAAATTCCTCTTGCTTCATGCTTTTGAGGGCAGAGAATGTTATTCTACCTTTTGATGGTGAGTAGATTCCTGAGACCATACTGCAGGGTGGCCAGTGGCCTCAGTTTCCTGGGGTGGTGCATATAGGGTCACTTACCTGGGTCCCTGCCCTGAGACCCATGAAAGGAAGGGGAAGACTAGCCTGTTGGGTTTCTGCCTTCTCTGAGATTGGGCACAGACATAAACACTGAGCACCCTGCCCAATTCCTTTGCTGCCTTTATTTTCTCAATGTGCCTGGACAGACTTAGTTACCTGAGTTGGTATTTCATGTGCCCTGGGGAGAATGTGAAGAGTCAGGTAAAACCAACAAACATTAATTAAACTCTTACTGTGTGTCTTATATTGTGGGAGCTTCCCTTTGAATGGGGAAAATGACAGGCAAACAAAATCTATTGAGGATAAATTGGAGGTCCGAGGGAAGGTGAAAGACCTTTTGTAGAAGGGGCAGCACAACCTTAGGGCTGGACCTCAGTCAGAAAGTAGTTGATTTTAGTCATCCAATGTGCCTTTATTAAATGTCTCCTATCTTCCAGGTCCTAGGCTTAGCATGGGGGGGGGGGCAGGGAGGGGACAAAAATAGCCATTGCCCTCCTGTTCTTTATTCCCCCCAGTGGGCAGGGAAGGGAGGTGGAGATAGAGGTTGTGTAAAGTCCTGCATGACCATAAGGTCAGCCCTTGACAAGCTTGAGGTTTTGCTGATGCTCCTGCAGAACTCTGATTATTGGGGAAGCTGGTTGTTCAGGGGTTCTAAAGGAACATTCATAGTTCTCTGTTTTAATTTATTAAAGAACGAGGACTTACTTCTCTTCTCTAGAGGTATCTAGGTGGTGCCATAGTGGGCAGGGAACTGGACCTGGAGTCAGAAAGACCTGAATCTAAATCTGGTCTTGACATTTATTAGCTCTGTGACTTTGCACAAGCTGTTTGCCTCAGTTTCCTCAAAATTATGGAATAAAACAAGATATCAGCAAAGTACTTTGTAAACCTTATAAATGCTTATTTTTGTTCTTGGTTTTTTTTCATTGTTATTCTAAAGTTATTCTAGGCTTTACATGTAATGGGGAAGGGTTGAAGTGGTTTAGAGAAAGTGACTAATCTGCTATCTTTCTGATGACTTGGAAATCTTTTTGTTTGTCCCTGAAGTTGAGTTGGGCATCCTAGTGAAGGTACAGACTGGGTGTCAGTAATCCTCAGGCTAAGTTCTGATTCACCCACAAGCTCACTGCATGGCCCTTGGATAAATCAACTCATCAGATCCTCAGTCTCCTCCTTTGTCAAAAGGATTTGACTGGATGATTTCATAGAGGCCCTTCCAGCATTAACAGTGACTCTTTTATGATTGTTGTTTGATGTCATGGTAAGCTTATTGGTATATTGAGGACTTGTTTTTCTTTTGGTTGTTGAAAATACATCTGTCCAGAAGCATTTATTAAATGCCAGGCACTGGGCTAGCTTCAAGCTTGGAGAGGTAGTTGACCTGGCAACAGTTAACCACATGGCTTTGTTTTCAAATCTTTTTACCATTTTTTTTAAACAGCAATGTTGTAGAAAAATGTGTCACTCATGCATCTCGCACGGAGCGTGCCATGCTGATTGATGAGGTGTGCACCATGAATGACGGCCCTCACAGTGCCTTATACACCATGATGAAAGATCAATACGCCAACTACGTGGTCCAGAAAATGATTGACGTGGCTGAGCCAGCCCAGCGGAAGATTGTCATGCATAAGGTATGCAGTTAACCTTAATGCTCATGGAAGTTGATGGAGACCATTTGAAGAAGTACTGTTACTTACACCACATTTCATTACTATTAAGGTATAGATCTGATGTCTCTTGGATGTGAATGGCTACATTTTGGGAAGAAAGTGTTAGGTTCTTTCTCCTCTCTCTCCCCCCAAGTCAAAGCTCCAAAATCTGTGGCATATTAGAAAGATCACTAGATTGAGAGTCAGGAAGCTGGCCTCTGGGTCTGGCTTTGCTAGTCCTTACTTTGGGTCCTTGGACAAATCCCTTCATCTCTCTGGCCATCAGTTTGCTTATCTGTAAAATGAGGAGTTTAGAATAGAAGACACTTCTGGGTGACTAGAGCAGCCACATCTGGATTCAAGAAGTCCTCAGTTCAAATCTAGCCTCTGCAGTGGCTATGTGGGACCAAGTCATCTCACCTCTGTTTTTCTGAGTTAAATCTCTAAAATGGGAATAATAATGGCACCTACCTCCCAGGGTTGTTGTGTTTTTATAGCACTCGGCATAGTGTTTGGCCCATAGGAAGCACTATAGAAATGTTAGCTATTATTAAATCTAACCTCAGATACTTACTAGCTCTGCGACCCTGGGCAAGTCACTTAATCTCTGCTAGTCTCAGCTTCCTCAACTGTAAAATGTAAACTACTATTATCTAATAGGAGCACTTCCCTCCCATGGTTTTTGGAAAGATCCAGTGAGATGACATTTGCAAACTGTATTGCAGACCTTAAAGCACCATTCATTATCGTTATCATCGTTATTATTGCTGACGTTGCAGCTTTTGTCATCTAGCCTCATATACTTCTAACTTGGACACTGGAGGCTGATTAGTCCAAGCCCCTCATTTGACAGAGGAGGAAACTGAGGCTTTGATGATATTGTAATTTGCCCAAAGCCGTGTAATTAGTAATCAGTTAATCAGTACATGTTTATTGAGCTCCAAAAATGTAGCAGACACTGTACTAAGTTTTGGTAGCCATGAACAGTGGAATGTGTTTGACTCACACTTAGTGTTCTTTCCCTGATAGCGCATGGCCTCCCCATGCCATAAGTTTCAACTTCTGACATCAAGGTTTCTAATGAGATGGAGCATGAGTCCCTTGTCCTAGTCACTCCTCTAGGTAAACACAACAAAACCAAGAAACGATCTGATCATCTTATTCATACCGAGCTGTTTCTAACTGATTAAACTCAATAGATAATGCCTCCTAGAGTTATTGGCTTTCTAAGAAGGGACCAGACTGTAATTGAGCCTAAGAAATGGCTCTCTGATTAGGAAATTGAAGTTACCACTGAGCTGTTGGAACAGATATTTGGGGGACATGATCACTTTGTGAGCTCCCTGAGGTGACACTTGCTCTAGCCCACTCAGAGAGGCCAGCCCCAGTCACTATAATGAACTGTTAGAGTGGGCCCTGTTTGCAGTGAGTATATGGGGATGGGGATTAGGGGTTCAGCATTAATATGGAAGAAAGTAAAGAAGGTCAGTGTTAGATCATCAATATGGTTTGATTAGTGGTCCTAGTGACTTTGCCAATCAAACTGCTTCTGCGCCTGACTTGTTAGGCCTGCACTCCTCTCCCTTACCCCTTGTAGTATGATTGCATAAAGTGAGAATAGAAAACCCATTACTGATGTTGGCACTGTGAACATAACAGAACCTGGGGAGAAGTGGTGCCGAGACCCCTCCCATGCTCCTTTGCTCTTATTCCTTCCTCTCTTCTCCCAGTTGCTTTCAGTCACTTTAGTCCTTCCTGAGTCTGCCTTCTGTTCCTTATACCAGAATGCTCCAGGAACTCCATCATGCCCTGTTCCTTCTATTGAGGCAGGGACAGTCACACTGGAAGGGAAGTACAAGATAGCAGGAAATGGTACATAATGTAGGAAATGCCTTTTTATTTTTTCTTTCTGTTGTATTTTCTTTGATGGGACATGCCAGGAAATCAGCAGGCTTGGAGACAGAGTGCTGCTTGCCAGAAAATCAAGTTCCAGCAGCTCCCAGGGTTGTCTGACTTTGATGCTGAGGGCCAGTTAGCTGATTACGATACACTGACTGGGCGTTGTTATCAGGAGCTAGCTATAGAAATGTCAGTGGGGTGGGCTGAGGTCACACCAGTGTTAATGTGGCAGATGAGGGAATGGGGTTAATTTTTTATAGAAGCATCTGTTTAGACTTGAAAGGGACCTTAGGGGCCATGTTGCCCAGTGCCTTTGTTTCATAGATTGAAGAAACTGAGACCTGGAGAATTTAAGAGACTTTCCAAAGGTAACATCAGTCATGAGGAGCAGGTGGTGTTGGCATCCTGGTCCTCTGTCTCCAGACCCAGTGCTTTTACACTGTACCCATCGAACCAAGGGAGATCAGGCAGACATGATGTTGGCATTGTCCTTGTCTGTGCCCTGTGTCTGGCAGTGATGACACTCTTGCCCTCACTGAGAACACAGTTCGGTAATGAGAACTTTACTATGTACTCAGAAGTGCTGAGCCAGACACTTGGGTGTGAGCTCCAGAGTGACAGTTGGGAAGCTTTTGAAAGTTGGAAGTGGAGCCAAAGCAAGGACCAGGAGCCCGAGAAATGAGCCTTCTGCGGGATCCCCAGCATCAGGCATCTGGGGAGAAGCACCATGGTAGCACAGCCTCTCCTCCTGGCCCCAAATTCCTGGGCCTCATTTGACATAAGATTCTGTTACAGCCCATTCCCTACCTTCTCTGTCACATGTATGCTTACGTGTGTGTGTTTGTGTTACACGACAAATTCTTCTGAGGACCTGAATGTGAGCATGACTGGGATTAAGGTGAGCCTGGGTTTGATAGCAGCCCACTCAAAAGATGGGACAGACTGCCATTGACCTGCAGTCATTCTTGTATTTGTGGATACTCCCAGGAAATTAAGGGTATCTGAGATTTCTTTCTCTTCTCTTTACTTGTCTTCAAGGTGAGAACAGTGCATGGAGTGTGACAAAGGGCAGTGAAGTGGTTGGGACTCAGGCCACATGTGATAGGGCACCGGAATTAGACAAGTCTCCTCTGAAGCATGTGGGAGGAGGCACAAAGGCACGAGCTTTACCTTCAGTTCTTTTCTTTCTTTGTCTCTGTTGAGCTTGTACTAAGCACAGCTTTTGGGATATTGCTCCCGGGTATGTCCCAGGGGGACCTCAAACTCAGCGTGTCCCTAACAGAACTCTTAGCTCTCCCTGAAAACCCACCCTTCTTCGAGACTTCTCCAATTTCTGGCAGAAACACTGTTCTCCTCCCAAACCACCTAGGTGCCCAGTCTTGGAACCATCCCTAATTGTTCATTCTGCTTCCCTTCCATTATCCAGTTAGGTGCCAAGTCCCACACGGGTCATGACGAGTCAGACATGCCCGAAACAGCTGAACATGAGCAGAGTTTGGCTGCTGCCCTGCGTGGGCACACCCCCCCACTCCAGTCTGGGCTCTCGCAGTCGCTCCCCCTGCGCACCCAAGCCAGAGGGTGCTCCTCAGGCACAAGTCTCTTGTTCAAGAAACCTTCACTGTTTGACTTTGAGAGACTTCTGCTTCTACTTCCCCATGTGCTGCTCATTACTTCCATCCATGCACTTGACAGTCTAGCCCACCTGGGCTGGAGGTTTTCCTCTTCCCTGTCTCCACACCTTTGCACGGGTTGTCCCTCATTCCTGGAATGTGCACCCTCCTTTCCTTCACCTTTTAGAATCCGTGACGTTCTCCATGAGTCTTGTACCCATTCTCCTAACAGCTGATTTTCTCTCCCCAGCCCCTTTCTGTTTGCTTTCTGCATATTGTGTATTTATTTATATGTGTGTTTCTTCCTCTATAAAAGTGTAACCTCCGGAGGGGGTAGGGCTGTTTTCATTTTTGTTCTTCTATTCCTAGCACGGTGCACTCACCGTGTAGAGCAGTAGTTGCTTAATGCGGTCTCTGATTACCCCAGCTGGAGTGTTGTTGAAACTCTGGCAGTCCTTGTGTCTGTGCGTGTGCCTGTCTTAGAGCAGTTGTGACAAAGGGGAAATAGCCCGGCTAGGGAGCCTGAGCTCGAACACTCCTCCATTTCTCTCTAATAGGAGCTGGATAAAAGTGCTTTTCTGCCTTCACCATTTGTGATTGTCTGGTTCTGTACCCCCAGCGTGGTTGTGCCTGCTGTCTTCATGCTTCTGGCAGCACAGCAGCCTTTTCATTCACAAACTGTTTTTCTTTCTGCAGATCCGGCCTCATATTGCAACTTTACGCAAGTACACCTATGGCAAACACATTCTGGCAAAGCTGGAAAAATACTATATGAAGAATGGGGTGGACTTGGGGCCAATTTGTGGACCACCCAATGGTATCATTTGAAGCAATGAATTCTTGAAAAACTCAGTGGCCAACAGGCAAATCCAACCAGCAACCGGAAATACTCCAATATACAGTTAGAAAAGGGTTCATGGTTGCTCACCTATTATAAAGAAAATCAAACAACTAAAAAGCCTTTGTAAATTTCTTTAATTTTATTATGCATAACATGTACTAATTATTTTTTTTAATTGACTAATTGCCCTGCTGTTTTACTGGTGTATAGGATACTTGTACATAGGTAACCGATGTACATGGGAGGCCACATATTTTGTTCACTGTTGTATCTATATTCCAAGTGCAGAAACTTTCAGGGTGGTTGGTTTAAAAAAAAAGAAAAAAAAAAGAAAAAAAGGTTTTTAACTCATCTGCCTAGCCGGCAAATTTTGCAAATACTTGTTTTTTCCCCCCATTTTAGTCAAAATTCAGAAGTTCTCATTTTAGTTAAATGGCACAAAACCTGCATTTAATGCTGTTTATAAATATTAAAAGTTTCAGAGTTGCTAAAGCTTCAGTTTAAGAGAATTTTAAGTTTATGAAACTTTTTAAATTGCTTTTTTGGGGGGAGTAGAATATGCTAAAGAACTTAGCTTAGTCGATTTTTGGAAGGATGAATGCACACCCAGGACATTTTAAAAGCAGGGTGGGTGTGATTGTTTACTGCCGACTTGATTTATTCTGTTCAAAGGCAAAATGTGATTATTTAGCATGAGAAAAAACAATCCAACTCTGCTTTGGTCTTGCTTCTATAAATATATAGTGTATACTTGGTGTAGACTTTGCATATATAAAAATTTGTAGTATTTTCTTGTTTTGATGTCTAATCTGTATCTATAATGTACCCTAGTAGTGGAACATACTTTTGATTGTACAATTGTACATTTGTAAACCTCTGTAATGTAAATGTGGAGAAGTTTGAATCAACATAAACCCGTTTTTGGTAAGACAAAAAAATTAGAAAACCTGTGCATTTCAATGTATATTCACACCTTTTATGGTCGTAGCATATAGTGTTGTATATTGTAAATTGTAATTTCAACCAGAAGTAAATTTTTTCTTTTGAAGGAAATGTTCTTTATACAGCCTAGTTAATGTTTAAAGAGAAAAAAAGCTTGGTTTTATTTGTCACCTCGTGGAACAGTAGCGAGATCCTTTCTAAATGTTCTACAAAATGACTCAGTTAAAAAAATAGTGTTTTTTTAATCTTCCAGGAGTAACATGTTTTGCTTATTTTGTGACAGTAAAAAGGACGTGCAAAGGTTCAGCCCCTCCCTGCCCCCCAATCAGAACCCCTTCCACCTTGTAAAGTGTGAAGCCCGCCCTTTTTGTACAGAAGATGAACTGTATTTTGCATTTTGTCTACTTGTAAGTGAATGTAACATACTGTCAATTTTCCTTGTTTGAATATAGAATTGTAACACTACACGGTGTACATTTACAGAGCCTTGTGTATATTTCCAATGAACTTTTTTGCAAGCACACTTGTAACCATATGTGTATAATTAACAAACCTGTGTATGCTTATGCCTGGGCAACTATTTTTTGTAACTTGTGTAGATTGTCTCTAAACAATGTGTGATCTTTATTTTGAAAAATACACAACTTTGGAATCTGTGTTTGTGCTTTCTTTGAAGCCTTTTAGTAGAGACCTACCCAGGGAATCAGGATTCACCTCACCTGTCACCTGTGCCTCTCATTTCTGGCCCAGGTGAAATGAAACTGAGGTTGTGGGGTTTGGAAATAGAGGAGTTTGGGTACAGTTACCACAATGTAGAATCGAGGTGTTCACTCCTTCCTTGCCTCCTCTCTCTCTCACTCTCAGAAGCTGTCATTTTGGGACAGTGTGACCTTAATCTCTTTGGACTTTACCTTCCTCCTCTGTCAAGAGAAAGCATTTGGGCATGCTCCCTTCCCCTGGAGATTCCAGCCCTTCCACAATGCAGAGACCTGTTAAGCAGGGTCAAGAGTTTTTCCTTAGGAGGAAGGGAGGCAGCATAGTTTCTCTTTTTAGTGCCTGTCCCTGCCAGCTCTGGCCTCTTCTTTGCCAGGTTACTTATGTGGGGTCAAAGGTCAACTGAGGCAGTCCCAGAAACAGAAACTAGCTGGGCCTCTAGGTGACTTGAACACAAAAGGAAACAAAATGTAGAATTAAGAAAGGAAATCACAAAGTCCAGCTGGGAAAGCATGGTATAGTCTTTATGGGGGCCATCAATTATCTGGGCTTCTGCAAAAGCTGCCATTTATAATCATAGAGATAACATATGAAAAGCACTATATAATTGTTATCTCTTATAATTGAGAACCACTTGGGCTATGTAAAGATTGAGAGATTTGCCTAGTATCCCAACAGCCAACATGTCCGAGGTGGGGCTTGAGTCCACCTTAGTTCTGATTCCACATCTGCTGCCTGGTCTGCCACACTTTGGCTCCAGCAGTCAGTCCTTCGCTGGACAGAGAAACTAACTAGGGAAATTCCACTGTGGAGCAGATTCTTACTACCAATGAGGAGCTGTTTATGGGGCATGCAAACAATAGAATACTGGGGGAAATGACCACTGCATCTTAGGGGATTTTAATTTTTTTTTTATTTTTGCTTAAATGCAGGAGAATGAAGCCAGAAATAGTTTGACATGCACTAATGATTTGGAGTGAGTAGCCTTCAAAGGGGGAATAAAAAAGGGTAGTTAGGATCCCATGGCCTAAAATTCTATTGGGAACCCGTCCTAGGAGGGATGTTAACTAACATGTATGAAATACTGAGGACTTGCAGAAATGATTCTTAGGAAGAGGAAAGAGGACTTGATTCAAAAGACTGATGGAGATGCTAGAGGAGCTCAGCAGCTAATAGGTATTTTTCAAAAGACAGGAATGGAATCAAGGACAGTTAATAGGATGAATAGAAAAGTGTAGCTTGGTCATGGAAGACTACCAGTCAGGAATGCTTCCCTTCACAATGCCCAGGCTGATGAAAAAAGCTCAAAGGAAGAGGGTTCTCCCATGTGACCTGGGGCAAGTCACTTGAACATCTTGGGCTTCAGTTTCCTCTTTTGTAAAATGAAATGTTTGGATTCCTGACTTCTAAAGTCCCTTCTTCCTCTAGGTCTTCAGTCCTATGAACTGCATGCTTTGGTATGGAAAGAAATGGCAGAATGATTGCCAAGCCACTGTCAATGAAGTCTGAAAGACTTCAGGAGCCAGAAGTGCTGTCTGAGCAGGGCATAATAGGCAAGAGAATCAAGTCTGCAAAACATAAACCACCGAGTTGGACAACTGGCAAAATTCTAGAATATATTCTCAAAGAAATGGATGGTGATTCAGTCAACAAGCATTTATAAAGCGCCTACTATGTACCAGGCACTGCCAAGTGCTGGGGATACAAACAAAGGCAAAAGACAGTCTCTTCCCGCTAGGAACTCACAGTCTAGGGAGGAAACAGCACGCACATAAGAGTGTGCTAACGAGATAAGCGTAGGATACATTCTAAATAATCACAGAGGGAAAGCGCTAGAATTAAGGGGGATCTACAAAGACTTCTTGTAGAAGGTGAGATTTTAGTTGGGACAAGGAAACCAAGAGGTGCAAATGAGGGAGAGCATTTTGGGCATGAGGGCAGCCAAGAAAAATGCCAAGAGCCGAGTGTCTTGTTTGAGGAACAGCTAGGAGGCCAGTATCCCTGGGTCACAGTATGTTGGGGTGGGGGTGGGGGTTAAGGAGCAAGAAAATTGGAAAAGGTGGGGGTGTTGTGAGCTCAGTTCTGAATTACTATCAACCAGCATTTTGTATTTTGTCCTGGAAGTGATAAAAGGGCTACTGGAGGTTGGGGGGGCGGAGGGGAGACAGGGTTTGACCTGTTTGGACCTGTGCTTTAGGAAAAACACTTTGCTGGCTGAATGGAGGTTGGATTGGAGTGGGGAGACTTGGGGCAGGCAGACCATTGCAGTAATCCAGACGAGATGATGAGGGTCTATGTACCAGGCTCGTGGCAGTATCAAAGGAGAGAAAGAAATATTTTCAAGAAACATTGCAAAGGTGAAATCTATAGGCCTTGGCAAGAGATTGGATAAGGTGAGTTGAGAGATAGTGAGGAGCTGGGGATGACTCCTAGTTTGTAAGCATTAGGGACTGAGAGGATGGTGCTGTCCTTGAATTTGAGATATCTATTGAACATACAGTTGGAGAAGTCTAATAAGCAATTCCAGATTTGATACAGGTCTGGAGAGAAGTTAAGGCTGGATAAGTAAGTCTGAGAATCATCAGCATAGAAATGCTAATTAAATCCTGGGGAGTTGATGAGATCACCAAATGAAATAGTGTTAGAAGGAGGAACAGACACCCTTAAAGATACCCATGGGTAATGGGCATGACCTGAGTGAAGAGCCAGCAAAAGAGAAAGAGCAGGCAGACAGATGGGAGACCAAGGAAAGAAGAGTATAACAAAAACCCAGAAGGTAGAGAGAGAGTAGCAGAAAGATGATCAACAGCATCAAAGGCTGCAGAGAAGTAGAGCAGAACAAGGATTGAGCAAAGGCCTTTGGATCTGGCCACCACTGGTAACTGGACACAGTAGTGTCAGTTAAATGATGAGGTCAGAAGCCAAATAGTGGGGAGTTAAGAGCCTGAGAGGAGAGGAAGTGGAAGCATCTATTAGAGACAGCTTTTTCAAGGAGTTTAGCCACAAAGGGCAGAAGAGGCATGGGACAGTAGTGGAGTTGGAAGGATCAAGTGAGGGTTGGCTTTTGTTGTTTTGTTATTTTAGGATCAGGGAGAAAAGGGGTAGTAGGGAGAGATAGAAGATAAGTGAGAGAAAGGTGACAAAGGGGAAATCTGCTAGAGGAGATAGGATGGAATGGGTGCAGCTAGGTTTGTCTAGCTAGGAATAGGGCCACTTTTTTGCATTATGTGGGTGAAGGAGGAGATAGTAGCATCTTATTGATGTGAGATGAGGAAAGGAAGAAAAATGAGGCAAATGGCTTCAGGGTTGTTTTTTTCTTTATTTGTATTTTATTTTTTCCCAATTACATGTAAAAACAATTTTAACATTCTTTTTCCCCCAAAAAATTTAAGTTCCAAATTCTCACTCTCCCTGCCCTCCATACCCCTCATTGAGAAGGCAAGCAATTTGACATAGGTTATACACATGTAATCATGCAAAACACATTTCCATGTAAGTCATTTTGTGAAAGAAAACACTGAGGGGCAGCCAATTCCAGTGAGAGTAAGGTTTATATGCTCCCTGATTCCCCCATTTCCCCTCCACTATAAAATCTCAGGCCTCTTTTATATCACATAATTTATCCCATTCCACCTATCCCTTTCTCCTTCTCTAAGTACATTTTTCTTTCTCATTCCTTAATTTTACTATTTTTTAGATAATCATACCATCACATTCAATGCTCACCTACCTATGCTTTAGGAGTTCTAAATATTTTCCCCTGTAGGGATCTATACAGTTTATTGAATCCTTTATGATTTCTCTTTCCTGTTTATCTTTTTATGTTTCTTTTGCATCTTGTATTTGAAAGTAAAAATTTCTATTCAGCTATGGTCTTTTCACAAGGAATGCTTGAAGGTCCTCTGTTTCATTGAATATTCATTTTTTCCCTTGAAAGATTGTACTCAGTTTTGCTGGGTGGGTGATTCTTGGTTGTAATCCTAGTTCTTTGCCCTCTGGAATATCATATTCCAAGCCTCTGATCCTTTAATGTAGAAGCTGCTAAATTTTGTGTTATCCTGATTGTGGCACCATGCTATTTGAATTGTTTCTTTTTGGCTACTTGCAGTATTTTCTCTTTCATTTGGTAGGTCTGGAATTTGGCTATAATATCCTGGGAGTTTTCATTTTAGGATATCTTTCATGAGGAGATCAGTGAATTCTTTCAATTTCTATTTTATCCTCTGATTCTAGAATATCAGGGCAGTTTTCCTTGATAATTTCTTGAGAGTTGGTCTTTTTTTGATTGTGACCTTCAGGTAGTCCAATAATTCTTAAATTATCTTTCATAGGTTTATTTTCCAGGTCAGTTGTTTTTCCAATGAGAAATTTCAAATTTTCTTCTGTTTTTTTCTCTTTTGATTTTGTTTGATTGTTTCTTGATGTCTCATAAAGTCATTAGATTTCACTTGCCCAAATGTAACTTTTGAGAAATTATTTTCTTCAGTGAATTTTTATATCTTTTTCTATTTGGCCTGTTCTGCTTTTCAAGGCATTCTTCTCTTCATTTGATTTTTATGACTCTTTTACCATTCTATTTTTATTCTATATTTATTCTATATTATACCATTCTATATTTATTCTATTTTTTAAGGTGTTATTTTCTCCAGTAGTTATTTTGTGCCTCCTTTATCAAGCTGCTCACTCTTTTTTTTTCATGATTTTCTTGCATCACTCTCATTTCTCTTCCCAATTTTTCCTCTATGTCTCTTACTTGATTTTTGAAATCCTTTTTGAGCTATTCCATGGCATGAGACCAATTCACATTTTTCTTTGAGGATTTGGATGTAGGAATTTTGACTTTATTGTCTTCTTCTGAGTGTATATTTTGATCTTCCTTGTCACCATAGTAACTTTCTGTGGTTAGAATTTTTTTTTCAAATGCTTTATTAACTTTCGGCTTATATCATTCATTTCTGACAGATTTTGAGTTACAATTTTTCCCCCCATTTTTCCCCTACCCACTGCCCCAAAATAGTGGTCCCACAGGATATTCCCTCCTCCAATCTACTCTCTTCCATATCTTCTCCCATACCCCCTTCTACTTTTCCAGTAGGGCATGGTGGATCTCTATGCCCCAATGCCTGTATATCTTATTTCCCAATTACATGTAAAATAGTATTAATAATTGTATTTATATATTTTTAAACATTTGATTTTAAAACTTTGAATTCCAGATTCATTCCCTTGCTCCGTTGTCACCCACCCTTACTGGGAAGATAAGCAATTCAGTTAGGTTGTACATGTGTAGCTATGCAAAACATTTCCATAGTAGATATATTGTAAAAGATCGACTATATTTCCCTCCCTCCTATCCCACATCCCACTTGTTCTATTCTCTACTTTGATCCTGTCCCTTTTCAAAAGTGTGTGCTTCCAGCTTCCCTCCCCCCCCAGCCTGCCCTCCTTTCCATAATCCCCTGTCTCATCCCCTTCCCCCCTACTCTGCTCTAGGGTGAGATACCCTATTTAGTGGGTGTGTCATTCCCTCCTTGAGCCAAATTCGATGAGAATAAAGTTTTGCCTTTTTGCCTTCCTGTTCTTCCCTTCCATTGTAACTATTTTCCCTTGCGTCTTCTATATGAGATAGTTTACCCCATTTGGTCTCTCCCCATCTCTTCTCATTATATTCCTATCTCACCTCTTAATTTCACCTTTTAAGTATCATCCCTTCCTATTAAATTAGTCCTGTGCCTCTATCTATGTATACCTGTAAACATATATATATATATATATATATATATATATATATATATAATATATATATATATACACACACACACACACACATTCACATAGATATTCATATGCCCATTTACCCTCCTGTATACACACATATTT
The DNA here is from genome assembly GCF_028583685.1 of Petaurus breviceps papuanus. Taxonomy (NCBI): domain Eukaryota; kingdom Metazoa; phylum Chordata; class Mammalia; order Diprotodontia; family Petauridae; genus Petaurus; species Petaurus breviceps. The sequence continues at coordinate 1,203,648 of NW_027187400.1, forward strand.
TTATTCCCTTCAACTATTTTCATACTGAGAAAAGTTTCATCAGTTATAATTATTGTTTTTCCATGTAGGAATGTAAATAGTTCAACTTTGATAAGTCCCCTATGATTTCTTTTCCTTGTTTACCTTCTTATGCTTTTCTACCTTCTTGTATCTGAATGTCAAATTTTCTATTCAACTCTGGTTTTTTCATCGAGAATGCTTGAAATTCCACTGAATGCCCATATTTTCCCCTGAAACATGATACTCAGTTTTGCTGGGTAGGTGATTCTTGGTTTTAATCCCAGCTCCTTTGACCTCCGGAATATCATATTCCAAGCCCTTCGATCCCTCAATGTAGAAGCTGCCAGATCCTGTGTTATCCTGATTGTTTTTCCACAATATTGAAATTGTTTCTTCCTGGACGCTTGTAATATTCTGTCCTCGATCTGGGAATTTCAGAACCTGGCTATAATATTGCTAGGAGTTTTCTTTTTGGGATCCTTTTCAGGAGGTGATTGGTGGAGTCTTTCAACCTCTATTTTGCCCTCTGGTTCTAAGACATCAGGGCAGTTTTCCTTGAGAATTTCTTGGAGGATGATTTCTAGGTTCTTTCTTTGATCATGGCTTTCAGGTAGTCCAATAATTTCTAAATTATCTCTCCTGGATCTGTTTTCCAGGTCAGTGTTTTTTCCCATGAGATACTTCACATTGCCTTCTATTCTTTCGTTTGTTTGGATCTGTTTAACAGCATCTTGATTTCTCATAAAGTCATTAGCTTCCATTTGCTCCAATTTAATTCTGAAGCAATGATTCTCCTCAGTGAGCTTTTGAGATACTTTTTCCATCTGGCAAATTCGGCTTTTTAAGGCATTCTTCTCCTCATTGCCTTTTTGAGCCTCTTTTGCCATTTGAGTTAGTCTATTTTTTAAGGTGTTATTTTCCTCAGTCAGGCTGTTGACTCTCATTTTATAATTTTCTTGCATCATTCTCATTTCTCTTCCCATTTTTTCCTCCACTTCTCTTATTTGCTTCTTAAGGTCCTCTATGGCCTGTAACCAGCTCATATTTTTTTTTTTGAAGCTTTTGGTGCAGGAGTTCTGACTTCACTGTCTTCCTCCTGTTCCATGCTTTGATCCTTTTTGTCATCAAAATAGGAGTGTAAAGTTGGGGTGCCCTGTTTATTTTGCTTCCTTTGCCTGCTCATGTCACCACTCAGTGACTTGACCCCTGGGCTTTTTGCCACAGTAGGACTCTGCCACCAGACAGGGGAGCTTCATACCAAATGCTGGGGTTTTCTCAGCTGCCGAAGGTATTAGTTGGGTGCCCTCTCTGAAGCCTCCACATGCTCTGGAACACTCATAGCACACCCCAGGACCTCCACCCTATACCACAGTCCAGATCCAATCAGGTTAAAGCAAGAGCAATTTCCCCTCAGACTAGTTGCTTGGTCCCCCTACACTCTGCAGGCCAGGAGCTGAAGCTGCCAAGTGGCGGCAGCTGCACTGCAGCTACTCAGCGGCTTCTTGCCCTGAGGGCAAAAACCAACTCACTCCCAGCTACTGGATCCCAAAATCCACACTGCACTGACCTCTCACTTTGTCCTTTGCATCTATGTGTTGATAATTCTGGAAACTGCCACAGCTATTGGTGATCTGAAGTCCCTCCAGCCAGTTGTTGGTCAGGCCCACCCTGGGGCTAAAACCTCTGGCTTGTGTGGGGCTGGGCTGGGCTCCCAGAGCACTGCACTGGCTGATTCCTGCTGGCCTGCCGGGCAGTCCTCAGTGGGAGGTTAGCTTCTCTGAGTCATTTTGTGGGTTCTGTGGCTCCAAAGTTTGTTCAGAGTTCCCTTTTTACATGAATTCTGGGAGGTGGAAGCTGGAGCCCTGTGGAAGTCCTGTTTCTACTCCACCATCTTGACTCCGCCCCCTAGAATTTTTTTTCTGTTGTTTGTTCATTTTTCAGATAACTTCTTAACTTTTAACTCTGTTTAAAGTGAGATTCTGCTTCCCAAGTGGAGGGCATACTCTCCCAAGTTTCAGATTTTTTTTTGTGCAGCTATTTTCAGATATAATTCTGGGGATCTGCAAGTTTTTGACTCTTTCAAGGTGGTATGATTGAGGCAGAGATGGTTAATACTCTCCTGTACCATGCACTGATTTGTAAGCAACCACAAGCACTCTTTTCAGCCTTGGAACTGTGACCAGGGTCCCTGCTCCCCTGTAACTGCAAGCTCTGCTGTTCTAGTGCTCCTCATACTGGCACTTAGAACCAGAACTGCAACCCAGATCCAAGTATAGGCAATGCAGCAGAGATCTGCTCCTGGTGCCAGCAAAGGGACCCCTGTAAATCTCCTTTTGATCTGTTGTCCAATCCCCTTACCATCTGTGAACTGAGAGGCCTGGAAACCTCTACTGCTGCCACTGACTGAATCACCCCAAGGTCTGCTCCTGGTTTGCTGGTATGGCCTGTACCAGACTGTGCTTCTCTCTCACTGTGGTGCAACAGACCTTTCTGATGACCTCCTAAGTTGTCTTGGGTTGGAAAATGGTTTCCCTCCATCTTTTTTGTGGGTTCTGCCTCTCTAAAATTTGTTTAGTCATTATTTAAAGGTATTTGGAGAGGTTTGGGGGAGACCTCAGGCAAGGCCCTCCCTTTATTGCCTCCACTCCCACAGATTTTTCAGTAAATTATGTGTCAAGGTTCCTAGCTGAGAGGATTGAGAGAGAGACAGAGAGACAGAGAGACAGAGAGAGAGAGAGAGAGAGAGAGAGAGAGAGAGAGAGAGAGAGAGAGAGAGAGAGAGAGAGAGAGAGAGAGAGAGAGAGTGAGAGAGAGAGAGAGAGAGAGAGAGAGAGAGAGAGAGAGAGAGAGAGAGAGAGAGAGAGAGAGAGAGAGAGAGAGAGAGAGAGACAGACAGAGAGAGAGAGAGACAGAGAGAGAGAGACAGAGAGAGAGAGACAGAGAGAGAGACAGAGAGAGACAGAGAGAGAGACAGAGAGAGAGACAGAGAGAGAGAGACAGAGAGAGAGAGACAGAGAGACAAAGAGAGGGAGAGTGGGAGAGAGAGACAGAGACAGAGAAAGATATGGAGGGAGGGATAGAGAGAGATGAGAGAGAGAGA
>NW_027187400.1:1206847-1207138 GCF_028583685.1 Petaurus breviceps papuanus
CAGAGAGAGATATGGAGGGAGGGATAGAGAGAGATGAGAGAGAGAGACAGAGAGAGAGATGGAGGGAGGGAGGAAGAGAGAGAGGGAGAGAAAGACAGAGATAGATGGAGGGAGGGATAGAGAGAGAGAGACAGAGAGAGAGAGAGAGAGAGATGAGAGAGGGAGAGAGGGAGAGAGAGACAGAGAGAAAGATGGAGGGAGGGATAGAGAGAGAGAAAGAGAGAGACGAGAGAGAGAGAGAGCTGAGAGAGGGAGGGAGAGAGAGAGAGAGAGAGAGAGAGAGAGAGAGAG
>NW_027187400.1:1207238-1229443 GCF_028583685.1 Petaurus breviceps papuanus
GAGAGAGAGAGAGAGAGAGAGAGACGAGAGAGAGAGAGAGATAGGGAGGGAGGGAGAGCACACCATGGGAGTTTCAAGGAAGGCTGTGAAGTTTTGGAAGAGCGGCTATGGAGAATGGGATAGTGAGTTGATAAAGCAGGTGTAATAGAATTGCCTAGCAGTGGTGAGGGCCCAATTGAGGTTGTGTAAAGTAAATTTGTAGCAGACTTACCTGGAATGGTTGCATTATTTTTCTTAGTCTTCATTCAGTATAGGAATGAAGGTGACAAATGGTGGAAGTGATCCAAGTTTGAGGCTTGGCAGGGTGCAAAAAGTGATAAGACAAGGAGTTCGGAGACTCACAGGAAGAGGAAAACAACATAGTTGAATTCACTCACCTAGGGTAAAGATGGGAAAGGAGGAGGGGGTGGCAAGTGCAGGAGTGATGGCCTGAGAGAGAATCTCCAGATGGTGGCTGCAGCCATGAAATTAAAAACTGCTTGTTCCTTGAAAGGAAAGTTATGGCAATTCTGAACAGCTGACTAAAAAACAGAGACATCACTTTGCCAACAAAGGTCCATATAGTCAAAGCTATGGATTTTCCAGTAGCAACATATGGTTGTGAGAGTTGGACTATAAGGAAAACTGAGAGGCACAGATACACTTTCAAGAGACACTTTCAAATTGTGGTGCTGGAGAAGACTTTTGGGAATCCTTTGGACAGCAAAGACATCAAATTAGTCAATGCTTAAAGAAATTAATTCAGGCTGTTCACTGTAAGGTCAAATGATGAAGCTGAAGCTTAAATATTTTGACCACATAATGAGAAAACAGGACTGACTGGGAAAAACCCTGATGTTGGGAAAGACTGAAGGCAAAAGGAGAAGGGGACAGTAAAGGATGAGATGAGATAGCTTCATAGAAACAACAAATAGGAACTTGGACAGATTTCAGGAGATAGGGGAGGATGGAAGGGCCTGGTGTTCTGTGGTCCACGGGGTCACAAAGAGTTGGATACCACTGAACAAAAACAATAGATAGTTTCAGAGTTCATAAACATAGAGATTGTGCCTTTGAGGATGATAATGTATAGGGAAAAGGAAGAGAAAAGAAAGAACCAGCATGGATTCACCAAGAACATGCAAGACTAACCACATTTCCTTTTTTGATGCAGATGGAGTTTACTGATGTTTTAACTAAGTGTTCTCACATTTATTTTTGTGTGTGGAAAAGATGAAGAGTTCTATTTTAGACAATAGTATAATCAGCTGAATTCAGAATTCACTGAATGACCAACTTGAAAGAATCATTAATGGCTCTATACCACCTGGGAAAAATCTCCTAGGGAGTGCCCCAGGGTTCTGTACTTAGCCCTGTGCTTTTTAACATTTTAATCAATGACTTAGACAAAAGTATGCTCATCAGATTACACAAGGCTTTAAGGATTGTTAACACATTGGATGGCAGTTTGGGAAAGAAGAGAAACTGACATTTATCAAGTATATATATATATATATATATATATATATATATATATACATATACATATGCTAAGCACTTTATAAATATCTTATTTGAACCTGGAAACAACAAAAACCTTGATAGGGAAGTAGTGCTATTATCCTAATTTTACAGTTAAGGAAACTGAGGTAGATATAGGTTAAGTGACTTACCCAGGGTCATATAGTTAGTAAGTATCTGAGGTTGGATTTGAACTCAGATCTTCTTGACTTCAGGTTTTACTGCACCATCTAGCTTTCTCTGCCACAGTCAGGATCCAAAAGGATTAGATTAAAGTATTGGGATGGATCAAGTAAGATGAAATTTGTTTGGAATAAATGTCATATCTTACACTTGGACTTGAAAAATTGACTTCATGAGTACAAAAAAGAGGAGTAATCCAACAGCAAGAGACAGAAAGAGAAATTCTATTTAAAGTTACTATAGACATTATAAAATATTTGGAAGTCTACCTGCCAGGGACTATATGAACATAATTACAAAACACTTTTCACAAAAATAAGCTCAGATCTAAATAATTGGAAAAACATCAGTTGCTTGTGGGTAGGCTGAGCTAACATAATAAAAATGACAATTCTACCTAAATTAATTTGCTTATTGTAATGGGAATGAGAATGCAAAGATCTTCCCTGTCCCTTAATAGACCTAGGTGGGAGTTTGAAGACTTTCCTTGCTTTGAAAGTAAATTCTGCCTCCTAATAAGCTGAATGTAATCACATGGAGCCTGTGATGGAGGGAATTCCCTGAAGGGTGGAGCAGAGCCCACAGGAAGCTGAGTAGAAAAGCCAGAGAGAGGGTGGGAGAGAGAGGTGCTCAGGCAAGGAGAGAGAGAGGTTTGTGAGTAAATATTGATTTTGTATTGGTTTGTGGGAAGGCTGAAGGATGCTGTGGCTCTCAGCATTATTATGGCTTCTGAATATCTTTGGTACTATGATGGAATCAGCTTACTGGTTTTGGGATTTAGTTTCCTGCTGTCTAAATAAATGCTTCAATTCTGTCCTCTTTATGAAGAGTTTGGTATATTTTGTGATCTACCCTCATGTGATATTTGTAGTCATGGTCTTTATCATGATTGTGGGCGCTGTAAATATTGCATTGGCACTACACTTATTCAGTGTTATTCCAATCAAACTACCAAAAAATTATTTTAGAGAGCTAGAAAAAAAAATATCAAAATTCATCTGGAAGAACAATAGGTCCAGAATATCAAGGGAATTAATGAAAAGAAAAGCTGGGGAAGGTGGCCTATTCATACCAGATCTTAAATTGTATTACAAAGCAGCGATCATCAAAACCACTTGGTACTGGCTAAGAAATAGAAGGGTAGATCAGGGGAATAGGTTAGGTATACAAGACACAGAAGTCAAAGATTTTAGCAATCTACTGTTTGATAAACCCAAAGACCCCAGCTTCTGGGATAAGAACTCACTATTTGACAAAAACTTCTAGGAAAACTCAAAAATAGTATGGCAGAAACTGGGCATAGACCAATGTCTGACACCATATACCAAAATAAAGTTCAAGTGGGTATGTGATCTAGGTATAAAGGCTAACACTATAAACAAATCTGGGGAACAAGGAATAATTTATTTGTCAGATTTATGGAGAATGGAGGGATTTATGACCAAACAAGAGATAGAGAACATTATGAAATGCAAAATGGATAATAATAACCTGGAGAGGCTTACATAAACTGATGCAGAGTGAAGGGAGCAGAACCAGGAGAACTTTGTACTGACACATCGTATCTGTGATGACTGACTTTGATGGACTGGGCTCCTCTCAGCAATGCAAGGTTATTAGACAACTCCAAAGGACTCATGATGGAAAAGGCTATCCACATCCAGAGAAAGAATTATCGAGTCTGAATGCAGATTGCTCTCTCTCTTTTTCATTTTGTTTCATTTCTTCTTCCTCGTTATTCATTCCATTGGTTATAATTCTTCTTTACAACTTGACTAATGTTTAATGTGAAGGTATTTGTAGAACCTATATCTGGTTGCATGCTGACATGGGAGGGAGGGGAGAGGAGAGGCAGGGAGAGAAAATTTGGAACTCAAAAACTTGTGGAAGTGAATGTTGTAAATGAAAAGTAAATATTTTTTTTTAATGGGAAAAGGACCTACATGTAAAAAAATATTTATAGTTACTCTTTTTGTGGTGGCCAAGAGCTGGAAAACCCAGGGGATGCCCATCAACTGGGGACTAAACAAGTTGTGGTATACGAATGTAATGCAATGCTATTGTGCTATAAGAAATGATGGACAGGCAGACTTCAGAAAATCCTGGAAAGACTTGAATGAACTGATGCTGAGTGAGGAGAGCAGAACCAAGAGAACACCGAACACACTGATTCTGATAGACCTATTAGCCCTTCTCAGCAGTGTAAGGACCTAAAACAATTCCAAAGAACACATTTTGGAAAATGCCATGGAAAATGCCAGAGAAAGAACCATGGAGTTGGAATGCAGAATGAATCAGACTATTTTCTTTTTTTTTTGTTTGTTTTATTTTCTTTCACATGGTTTTTTCCATTTGTTATAATTCTTCTATGCAACATGACTAATGTGAAAATGTGTTTAACAGGAATGTATGTGTAGAGCCCGTATCAGACTGCAAGCTGTTTTGGGGAGGGAAGATGGGAGGGAGGGGGAGAAAATTAAAAACTTAAGGAAGTGATTGTTGAAAACTAAAAATAAATAATTTAATTTTTTTTTAATGGAAAAAAAGGGGAGTGGTTAGGCAGAAGTTTATCTGAATAAAGACCTAGGAATCTTTAGTGGACTTCAAGGGCTATCTGAGTCAATTGTTCTATTACATAATATTGTTATATTACAACTTATCAACTAAAACTCTGCAAAGAGAGGTATCATTTTCAAGGACAAAGAAGGGAGTAAAGGGAGAAAGGCTTTTGCTAATCATTTGACAATAGCAAAATCATAATTTTATTGTTTTCTGTTTTAAGAAATATTTGAACACAATTAAAAACATTCCACAATTCTAGAACAAAAGAACAAAAATATGTTCTCCATCCTGAGGAAACACAATATAGAAAGAAACACAAATTTGTCCTGTGCGGTATGTAGAGAAACTCCCATGATGTAATATTTCTGCCTCAGTGATAATAAAATGTCATAAAAGAGATCCCTCCTAAAGACTGAGTACAAATTTTCAGACCTTTTTTTTCCTTATCCAATGTCACACTCCATGGTAATGTCATTATGAAATTCAATATAGAAAACCATTTAGTAGAGCACATTTTGTAAAACTAACTCCAGCTATTTTAATTTGCTTGGGTCTGCCATCTCCTCGCTTGAACTCAGGTCCTCCTGACTCTAGGGCTAGTGTTCCAACTAAACTGCCCTCCTTCTCTTCCAATCAGTCAAACTGAGACCTGGGAAAGACCTTAGTTTAAACAGACCAAGGCCCCCAAATGCATCTGGGGCCATCTCCAGTTGTCCTGATCTATGTCTTGCCACTAGACTCAAATGGCTCTAGAGGAGAAAGTGAGACTGGAGACTTTGTACAGCCCTCCTTCACTTAAATCCAATTCACTTGCAAGTTATGGCAGTACCTCCCTGACATCATGATCTTCTTCAAGAATGAGGGACAAACAATAATACCTTCTCTTCCCTAAACTAGCCTTATATTAGGCAACAAATCCTTTTTGATGGTAAACTACAATAAGGAACATTATTTTAAAGGACACTATATGGACCTACTGTGTTCAGGGCACTGTACCAATTAAATGCAATAATTCTTGCCTCCTCTTTCTTCATTTTGGAAAGTGGGGGAAGGTTACAAAGCCAGAGACAGACAGAAGGAAGGAGGGAGAAGAGACAAATAACAAACCCATTCTCATTAGAAAGCCTGAAACCTAAAAAGAACACATATAGACTTTTTAAAAATTAATTTTATTTTTTCAATCATCAAAAATCTGCCTTCTCTTCCTTCCCTCTCCTTCAATTGAGAATGAAAGAAAAATAACAACTCTGTTACAAACATTTATCATCATGTAAAACAAAATTCTGCATTGGCCATGCACAAAAAAAAATCTCATTCTGCTCTGAGTCCTTCACCTCCCTATTAGCTGCTCAGAAGTCTTGGGTCTTTTGGAGCTGTTTGTCTCTATCATATCAGTTGGCACAAAGTGAAATGTTTCCCCATGGGGCATGTGGGACATTGCCCACAAATACAGAAAACTCATAGATATACTGGGTTTGCAACTGATCAGCCACTGGCTTTGGGAGATGTTTATTGGGCTTCAGGAGTGAGAAAAGGGATTGTTCTAATCTGCTAGTACGTCATTGGTCTCTGAGGTCCTTTGGTTTGCAACAAGAATTGAAGTAAAGGAAGGCAAAACATAAGGAGCAGACCTGACTGTTGACACTGAAAAGGGAGCTTGTTGAAAAATGGAGTTATATGTGTCAAGGGAGAAGGAACTATGCATGTCTTTCTCTGCTGTTGTAAAGGGGGAGATGAAGGGATATATTTGGAAATGGAGATATTGAAAAAAAAGCTGTGTGTGTAAAAGAAAACATGCATGATATATGTACATGCACACACATGTACACGTATGCATATAGGAAGAGATGCGTGTATACATATATGTGCATATGTGTGTAAATATATGTGTGCCTTTACATACACACATATAAAATGCAATTTCCCTAAGGCAATCTACTGCACTCTCTTCCTGTTCAATAGTGGGTCCAGCTTGTGGTCCATTAGTATTCTAGGAGGTGGAGATGTGGAGAGCTTGCCTTCCAAGCAAGAGGGAAGGCTTATACAAAGGCATGGTGGCAGTAGATGTGTGTGAGGAATAAAAAGAAAACCAGTTTGACTGGATCACCAAATGTGGAAGGAAAAATAAGGTTGTTGATAAAGTTGGAAAGACAGTTTGGAGTCAGGTTGTGAAGGGCTTAAAATGCTAAATAGAAGAGTTTCTATTTGATCTCAGATGCAATAGAGAACCAATGGAGTTTTTGGAAGGGAAGATAGATGTGATCAGATATGTGCTTAAAGGAAATTCACTTTGGCAGCTGTCCATAGGACGGAGTGGATTGGGGATATATCACATAGGGAAAGCTATTAGGAAGCTCTTGCAATCATCTGCGTGAGAGCTGATGAAGTTCCCAATTAAGGCAGTAGTTTTGTGAGTAGAGAGGAGTCTGATGTGAGACATATTGTAGAGATAAAAACAGCAAATTTGGCAAGGGACGGGGATATGTGGGGTTAGAAAGAATTAGGAATCATGGGTAATGCTGAGGTTTTGAACTCAGGAGACTAAAAGAATTCTGGTGATTGATAGAAACAGAGAAGTTTGGAAGAAGGAAAGGTTTGGGGAGAAAAGATACTAAGTTCCACCTTGGACATGTTGAGTTTGAGGTGTTCCTAGGACATCTAGTTTAGAATGTCCAATAGGATGATTAGTGATGCTGGACTGAAGCTCAGGGCATAGAATATGGGCTGAATATAGGTAAGTCTATGAGTCACTTGCATAGAGATGATAATTAAAGTCATGGGAGCTAAAGGAGCAACCAAGAGCACTGATGTAGACAAGAGAAGAGACCCCAGGTTTTCAGTTCCCTTTTATATGTTGTCATATTCCATTAGAACGTAAGCTACTTGAGGACAGGTATCATTTTTCTTTTAGCTTGTTTCTGTTTTCCCTTTGCTTGGCATAGTACCTGACACACAGTGGTTGGTTGTTGACCTTCATTCTCGAAAAGGACAAAAATGACATCATTATATTAGAATCAAGTTACAGCGTGTCCAACTGTGGCTGATCAGACCAATAAGAGCTTGGAGGGCACCACCACAGCTTCACAAATGGTCCATGTGGATCGTTGGAGTGCATTCTCTAAATTTGCCCATCTCATGTTTCTTTGGAGCTATGATTCTGCTTTGCTCATTAGCACAGCACGTTCTCTGATGAGGGCATGCCATGCTGGGCGGTCCTTTGCCAGTGTCTCCTATGTGTTGGCTTGATGTATCTCTCCCTACCGCTAATCTCAAGGGATTAGTGACCAGTTTTATTAACCAAGTAACATCAACTGGTTTTTAAAAAGGGATACAAGACAACAGTTACTGTCATTTCCCCCCAATACCTGGGAGCATACTCTCCTTTATATCACCTTGGTCATCCCCTTGGTGATTGGACTCATCAATCATCCTCACCAACTAGGCTTCTAAATGCATGACTGATGGCTGGAGGAGTTTCATTTCTGCTACTACTGGACTGGACCAGGCAAGTCATTTGTGATTCCACTCCTTACCATTTAACTTTCAGCAAATCCCTGCATGGGTTCCAGCTCCTAAATGTCAGGTGGCATGCTCTCCAGACATCCCAAAGCTCTTATGGTTGTGATAAACTCTAACAGAGGAAGCACAGCAGAGAGAGAAGCAACTATGGCGCCATATATCCAGAAGCCACTTGACTGGTTGGGAGGCCTCTTTCACCACCAAAGGCTTACTCTTTGCTTCTTTAACTGAACATGACAATCTCGAAACAATGATTAGTACTGTTTTTAGCTGGTTAGTACCTTGTAAATGCACTCAGTGTGGGTCTGAGGCCTCCTCTTGTCCTGGTTCCTAGACTTTCCTTGGACTGGAGTGCTCTATGCAGCATACTCCTGGCTAGACTTTGTCCTGCATAATCAATCCTAAAGTCTGACCATATGGCTAGCAGAGCTGAACCAGATACAGAATGTTTGCTTATGCTCCAAAGTCTACAAGTAGGTTGTATCAGCAGAGTTCTCTACACATATTTTTAAGGACTGGGCACATAGGTCAATCTCCTATTATAAAGAATTCATTGGTAACTTTGGAGAGAACAATTTCAGCTGAATGATGAGGTCAGAAAACACATTACAAAGGACTGAGTAACTAAAAGGAGAGGAAACTGAGGCAAGCAGTATAGATGGATTTTTAAGTTTGGCTGAGAAAGGAATGAGAGATACTGAATGATAGCTTGAGGAAATTTTAGAGGCTAAATGAATACTTTTTTAAGGGTAGGGGAAATGTTTGAAGGCGGGAGGGAAGCAACCAATAGAAAGGTGGAGAAGGAGTGTTACAGAGAGAAAGGGGTTGAGTGAGGTTGAAAATTGCTGGAGAAAATGGAGGTAATGGGATCATGGCACACGTTGAGGGGTGAGTCTTGACAAGAAGCATCAAATCATTGTGTCAAAGAAAGAGAGTGGGGATGCTATCGAAGAGATCTTTTTTAGAATTAATTAATTTATTTATTTTTAGTTTTCAATATTCACTTCTACAAGATTTTGAGTTCCAACTGTGAGATAATTTACCCTATTCTATCTCTCCCTTTCTCTTCCCAATATATTCCTCTCTCACTTCATAATTTTATTTTTTAGATATCATCCCTTCATATTAAACTCTTCCTGTGCCCTCTGCATATGTATATATGCACACACACATATACACATATTCACCCACCTATACATACATGTATATGTATATATGCATATATATTCCCTTCAATTCCCTATATCCTCATACTGAGAAATCTCATGAGTTACAAATATTGTCTTTCCATGTAAGAATATAAACAGTTCAACTTTAGTAAGTTCCTTATGATTTCTCTTTCCTATTTACCTTTTCATGCTTCTCTTGATTCTTGTATTTGAAAATCAAATTTTCTGTTCAGCTCTGGTCTTTTCATCAACAATGCTTGTAAGTCCTCTATTTCATTGAATATTATACTCAGTTTTGCTGGGTAGGTGATTCTGGGTTTTAATCCTAGCTCCTTTGACTTCCAGAACATCATATTCCAAGCCCTGTGATCCCTTAATGTAGAAGCTGCTAGATCTTGTGTTATCCTGATTGTGTTTCCACAATACTCAATTGTTTCTTCCTAACTGCATATAATATTTTCTCCTTGACCTGGGAACTCTGGAATTTGGCTAAAATATTCCTAAGAGTTATCTTTTTTGGATTTTTTTCAAGAGGCAATTAGTGAAATCTTTCGATTTTTATTTTGCCCTCTGGTTCTAGAATATCAGGGCAGTTTTTCTTGATAATTTCTTGAAAGATGATGTCAAGGCTCTTTTTTTTTTATCATGGCTTTCAGGTAGTCTAATAATTTTAAAATTATGTCTCCTGGATCTATTTTCCATTGGTCAGTGGTTTTCCAATGAGATTTGCCTTTGCCTTCTATTTTTCATTCTTTTGAATGAAATTTTATAATATCTTGATTTCTTATAAAGTTATTAGCATCTATTTGCTCCAATCTATTTTGAAGGAATTATTTTCTTCAATGAGCTTTTGAAGTTCCTTTTCCACCTGGTCAATTCTGCTTTTTTAAAGGCATTATTCTTCTCATTGTTTTATTGGACCTCTATAGCCATTTTGAGTTAGTCTATTTTCAAAGGTGTTATTTTCTTCAGTATTTGGGGGGGGGTCTCCTTTAGCAATCTGTTAACTTGTTTTTCATTATTTTCTTGCAATACTCTCATTTCTCTTCCCAACTTTTCCTCTACTTCTCTTACTTGATTTTCAAAATCCTTCTTGAGCTCCTCCATGGCCTATGACCAATTCACATTTTTCTTGGAGGTTTTTGATACGGGAGTTTTGACTTTATTGTCTTATGGTTCTATGTTTTGATCCTCTTTGTCACCAAAAAAAGATTCTAAATCTGATTTATCTTCCTCTGTTTACTCATCTTGCCAGTCAAATACTTGACTTTTGAACTCTTTGTCATGGTTGAACTCTGCTTCCAGAGTGGAGAATGCTGTGTCCCAAATTTCTGGGATTTTGTGCAACTGTTGTCAGAATTTCTTCTAGGTACCTGCCTCAGAACTGTGATGAGGACTGCCTCTCCACAGCCTCAACAAGCTCTGCCATACCAGTGCTCCTAACCCCAGGACCACCACTGAAACCCAAATCCAAGCAGGGCAAAGCAACAGAATCCTGCCTTAGGGCCAGCAAAGAGATTCCTCCAATTTCCCTCTGGTCAGTCACTTAGTCCTCCCACCATCTGTGAACCTGGAGCTCTGGAAGCAACCACTGCTGCAGTGGCTGCAGCCACTGCCACTGCCACCTCTGTTATCCTGGGGGAAAGGGCCAGACCTTGCTCTTCTCTAACTCAGCTCAAACAGAGTTTCCCCACTGAGAAACTTTTAGTTTCTCTTTGGAGTTTATGTGTTGAGAAGTCTGGAAACTGTGAAAGCTGCCAGTGACTCAATCCCCCGAGGTCTGTTCTGGCCAGTCTGTGCTGCCCATCTCTGCTGACGTGGCCCATGTGAGACTGTGCTCTGCTCCGATAGACCCTTCCTGTGGGTTTGCCAGCTATCCTCAGCTGGAGATGTATTTCACTCTGTCATTTTGTGGGTTCTGTATCTCAAAAATTTGTTTAGAGTAATTTTTTTGGCTGTTTGGAGGGGGGAGAGCAGGGCAATTGGGGTTAAGTGACTTGCCCAAGGTCACACGGCTAGTAAGTGTTAAGTATCTGAGGCTGGATTTGAACTCAGGTCCTCCTGACTCCAGGGCTGGTGCTCTATTCACTGTGCCACCTAGCTGCCCCCTAGAGTAAATTTTTACAGGTATTTGAGGTAACTGGTGACAAGCTCAAGTAAGTTCCTGCTTTTACTCTGCTATCTTGGTCTGATATTGATGAGATTTGAGACAGAAGAAAGAGGAGAAGAGGGCTATTATGCCAAATGACTTCAATATTCTCAGTAAAGTAAGAAGTAATGTCCTCAGATGAAAATTTAGAGGGGGAGGTGTGGGAAGCTTGAGGGAAGGCTTGGAATGGCTTCTTTGAAGACTGAGGCAGGGAATCATTTAGGGAGGAAAAAAAGTATTGTCTTAACTCCAAAAATTCATGGTGAAAAATGTTATCCACATCAAGAAAAAGAACTATGGAGTCTAAATGTAGATCGAAGTATACTATTTGCTCCCTCCTTTTCTTTTGTTTCTTCTTTCTTATGCTTTCTCCCATTTTTTCTAATTCTTTACAACATGACTAATGTGAAAATATGTTTAATATGAATGTATATGTAAAGCCTGTATCAGATTATATGCCATCTTGGGGTGGGAGGAGGAGAGGGATGGATAGAAAATATGAAACTCAAAATCTTATGGAAGTGAATGGTGAAAATGAAAAATAAATACATAAATAAATACATTTTAAGAAAAGAAAAAATATTGTCTTGCTTCAGTGAGGGCTCAGCCAAATAACATGAATTGATAATATACCTAGCCAGCACGGTTGTGTTATTTCTTTGAACTCCAGGAGCAGAAAATGGAGGGAACAATCCCAGGTTGAAGTTTGGCAAGGAATGAACAGTGATAGGACAAAGGGGTGAGGAATTTGAAAACTGAGGACAGTATGGAGTTTAAATGGGCTAATACATAGGGTCAAGATTTTAGAAGAAGGAGAATAAATTCAAAGCAGGGGTAATAACTTGAGAAAATACTGAGGGGTAGAGATATTCGGGGTCAAAATAAAGGCAAAAAATAAGTTTGGGAGAAATGAGTCATGAGAGAT
This sequence comes from Petaurus breviceps papuanus, assembly GCF_028583685.1. Taxonomy (NCBI): domain Eukaryota; kingdom Metazoa; phylum Chordata; class Mammalia; order Diprotodontia; family Petauridae; genus Petaurus; species Petaurus breviceps. Next base: position 1,219,246 of record NW_027187400.1, read on the forward strand.
GGAATGATAGGAGGTTATGGTTAGGTAGAGCTGAGTTTTTGATTAAGGAATAAGCACATTTGTAGGTAATAATGAGATTCAGGATGTAACTATCCTAATTTAAATGGACCAAAGGAATAGGTCATGAGATTGAAGAAAACTGAAGAACTGGGAAGTTAGTGAGTTTGAAGGACTACCTGTATGGATGTTGAAGTCCTCTGACATAAGAGCAGGAGGTGGGGAGGAGAGGAAGATGATGAAGCAAATGCTGAACTTTAGAAAGCAAGGAGAATGATATGGTGCCTTGTGAATGATAGCCACCAGGATGTGATTTGGATAGAAAATTGTAATTGAGTGACTATGAAAGGACATTCATGACTGTGGTCAAGGGAGAGTCTGGAAGTAACAGTGGGGTGCAGGGAGTATTATATCTCACCCTCCAGGACCAATGTGTCTGGGGCTGTTTGTGAATGAAGGTTTAGTCAGTGCTAGAGAAGATGACCAAGGATGCATTGTTGTTCGGGGTTGGTCTTAGTGGGGGCTAGTGGATGGAAAGAATATGAGAGAAAGAGATCTGGAATGATGGAAAATTTGCTTGCAATGGCACAGGAATTCCAGAAGGCATAGTGGAAGGGGTGTTGTGGGAGGAGAGGAATGAAGATGGGGCAAGGCTGAGGAAGATGAGGATAAGAGGGTGGGAAGTGTGTCAGAGATAATTTGCTTCTATCTAACTGGTAATTGCTTAATATAGGGATAGGGATTGAAACAGGGTGGGGAATTGCCATAGGGATAATCAAGGGTGGCAAATAAATAATAAAGCCCACAGTCATCAAGAGGTATTGTAATCATCAAACCTTGTAATGAACACAGAAGGATCTGGAAGACATCACCACTTATTGGAAATCTCTCTTTTCTCTGGATTCAGTCACAGACATCCTCCTTGATGGTGGTAAACACCCTTGGCCAGCATGTCACATTAAAACCTTTTGGAATAAATTTCTATTTTTTATATTATTCAAGGGATTTTGTATGGTTTTGACACATGTGGGAGACAGCCTGTAGGAAGACAGCCTTAAAAAAAGACAGCCTTTAAGGTGATATTTTACTCCTCTGAATCTAATATTTTTCTACAATCAACAGCAATAACAACAACACCACAACCCCAACACAGCAAGATCTTGTATTTTTCACACCTTTCATCCACATGTGTGGACTACAGGGTATGTGGTCTGCTATAGAATACTCTTTGTGGAAACCTACCTGTTCCCTTCTCATATCTTCATGAAACATAGCCTTCTGGTGTGTAAATGAATTGATTACAATGATCCTACTGTTGGGCAAATCTCCCAAAGAAGATAAAGATAGAAGGATCCCATGCGTGCTGAAATGTTCATAGCAACACTCTGTGAGAACAAAGGATTGGAAACAAGATGAGTGCCCATCATTGGGTGAATGGCTAGACAAACTGAGGTGTGTGAATGTAAGGAAATGTTATAATACAAAAAGAAATTCAGAGAAACCTGGGAAGATTTGCATTTCCTGATGCAGCACAAAATAAGAGGAACCAAGAGAATACTATACACAATGCCTACAACAGTATCAATGGAAAGAACACTGGCAGTGAATTTGAAATAAATGTGCCTACTCAGTCTCTGAAAATAGACAGTAAAACATGCTTCTTTCCTCTCAGCTGATAAGCTGGGAACTCTTAGGGCAGAATGTTGCATATATTGTCTAATGCAGTTACTAGATGGGTTGTTTTTGCCAAATTTCTTTTCTTCGTTATATATAAAGGAGCTTTTCTGTCCTCCACACATGATGTACAATCTCCTATCTTTGCACTAGTGACATGTGCCCTATGGCTGAAATGATCTGTTTTTTTCATTATCCCTGAATTCCTTCAATACTCAGTTCAAGCATCCCCTTCTCCATGAAGTTTTTTTTTCTAATCTCACCCCAGATCTAGTGCCTTCCTTCCCCTAAAAAATTATTTTGAATTTATTTTGTACATCTTGCCTTCCCCATTGTAATGTAAGCTTCATGTTGATAGGGACTATTTCACTTTTGTTTGTTTCCTCAGAGCTTGGCACATTATATGTGTTTATAAATTCTTGTTGATTGATTATTTGAGGATTCAATTTGAAGGTGGTGGATATATATAAATGAATATAATAAATAAATAAAATAAAAAAAGAATAAAATAAAAATAAAAGGTCTCAATAAGACTTATTTTTAAAAAGGTTTTGTAGAGATAGGAAAGAAGCCATATGGCTTGGTGATATTTTATATTCATTTGGCATTTTATTTTTTATTTTCCACACTTCTCTTTCAGATAGCTGGAGAGAAGATTCTTCAGCATCCTCATGATTGTGTTGCTGGCAGCACAGATTTCCCCTGTGGTCCTTTGGTCTGGTCCAACTGCTCTTCCCATCCTTGTTTTCTTTAGGTCTACTTTCACTTCCTCTCATAACACATCCAGCATTGAGCTGTTAAGACTCTAAGTTTGGTGGCTTCCTTGCCCTTGATGCTAAAGTATGTAAAACATACAGCAACAGATTGTGTTTGCTTTCTAAGAACCAGACTAGCTGCCTATGAAAATCCACTAAACAAACAAAAATACAAAATGGCCCTCAAGGATCATGGCAGAGTGATGGAATATGGAACTGAGAGTGCTAAGAATCAAAATGATTTGAAAACTGTAAATGAATGTCAGGTAAAGATGATGATCTCTTAGGCTCAACTGAATGTACCCAGTAGGAAATTCCTGTAGCAAAAAAATAAAAATGAATTTTAGTTTTAATTTTTGAGGGGGGAAGGCAAGGCAATTGGGGTTAAGTGACTTACCCAAGGTCATACAGATAGTGTGTCAAGTGTCTGAGGCCAGATTTGAACTCAGGTCCTCTTGACTCCAGGGCCGGTGCTCTATTCACTGCACCACCTAACTGCCTCATAAAAATAAATAAAAAAAATACCTTATCACCTAGCAGATCTGAGATACATCTGAAAACTTGAAACATCCACAAACAGGCCAAGATCTGGTTCCAGAACCAGAGAATGAACAACAATATCAATGGCAGAAAGATACTATATGGTCCAAAAAGGACAACAATACGAATTAGCGTGGAATGGCAATTGCCTCTGCTTTTCATTTCACTAGCACTTCATGGTGAATATTTCTGGAAGTCTTCTACATGGAACCACCTGATTTGGAATAAACAGTTCCTGAACTATGGAGAGGGATCATATTAGTCCCATGTATAGTTCCATCACTCATTTTTTTTTTGTTTTTGCTTTTTGGAGGGCAATTGGGGTTAAGTGACTTGCCCAAGGTCACATGGCTAGTTTTTGTGTTAAGTGTCAGGACAGATTTGAACTCAGGTCCTCCTGATTCCAGGGCTGGTGCTCTATTCACTGAACCACCTAGCCACTCCCAGTTCCATCACTCTTAACCAGCCAGTGGTTTGGGAGCTTCCTTTGGGAAAAATACTAGTGAGAGCTATCCCATGAAATAACCTGAGATGTCATACTTTGTTGTTGTTTAGTTATTTTCAATCATATCTGACTTTTTGTGACCCTGTTTGGGGTTTTCTTGGCAAAGGTACTGGAATTGTTTGCCATTTCCTTCTCCAGCGCAGTTTATGGAGTGGGAAAACTGAGGCAAACCAGGTTAAATGACTTGCCTACTGTCACACACCTGGTAAGTGTCTGAGGCTAGATGTGAACTCAGGAAGAGGATTCCTGACTCTAGGCCCATCACTTTATCCACTATCCATCTAGTGATCTTGAGTTTTCATATGTACCCTCAGGTAATGGGTTAGCTTTCACACTACACCATGAGCATGCATGCAACTGGCTCCCACCAAGTCTGAAAAAGATTATTCTAGGCTGTGCTGGAGTCAGATCTAAGTAGAGAGACGATGTTAAATTTTCAATGGGAGTGTTTTTACTTTAGCTATAACACCTGGGCTTGGTCTATTGTTCTGTTGCAGTCTGGAGGTAAGAAAGTGTTAATAATTCAGGTTAAGTTGAATTGTACATACCTATGCATTCCCTTCCCTCCCCTGCCCAGCTCCCAGGCCTAGTTGTTAAACATTGACCAGAGCATCCCAGCCTGTAATGCTCCATAAAAATTGCTTAAGCTCAACAGGCATTCAGTAGAAGGCACAATCAAAGGAGTCATTACCAGAGTGGGGGCAATAATAATAATTATTGACGCTTATATGGACCTTTATGGTTTTTGAGATATTTTACATTTATTTTCTCATTTGAGCCCTACAACATCCCTACTATGATCATTGACAAGTCATACTTATTGACAAGAGATACTCAAACACAATTCATGGTGTTCACCTATTTCAGCCATAATCTGGGGAGTTATTCCCTCCTTCCCCCCGCCCCCACCTTGAAACATTCTTTTCTTTCCAGGGCCCTATTTACCACCAGTTTCCTTCCCTACCGTATACTTCCTCCTTTTCAATATTTCTGTCCTGTGTCTTCTGTAGTTGGCTTGTTTATATAGGTGAAGGGATACCTTGCAGGGAGAGGGTCCCAAGACCCTCCTCAGCTTTTGCTGGCTGGCTCTAGGCTTAGGTGCTCTTAGAATATACAAAAGGCATACAAGTTTCAGACCCCTGCCATAAATGACAGGATGAAACCCAATATCAATAGGGAACAGTGGTACAAAAAACAGATGATGGAAAGTGACATGACAAAGGGATTTGATAGCTTTATACTTTTTAAGCTGAGAAGTTATGTGGCACAATGAATAGAGGGTTAGTCTTGGAGTCAGGAAGACTCATCTTCTTGAGTTCAAATTTTACCTCAGATGTTTACCTAGTTGTGTGACCCTGGGCAAGTCACTTCACCCTGTTGGCCTCAGTTTTCTCATCTGTAAAAGGATCTGAAGAAGGGAATGGTAAACCAGGTAAGTATCTTTGCCAAGAAAACCCCAAAGGAGTCATGATGAGTCAGACATGACTAAAAAATGAATACACAGCAACCTTTTAAAGCCATAGACTTTAGTGCAAGATGGTTAGTTTAAGTGAAATCTGGCAGTTGTTCTGGATTTTTATTCTTAATATATTTCTTCTTTTAGTAAAGATAGAAGGAAGTTAATGCTAGTGCCTTCTTTCTGAGATCATCTCCAATTTATCCTGCATATAGCTAGTTTGTATAATATTGTTTATCTATTTCTCCCCCATTAAACTGAGAGTTCCTTGAGGGCAGGGACTGTTTTATACCTTTCTTTGAGTCCCCAGTGTTCAGCACAGTGTCTGGCACACAGTTGGTGTTCAATAAATTCTATTTTATTTGACTCAGACATTGGTGCTGACTCCTTGAGGGCAAAAAATATTTTGCTTTTGTCTTTGTGTCCCTTCACCCTCTCTGCCCATATCTGGAACATAGTACATGTATAATAAATGCTTGTTGATTGATTGAGTCTTCTCCAATTACTAAGTGGACATTCTACAGAAGAAAGAAAATCATATGAATCATGACATTAACCTTGGAAGTGAAACCATAAGACAAAGGGAAGTTACATGGAAGGATGGTTTATTGTATGTTCCAAGGTAAACAAAAAGCATCATTAGTCATTACATTTCATAACCTTTTATTTCAGTGTTTACTGCAAAAATGCCACCACAAAATAAACTGCAGCTTATGTACTAATATTTATTGTAGAGGATGAGGAAGAAGAGTGAAGAACTTGGTTTTTGAAACTCTCTAAATTAAATCAAGTGACTTAAAAGCAATGGTGGCCATATGGAAGATAATAGAAAATATTATGGAAAATATGGCATGGGAATAAGAAGCAAGGGGTGGAGCAGAGTACAGGCAGTCACTCAGCCAAACTCTCCCAACTTTCTCTTTAAAATAATGCCTCAAATAGAATTCTGGGGTGGCAGAGCCACTAAAAGCTGGGAGTAAGACATTTTTCCAGACCGAGACAACTTAGGAGGTCAGCAGGAGAGTTCTGTGACAGTAGCCTGGGGCACAATGCATTCAGTGGCAACACCAGCAGTAGACCTTATAGCAGCTGCAACTGTGTCAATAGCAACTTTGGGAGCTCTCAGTGTAAAGATAGTAAGAGTTGGACAATTGGTAAGAAAGAGATTATAGGGGACCCTTTGCTGGCACTGGGTGCAGGTCCTTATTGCGTTGCCCGTACACAATTCTGGCTAACAGTTGCAGGTGAAGAAGAGTAATTAAGGGCCCTAGTCACAGCTGCAGGGCAGAGAACAGGGCTTGAAGTTGTTCACAAGAGAGCAGAGGTTCCAGTCTCAGTTTCAAGGCAGAGAGAAGCACTAATGCTTGTGACTTCCAGTAAAACAAGGTCCCTAACTAGAAAAAAGTCAAGAGCACAGGCCAGGAGAAGAATGACCATGCCTCTCCTTAGATCACACCACCCTTGGAACCACCAAAAACTAACAGACCCTCAGAATTAGTTCTGAAGATAGCAGCATGAAAAACCTGAATCTTAGAACAGTGCCTCCTTACCCCCAGGAGCAGAGCCCAATGTTAGCATAAATTTAAAAATCAAGAAATAGACTGGAAAATAAACAAACAACAAAAAAAAGAACCTGACCAGAAAAATCTACAGGGAAGATCAAGAGGCAAACTCAGAAGAAGACAGCTGTGTCAAAACAGCTACAAGCAAAGACTCAAATATAATGTGAATTGGATGCAAGCCCCATAAGGATTTTTGAAAGAGCTCAAAAAGGCTTTGAAAAATAAAATAGGAGAGGTAGAGGAAAAATTGGGAAAGGAAGTGAGAGTGATGTAAGAAAATTATGAAAAGAGTCAATAACGTGATAAAAGAAGAATAAAAATATTGAAAAAAATAACACCCTAAAAACCAGAATTGGTCAAATGGTAAAGGAAGGGAAAAAATCATTGAAGAAAAGAACTCCTTAAAAAGCCGAATTGGCCAAATGGAACAAGAGATGCAAAAGTTAACTGAAGAAAATTCCATAAAAATTAGAATTGGGTAAGAAAAGATAACTCCACAAGACATAAAGAAACAATAAAACAAAGTCAAAAGAATGAAAAGTAGAAAAAAAAGTGAAATTTCTCATTGGAAAAACAACTGACCTGAAAAATAGAATGAGGAAAAATAATTTAAGAATTATTAGACTTGGGGCAGCTAGGTGGCACAGTGAATAGAGCACCAATCCTGGAGTCAGGTCAAGTTAAGAGCTAAGTTCAAATCTGGCCTCAGACACAACACAAAAACTAGCCATGTGACCTTGGGCAAGTCATTTAACCCCAATTGCCCTCCAAAAAAGCAAAACAAACAAAAAAACAACAAAAAAATAATTATTGGACTACCTGAAAGCTGTGATCAAAGGAAAAGCCTAGACATTCAAGAAAGTATCAAGGGATATCGTGACATCCTAGAACTGGTGAGTAAAATAGAAATTGGAATTTATCCACTGATTACCTCCAGAAAAGTCCCCAAATGAAAACTCCCAGGCATAGTATAGCCAAATTCAAGAGCTCCCAGGTCAAAGAAAAAATATTGCAATCGAGAAACAATTCAAATATTATGGATCTAAGTCGAGATCACACAAGATTTAGCAACTTCCATGTTAAAGAAGTGGAGGGCTTGGAATATGATATTCTGAAAGGCAAAGGAGCTAGGATTACAACTAAGAATAACCTACCCAGTAAAACTCAGTATAATACTTCAGGGGGAAAATTAATATTTAATGAAATAGAGGACTTCCAAGCATTCCTGATGAAAGGACCAGAGTTGAATACAAAATTTCATATTCAAGCATAAGACTCAAGAGAAGCATAAAACAATAAGCATTAAAGAGAAATCATAAGGGACTTGACATGGTTAAACTGTTTACATTTCTATATGGGAAGATGATGCTTAAAACTCCTCAAAACTTTGTTGTTATTAGAGAGCATAGATGTGAGTTGACTATTATGGGATGATCTAAAAACAAATTAAGGGGCAAGAAAGAAAGATGCACAGGGAAATGGGAGAAGGGAAAGGATGAATGGGGAAAATTATTTCATATAAAAGGTGAGTGAAGAAGAGCTTTTACAATGGGAGTAAATGGGAGCAGTGGTGGAAGGCACTTGAACCTTATTCACATTGGAATTAGTTCAAAGAGGCAATAACATACATATTCAGTTGGGTATAGAAACCTGAGGGGGGCGGGGAGAGAGAGAGAGACAGAGAGAGAGAGAGTGACAGAGAGAGAGACAGAGAGAGAGAGAGAGGAAAATATACAGTTAGTAATCATAACTGTGAATGTGAATGGAATGAGCTAACCCATAAAACAGAAGCAGATAAGAGAATGGATTAGAAACCATAATTCAACAATATGTTGTTTGCAGGAAACATACTTGAAATAGAAAGACACACATGGAGTAAAAATAAGAGACTGGAGCAGATTCTATTATGCTTCAGCTGAGGTTAAAAAAAAGGCAAGCAGCAATCATGATCTCAGATTAAGCAAAAACAAAATTAGACCTAATTAAAAGAGATAAACAGGGAAACTACATTTTACTAAAAGGAACTATAGACAATGAAGTAATATCAATACTAAACATAATTGCACCAAATGACGTAGCATCCAAATTCTTAAAGGAAAAGTTGAATAAATTACAAGAGGAAATAGACTGTAAAACTATAGTAGTGGGGGACCTCAACTTTTCTGTCTCAATAGATAAACCTAAACACAAAACAAATAAGAAAGAAGTTAAGGAAATGAATAGAATTTTAGAAAAGTTAAATATTATAGACCTCTGGAGAAAATTGAATGGCACCTTCACAAAAATTGACCATATATTAGGGCATGAAAGCCTCACAAACAAGTGTAGAAAAGCAAAAATAGTAAATACATCCTTTTCAGGCCATAATAAAATAAAAATCATGTCCAATAAAGGACCATGGAAAGGTAGCTTAAAAATTAATCAGAAATGAAATAATCAAATCTAAAGAATGAGTCAAAGAACAAGTAAAAGAAACAATAAATTATTTCATTAAAAAGAATGATAATTATGAGACAACATACCAAAACTTTTGAGATGCAGTCAAAACTTTTTACATTTATATTATGTATAATATGTAACATGTATTATATATTTATAAATCCTTATATAAGTAAAATAAAGAAAAAAGCAGATCAATAAACTGGGTATGCAATTAAAAAAACTAGAAAAAGAGCAAATTAAAAATCCCTAATTAAATACCAAATTGGAAATCCTGAAAATCAAAGGAGAGATTAATAAAACTGAACATAAAAAACCAACCTATTCAGCTAATAAATAACACCAAGAGCTATTTTTTATGAAAAAGAAACTAATAAAATTGACAAATCATTGGTTAATTTGATTTAAAAATAAGAAAATCAAATTACTAGTATTAAAAATGAATAGGGTGAATGCACCACTAATGAAAATGAAATTGAAGCAATTATTAGGAGCTATTTTGCCTAATTATGTGCCAATAAATCTGACAATCTAAGTGAAATGGATGAATACTTACAAAAATATAATTTGCCCACATTAACAGAAGAGGAAACAAACACTTGAATAATCCTATCTTAGAAAAAGAAATTGAACAAACCGTCAATGACTTCCCTAAGAAAAAAACAAAGAAAACTATAGACAATTTCTCTAGTGAATACTGAAGCAAAAATTTTAAATAAAATACTAGGAAGGAGATTATGTCAAGATATCCCAAAGATCATACACTATTACTAGGTGGGATTTAAAACAGAGATGCATATTCCATATTAAGAAAATGATCAGTGTAATTGAACATATAACAAAAACAACAAAAATCACATAATTATATCAATATATGTAGAAAAACCTTTTGACAAAATACAACATTCATTCCTGATAAAAACACTAGGAAGCATGGGAATAAATGGAGTTTTCTTTAAGATGATAAATAGTATCTATCTAAAATCATGAGCAAGCAAAAAAAAAAAATTAGACTAAGAGGGAAAAAGACCCTGGGGTTCCTGGCCAAATAGAAACAATTCCTATTTACATTCAGTCTGAATCAATCTGGGCCCAAACAATGAGCTATTGTCAGCCAATCAGTGAGAGACAGAGTGATTTGTGTTTAAGTCAAGGTCCTTAAGAAATAAATCTAGCCTGTAAACCCCAAGATATCTTGTGATGTTTCCCAAGGAAGAGAAAAGAAGAGAGAGAGAGAGAGAGAGAGAGAGAGAGAGAGAGAGAGAGAGAG
>NW_027187400.1:1229453-1252620 GCF_028583685.1 Petaurus breviceps papuanus
GAGAGAGAGAGAGAGAGAGAGAGAGAGAGAGAGAGAGAGAGAGAGAACATTTGTTAAGTGCTATGTGCCAGACACTGGATTAAGAAAGGAGGAAGAAAAAGAAAGAAAGAAAGATGGAAGGAAGGAGGGAGGGAGGGATGGAAGGAAGGAAGGAAGGAGGGAAGGAAGGAAGGAAGGAAGGAAGAAAAGAAGTATGGGAAACAAAGGAATTTTGTTTCCACAGGATTAAAGCTCCTTCCAGCTCTGAGTGATAGCAGAATGTTAAGTCAGAGGTTCTAATCAGAGATTGTGCATATGCTTAAGGAGCTGTTTAAGGTGGACATGAAGTGGCAGGTTCAGGAGGTCGTTTCTAGCCAATGGAGAGCAAGGGGTGGTGGTGGTGGAATTTGAATTGGGAAGAGCATAAAAAGACTGGCATTTGCCTGAGTAAATGTTCTCTCCATTCAGGAGGTACCCATTCACTAGGAATGTAGAATAATTGGCTAAAATAAAGTGAGAATTTTCCTGGCTCCACAACTAGTATTGTTCTTTGTTTAGAGTGAGCATGTTTCTCACAGAAGAAAGAAAGGAAGGAAGAAAATAAGAAAGGAGAGAAGGAAGGAAGGAAGAAAGAAAGAAGGGAGGAAGAAAAGAAGGAAGCAAGTGAGCAAACTGTATTGCCCAACTGATCAGTTCCAGTTGGGTCCCCAGAGGGGCAGCTCCTACTCCTCACAGGGTTATAGTTTGTTCTTCATTCTCGAAGAAGACCAAGACATCAGAGAGGTGATGCCATGACATAGAAGTGAATTGGATTTAAGTGAGAGAGGGCTGTGCAAAGTCACCAATCTCACTTTATCCTCTGGAGTCATTTGGGTGTAGTGACCAAATACAAATCAAGATGACTGGAAATGGCCCCAGATGCAGTTGAAGACCTTGGCCTTTTAAAGCTAATGTCTTTAGCAGGTCTCGGTTTGAATGAGGCAAAGCCCATTCAAAAATTATGTAAAGGATGACCTCTTTAGTAGGTAATGAGGAAACAAAACCATCACTCTTTGCATATAATGTGAAGGTATACTTAGAGAATCTTAGGGAATAAGCTAAAAAACTAATTGAAACAATGAACAACTTTATCAAAGTTGCAGGATCTAAAATAAACCCACACAAATCATCAGAATTTCTGCATATTTCCAATAAAGCTCAGTAGGAAGAAATAGAAAGGGAAATTCATTTAAAATAACCACAGAAAATGTAAAATACTTGGGAGTCTACCTGCCAAGACAAACCCAGTAACTATATGAACACAATAACACAACACTTTTCACACAAAGATAGGTCTAAACAATTAGAGAAATATTAATTGCTTATGGGTAGGCTGAGCCAATATGATAAAAATGATAAATCTACCTAAGTTAATTTACTTATTCAATGTCATACCAATCAAATTACCTAAAAATTATTTCATAAAGCTAGGGAAAATTTTACAAAATTCATCTGGAAAAAGAAAAGGTCAAGAATATCAAGGGAATCACTGAAAAAAAAGTGAAGGAAGGCAGTCTAGCAGTACCAAATCTCAACTGTTTTACAAAGCAGTAATCATGAAAACAATTTGGAACTGGCTAAGAAATAGAGTTGGTGGATCAGTGGAATAGATTAGGTCCACAATACAGGGTAGTAAATAACTGTAGTAGCTGAGTGTTTGGTAAACCCAAAGATGGAAGTTGTGGGGACAAGAACTCACTCTTTGACAAAAATTGCTGGGAAAACCAGAAAACAGTTTGGCAGTAACAATGTGCAGACCAAGGCAGCTGGATGACTCAGTGGATAGAGTGCCAGACTTTGAGTCAGGAAGATTCATCTTCATGAATTAAAATCTGTCCTCAGACACTTACTAGCTGTGTATCATTTGACAAGTCAATTTATGTTTACCTCTTGAGAAGGAAATAGCAAACCACTCCAGTATCCTTGTTAAGAAAACTCCATGGACAGTATGGGTGTGATATGGTTTACAGAGTCACAAAGATTTGGACGTTATTGAACAACTGAATAATAACAAGGTATAGATCATTGTATACCAAGATAAAGTCAAAATGGGTACATGATTTAAACATAAAGGATGATATCTTAAGTAAATTAGGAGAGTTTGGACAAACATAACTGTTAAATCTATGTAAGGGAGAATTTATGACCAAACAAGAGAAGGAGAGGATCATGGACATCATGAGAAGCAAAGTAGATAATAACATTAAATTTAAAAGGTTTTGCACAAACAAAACCAATGCAGCCAAGATTAGAAGGAAAGAAAGATATTGGGAAATTTCTTTTACAGAAAGTATCTGTGATAAAAGCCCAGTTTCTCAAATATACAGAGAACGGAGTCAAATGTATAAAAACATGTCATCCCTCAATAGATAAATGATCGAAAGATATGAACAGGCAATTTTCAGAAGAAGAAATCAAAGCTATTAATAGTCACACAAAAATGCTCTAAATCACACAAATTAAACATGAAAATTAAGACATGCAAATTAAAATAACTCCAAAAGTACCACCTCATACCTATCAGATTGGCTAACATGACAGAAAAGGGAAATGACAAGTGTTGGCAAGGATGTGGAAAAATTGGGACACTAATACACTGTTGGTAGGGTTATGAACTGATCCTAGCATTCCAGAGAACAATTTGGAACTATGCTCAAAGGGCAATCAAGTGGTGCATACTCTTTGATCTAGAAATACTACTACCATGCACCAATGAGATAAAAGAAAAGAAAAGGATTATATATACAAAAATATTTATAATGGCCCTTTTTGTGGTGGTAAAGAATTGGAAATTGAGGGATACTCATTAATTGGGGAATAGCTAAACAAATTGTTGAATATGATTGTGATAGAATACTATTGTGCTATAAGAAATAATGAGAGGTATGGCTTCAGAAAAAACTTGGAATACATATAAATTGATACAAAATGAAGTGAGACAAATCAGAACATTGTATACAGTAACAGCAATATTGTACAATGATCAACTGAATGACTTAGCTTTTCTCAGCAATGCAATGATCTAAGACAATTACAAAGGTCTTATGATGAAAAATGCTATCCACCTCCAGAGAAAGAACTGATGGAGTCTTGACTGCAGATTGAAGAATAATTTTTTTCACTTAATTTTTCTTTCACAATATAGCTGATATAGAAATACATTTTGCATGATTTCACATGTATAATTGATATCACATTTCTTGCCTTCTCAATGGGTGGGTGAGGATCAGGAGAATAGGAGAGAATTTGGAACTCAAAATTTTTAGAAACTAAACCTTAAAAAGAATCATAAAAAACTGATAAAAAGGAATAAGAAATAAGAAAATCTAAAAGCATATAGGCTACAAAGAAACCTCATTATTATTTTCTTGTTAATACTTTGTTATTGCTCATTCTTCAAAAAAAGGGGGAAGAGACAGTGGAAAAAATAAATCTCAAATAACAATATGAAATGCAATTGATTCTATATATATAATTTTTTTTAAAGCAATCGGGGTTAAGTAACTTGCTCAAGGTTACACGGCCAGTTATTTCTGGGTGTGGTGCAAAGTATCTGAGCCCGGATTTGATCCCCAGGTCATCCCGACACTGGAGCTGGTGCTCTCACTCGCTGTGCTACCTGGCCACCCCTGTTTTTAAAACATTTTATTTTTTGCTTTTTGGAGGGCAATTGGGGTTAAGTGACTTGCCCAAGGTCACATGGCTAGTTTTTGTGTTAAGTGTCTGAGGCTGGATTTGAACTCAGGTCCTCCTGACTCCAGGGCTGGAGCTCTATGTACTGCACCACCTAGCCACCCCCTAAACACTTGATTTTTAAAACTTTGAATTCCATATTCTTTCCCTTCCTCCCTTGTCACCCACCCTAAGATAGGCAGTTCAATATAGGTTGTACATACATAGATACGCAAAACATTTCCATACTGGATATATTGTGAAAGATTGACTATATTTCTCTCCATCTTATCCTGCCCTCCACTTGTTCTATTCTCTAATTTGACCCTGTCCCTTTTCAAAAGTGTGTGCTTCTAACTTCCCTCCCCTGCAATCTGCCCTCCCCTCCATCTTCCCCCCTTTCATTCCCTTCCCCTGTACTCTCCTGTAGGGTGAGAAACCCTATTTAGCGTGTATGTCATTCCCTCCCTAAGCCAAATTCAATGAGAGTAAGGTTGATCCACTCTCTTTTGCCTTCTTGTTCTTCCCCTCCATTGTAACAGTTTTCCCTTGCCTCTTCTATATGAGATAATTTATCCCATTCTGTCTCTCCCCATCTCCTCTCATTATATTCCTCTCTCACTTCTCAATTTCACCTTTTAAGTATCATCCCTTCTTATTCAATTGGTCCTGTGCCCTCTGTCTATGTATGCCTGTACACATATATACACACACTCACCTAATTATTCATATGCCCATATACCCTCCTATATAGACATAATGTATGTATGTATACATATATATATATATATATACACACACATTTATATTCTCTTCAACTATTCTCATATTGAGAAAAATTTCATCAGTTACAATTATCATTTTTCCATGTAGGAATGTAAATAGCTCAGCTTTGATAAGTTCCTTATGATTTCTTTTTCCTGTTTACCTTCTCATGCTTCTCTTGCTTCTTGTATCTGAATGTCAAATTTTCTATTCAACTCTGGTTTTTTCATCAAGAATGCTTGAAAGTCCTCTATTTCATTGAATGAACATATTTTCCCCTGAAACATTATACTCAGTTTTGCTGGATAGGTGATTCTTGGTTTTAATCCCAGCTCCTTTGACCTCCAGAATATCATATTCCAAGTCCTTCAATCCCTCAATGTAGAAGCTGCCAGATCCTGTGTTATCCTGATTGTGTTTCCACAATATTAAAATTGTTTCTTCCTGGCTGCTTGTAATATTTCCTCCTTGATCTGGGAATTCTGGAACCTGGCTATAATATTCCTAGGAGTTTTCTTTTGGGGATCTTTTTCAAGAGGCGATCGTGGATTCTTGCAACCTTGATCATAGATTCTTTCAACCTCTATTGTGCTCTTTGGTTCTAAAACATCAGGGCAATTTTCCTTGAGAATTTCTTAAAGGATGATTTCTAGGTATTTTTTTTGATCATGGTTTTCAGGTAGTTCAATAATTTTTAAATTCTCTCTCCTGGATCTATTTTCCAGGTCAGTGGTTTTTCCAATGAGATATTTCACATTGCCTTCTATTTTTTCATTTGTTTGGATCGGTTTAATAGTATCTTGATTTCTTATACAGTCACTAGCTTCCATTTGCTCCAATCTAATTCTGAAGGAATTATTCTTTTCAGTGAGCTTTTGAGATTCTTTTTTCCATTAGGCAAATTCAGATTTTTAAGGCATTCTTCTCCTCATTGACTTTTTGAGTCTCTTTTGCCATTTGAGTTAGTCTGTTTTTTAAGATGTTATTTTTCTCAGTCAGGTTGTTGATTCTCTTTTCATGATTTTCTTGCATCATTCTCATTTCTCTTCCCAATTTTTCCTCCACTTTTCTTATTTGGTTTTTAAAATCCTTCTTAAGCTTGTCTATGGCCTGTAACCAGTTCATATTTTTCTTGGAGGCTTTTAGTGCAGGAATTCTGACTTTGTTGTCTTCCTGCCACTCCGTGCTTTGATCCTTTTTGTCCCCAAAGACAGGAATCCAAAGTTGGATTGCTGTGCTTGCTATGCTTCCTTTGCTTGCTCATGTTGCCACTCAATTACTTGACTTTTGAGCTTTTTGCCACATTAGAACTCTGCTTCCAGAGAGGAGAGCTTTTCCCTAAATTGCTGGGGTTTTTGCAGCTGCTGGAGCTACTTGTTGGCTGCCCTCTCTGAAGCCCCCACAAACTCTGGCTCACTGGTCACACACCCCAGGACCTCCACCCTAGACAACAGTCCAGATCCAAAATAGGTTAAAGCACAAAGAATTACCCCTCAGAATGGTTGCTTGTTCCCCCTACAATCTGCAGGCCAGGAGCTCTGAAGCAGCCACATTTCTGCAACCGCTATGCCTCAACTTCTTCTCCCTCCTGGAGCAGAGGCCGGACTGTACTCCCAGACTCCCTGTTCCCAAAGTCTACACTGACCTCTCACTTTGTCTTTGGCATTTGTGGGTTGATAATTTTGGAAAATACCACCAGCTGCTGGTGACCTACTCTCCCAAACTCCCTCTAGATGCTGCTGGTCAGGCTGCCCTGAAGCTAAAACGAAGGGCTCATTCAGCCCTGGGCTCTGCTCCCAGTGGGCTGTGATGAACCCTTCCTGTCTGACTGCCAAGCTGTCTTCAGTGGGAGATTTGTTTCTCTCTGTCACTTTGTGGGTTCTGTAGCCCTAAAGATTATTTAGAGTGATTTTTTATAGGTATTTGAGGTGATTATGGGGGGAGTGCGGGGAGTTTTCCTGCTTCTATGCTGCCATCTTGGCTCTGCCAATTGATTATATTTTAACCGATAAGAAAAATTCATTACTGATGTGACAATCACTTTAAATCAGCTGTCTATCCAACACATTATTAAACAAGGTCAAAATTAATGCAAAACTAGAAGAATACAAATGAGAAAAATACATGGTGGGCTATTAAAACAATGCTAGAATGACTTATTTAAAAGAACAGTTGACTTTTTTTTAAAGGAGAGATATGGACCAAAGAATGGATGTTGAAAAAGATGACAATCATTTACTAAAGATGGTTGACTGATGAAAATCAGTTGGCATAATGAAGAGAACAAGAGTGCTGCAGATATCAAATATGTTATCTCCCTGCCATTTAGAGAGATAAGGCAGCCAAGGGCATTTTAGTATGTAAACTAAGTCATCAAATCTGGTGGAGGAGGATGGTGGAATATTATGTGTCACATCACCTCATAAAATAGCAAGAATTGGGGGGAAGAGAAGGAAGTGAGGTGAGAGAGCCAAATAAGTATAGCAGCAGAGTGGTGAGCAGGGTTAACCAGACACTCATATTTTCTCCTTCTCACCTTATTACTTGTTTTTTGTTCATCCTTTTTTAATGAAGAGGACCTTACTATTGACTTATTGTCTAGATGGATTTCCTGGTATAAATGTTTTTCTCTCTCCTCTGGGAAGTTGTATTAGAAGATCTGTAATTCGCTCTACATTTCTTAGCTCCAAGCCCCCCAAAAGAGATAGCTTTTTGGCAAAATACCTCAGTGCTAGATCTTTCTATTTTTCTTTCCTCTAGATAAACCTTGCCCTGATTACTTTTTTCCAGTTTATTCCTAATAAATACATCTAGATGAACAAAACCTGTGGTTACTAGTACTTATAAAACTGTAAAAGAAAAGAAAGTATAAAACAGAGAGTTAAAAAGACTTTTTCACTGAAAGAGAAAGGCTTCCGGGCTCCTTGAGGGAGGCCAAAGGGAGAAAAGATATACAGAATTATTGCCTTGGATTCTGTTGTCTAGTGCGTTGGTGGTGATGTTAAACAATACAGCATCTATTCTGCTACTTCATGGGTCTAACTGGCCCACACAGCCATCCTTTCAGGATCCTGGTCCCATTCATTGTAGAAGCTTCCTCTGTCCATGCTTCTAGTATTCCAGATCCATGCAGCTTCTCATGGCCTCCCCTGCTCCAACTCAGCGACTTTTAAGTGTCAGGATCTGGCTTCTTCGAGCCCAACTCTTACCTGGATTGACTAAACTAACTTTTAAAAATCACCTGGGGGTATAACCAAATCATTGTTCATATTAAGGCATTGCTCCCTTTCAAATTTATTCAAGGGGCATGTTTAGACCTCATAAAGGGATTACCATTCTGGATTTATTCTGAAAGTTGATTTAAATACTTCATTGTTGGCCTCTTGCAAAGACTGGCTCCTTTACATAACCAAAGTCATTGTGAGATTATTTAAATATGAAACTGGAAGAAAGAAAAAAAAGAACTAAAAAAATCTGTAAATATTTTATGATATCGGTTTAGTTAGTCAGTCAATAAATGCTGATTAATTGCATGTTATGTGCCTAGCACTGTGACGAGCACTGAAGACACAAAGAAAGGCAAAAGTCAGTTCCTGCCCTCAAGAAGCTCCCAGTTTAATGGGGAAGACAACAGGCAAACAATTATGCCTAAATAAGCTAGATACAGGATAAATCGTGGGTTGTCTCAAAGGGAAGGAGCTGGCATTGTGGAGGATTGGAAAGGATGGATTAGCCAGCACAGCCAGGAGGCAGAGGGCAAGACTGGAAGGATTGCAGGCTTCCTGGGGACAGTCGATGAGAACGCCTGGAGTTGGAGGAGGCCAGTTTCAGAGGATCTCAGATTTGTGGGATAAGGTATGAGAAGACTGGAAAGGTGGGGGGGGCAGGTTACGGAGAGTTTTGAATATCAGTTAGATAATTTTATATTTGATCCTAGAACCTAAAAGGAGCCACTGGAGTTTGTTGAGTAGGGGGTTGGAGAGTGACATGGTCAGATGTGTGCTTTAAGACAATCAGATGGATTGGAATGAGGAGACTTTCTTTTCTGTAGGTAATGGGGGAGGGTGAGCAGGGTTACAGCACAGACTTGACAACTTCTTCATCCTTTAGTCCTAGAAAGCTGTTGATTCTTCCCCTTTTCTTTATGAAGCCCAGCTATTTTCTGAGATCTATGTTTCTGGGCTAAAGGGAAAAAAGGGAGGTTGAGATAGTTGGTTTTTGAAGGGGGACCAGTGGTAGGAAGAGGCTTTATGTCGGTACCAGTCCTGTCCACAAGAGGGCACTGCTGCCTAAAGAAATAGCCCCAACCAGATCAAGGGAGTCCCATTAACTTGGTGTCCCTTTTAGCCACTTTGGGTAGTCAAACTGGGAATATGGTAGGTATGGGTCTGGGCGAGGCTCCCAAAAATCACAAAGGAGGACACATCTGCCCTTTCTGGGCGTGATAAGAATAGTAGTGGTAGTACCGCGTTTCCCCGATAATAAGACACTGTCTTATTATTTTTTTTGGAAAGAAAAACACCTGAGGGCCAGAGGGCTTATTTTCAGGGAAGGGCTTATGTTGTCCTGCCTCAGCTCTCCTCCGCGGCACTGCTCTCAATGGCGCCAGCAAGCAAATCACTGGGGAAGAACAGGATGACACGTCGGAGCGCGGCGTGTGTTTCACAGGGGGGGGGGTGGTGCATACAGAGGGTACCGTAATGTAGCGTGTAGCGCAGGGGATCACCTTCACTACAGTAGCAATCTCAATAGGGCTTATTTTTGGGGGAGGGCTTATTTTTGGGATAGGTCTTATTATCGGGGAAACACGGTAATAGCAATAATAGTGGACATTTTGTAGTTCTTAAGTTTAGATAAGTTGAGTAAGAGTTCTATGTAAACCATCTACTTGGATCCTTGCAACATCCCAGTAACACTTTTTTCCATCTGGCAAGTAAATGGAGTCCTTGAGGGCTGTGGTAGCTTCTAGGCTCATTAAAGTCAGTGTTACAGATCTTAATATTCTCATTTTACAGAAAAGGAAACTGAGGTTGAGTGAGGTTAAGATATTTAACCAGGATCATGCAGCTAGGAAGTTTCCAAGGTTTGATTTAAACCCAGTTTAAGTTCCAGGTCTAGTAATCTATCATGGAGGCCACATGTCTTCTTAATTCTCTCCCTTTCTGTGTGACTTTAGGCTAGTCACTTGTCATCTCTGATCAGTCAACTAGTCAGTAAGCCTTTATTAACCACTTAGTGTATACATACTTCCTTGTTCATACTAGGTGCTTAATAAATGCTTACTGACTTGGGACACAAAGAAAGACAAAATACAGTCCCCAATAATGACCAGGTAGGAAGCCATATTATAGAGAGTTAAGAAGGAGGTGATAGGAAATGAAATGCAGGCACCTTCTCAAGGTCTTTAGCCACAGAAGGGAGAACGAAGAGGCATGATCACTAGTGGGGATACATGGATCAAGTGGGTGTTCTAAGGAAGGGGAGATGAGGACATGTCTATAGGGAGGAGGAAAGCAGCCGGCAGACAGAAATGGGCCTCAGCTCCCTCCCCTAAGGGTCTAAGACCCTCTGTAGAGAAGTGGCGAGCCTATAGAACACAGAGCCTTAGAACTGGGAAGGGCTGGGGAGGTCAACTAATCTGACCCCCTCATTTCACAGAGAAGGAAACTGAGGCTCAGTAAGCTTGAGTGACATGCCTAAAATCACGTAGTTACTTAGGAGCTGAGCCAAGACTTGTACCCAGATTTCCTGACTCTCAGACCCATGTTCTTTTTCCTACAAAGATCCCTAAGTCTCAGAGCAAATAAATTCTTTCAGGCTTTCCTTGGACAGGAGTCTATCCCTGGCCAAAAGCCCATCATTTCCTTTATTTGAAACGCTGGTGCGGAAATCCAAAGCCCGATTTCAGAAACTGTCTTCTGAACCAACTGTTCATTTCCCAAATCTTCCCTACCTTTCAGCAGAAGCAGGGATGAAAATAACACATGTGTCCCCAAAGTCTTTGTCTTCTTACTGAGGATGTCATAATCACTGCTTTGGAGTTTTGAAAGGTTTGAGAGAGTATGAGAGGTGGGAGGTATCTTGGGCCAGGGTCACCTCCATTGTGGCTGTGGCCATAACATCTGGAGTACCTTTTCTCAAGACCATGAGACACACTGTGTAAGAGGGAAGTGTGTTACTTCTTTTGTTTGTTTTTGTTTTTAAATTTGCTGGAACAATGAGAAAAAAAAAACAGACATGAAGAACAATCGGGCAGTCTTGCTCCTCCCTCATTTTTACTTAATTATATAAGAAAAAACCTGTTAAAGAAGATATTTGGTGAATTTAACATTATTTCTCATAAATATCTGTGGCAATCTTGTTAAATGATGTCCTTTTGCTCATGGCATGAGGGCAAGAGATGACTGAGAGCTACCCAGGAAGAACGTCTTTTACCTCAGGGCTGGAATCTTCCCCCCTTCCTCCCACCCAGGCCATTGCTAGAGAATTTTGTTCTGTGACTGAGGGCTTAGGTATGAAACACATCCTTCTAAGCACAGAATTACTATGGTCTCAGCTCATTTTTTTTTAAAGAAATTTGCCTCACAGAAGCCTAACAGCAACCAAGGGTTACATTGGCAATATCATTTGATCTGCTAGAGATCAGGAAAAATGAACAGGGGGTATCATATTCCTAGATTTAGAGCTGAAAGGAACCTCCGAAGACAACCACATAGTAGGTACTTACTAAAGCTTATTGCCTGAGCCAACCACCTCATGTTACAGATGGGGGGACTGAGGTCTAAAGAGGTTAAGCTGTTTGCCCAAGATCACACAGGCAGTGCGAGAGACAGGATTTGGAACTCTTGTCCTTTGACTTCAATGTCAGTTAGATTTCTGGTGCTTCTGAGGCTTTGCAACATACTAGGGTCCCAGAAAACAACAGCTTAATCCAGATCTCCATCCCCACATCTCATTGTCTTGAGGAAAAGGAAGGAGTAGTCTAATACCATGGACCTCCTGTCATTTGTGAAGGGCAAGAAAATAGAGCCAGAGGTGGATAGCTGAGAATTAGAAAGGAATATCAGAGGGGTTTTCTCCTCTAGGGACAGGAGGGGAAATAGTTTCTGGGGTAAATAGCACATCCCTGGGAATAAATTTTGCATTGGGAATTGTATTCCTGAGAACCAGTCTAAAAATATATCTCATTTATCATTACAGCCCAGGCTCCCTTCATGCTGTTCCAGGGATGTCTGAAGAGTGAGAAATAAAAAGAAATTTGGGGAAGAATGGTGAAGCAGGGGCTTGGGGCATCCTCCCAGGGAGGACTAGGGCTGTCAGTGGCAATAAGAGAGGGCAATCTGTCTAACCTTGTGCAAAGTCCGCATCTCTCCCTGTGCATTTGTTTCTCTTGTCTTTTGCCATCTCCCTTTTCCCACAATGGTACAGTGGGGAGGGTCCCAGATATGGAGAAGGAGAACCTGGTTTTAAGCACCAGTTCTGACTCTTACAACCTGTGTAACACTGGGTAAACCTACTTCCCTTCTCTCAGCCTCAGTTTCCCCTTCTATAAAATGAGGAGGTTGAACTGGATGACCTCTGAGGCATCTCAGCTCTCAATCCTGTAATCCCATGGCCTCCTCCTCTCTATCCTATTTCCATCCTTACCCTTTCACCCCTCCCCAGGTGAGAGGTGACTGTGAAGTTTTGAGATCAGTCACTCCCAGCTACGTGGGAAACTCAGAGTGTGCTTTTCTGTGTCTTCGTGTTGAAAGATTCTACTTAGAAGATTCTACTAGTCATCTCTAGAAACATCCCAAACAGAAGGCATGCCTATCAAATCATCAGAGGATAAAAAGCAAGGAGGAATAATGAATGCATTGGATGTCAGAATTAGATCTCAGAAGCCTAGAACAATAGGCAGACCTTCACCTTAGTCAGACCACGTCTATGTATTGCGTTCAGTTCTGGGCACCATATTTTAGGAAGGGAATGGACAAACTGGTATGTACACAGATTAAGATTATGAGGAGACTGCATGGCAGGCCATATATGGACTGGTTGAAAGAAGTGGAGATGGTTAGCCTCACACAGTGCTTCTTAAACTGTGGGTCGGGACCCCATACAGGGGTCACAAGTGGAAAAGGTTTAAGAAGCCCTGGAGAGGAGTCTTGGAGATAACACAGTGATTATTAAGTATCTGGAGGGCTGTCACATGGAAAAGGGATTAGACTCATTCTGCTTGGGCCCAGGGGACAAAGTAGGGGGTGAAAATTACACAGAGATAGATCTTTACTCAATATAAGGTTAAAAAACAAAACAAAACAAAACCCAGTCTCACAATAAAAGCTGTTTGTAATTAGAAAAGGCTGACCTTTACAGGGAGTGACTTCCTCATCACTGGAGGCTGAAAAGTAAGAGCTGCTTGGCTCCTTGTTGAGAATATGGTAGGGAGACTCCTGCTCAAGGATGAGCTGGACCAGATGCCCTTTGAGGTTCCTTCAGTTCTTAATTTCTTTGATTCTCTGAAGTTGCATTGCCACTCAACCACATGGCTTATTAAAGTGATGGATTCTAAATGTGATTGTGGCTTTCATCACGGTAACTGATGAATCGCTATAAAGATGTTGGCAGATCTGTTTCATTTCATATCAAGTTGTTGCCCTCCTTTCTGGTTTTATCTATATGTGTTCTTTTTTTTTTTTTTAAGCAATCGGGGTTAAGTAACTTGCTCAAGGTTACATGGCCAGTTATTTCTGGGTGTGGTGCTGAGTATCTGAGCCAGGGATTCGATCTCCAGGTCATCCCGACACTGGAGCCGGTGCTCTTACTCATTGAGCCACCTGACCGCCCCTTATATGTGTTCTCAAGATAGTCTGTCTTCCTTCAATCTCATGCCGAAGTCTCATTTTCCACTCAACTACTTTTTATTCTTTTGTAAAGTGATATTTCTGGTAATGTTTGGTAAATGAATGTATATTCTAATGCTTTTTTTGGCCACATTTCTGCTTAGAAAGGAGACCAAGCATTACTGTCTAAGCTACTTTCTAGACTCTTTGGACCTAATCTTTGTGATGACTGTTTTGTATCCCAGTAGAACAGGAGTTTTTGCAGGCAAGAACTGTTTGTTTTTTGTCTTTGTAGCCCAGTACAGAGTCTGATGCATAGTAATAGGTGTTTATGTAAGGGGGGAAGGGAGACTAGACAGTGGGGGCACAGTCCTGGGGCATGCACAGTTCTCTCTGCCTACTGCACATCCATCTTGGGACCCTTTGGGAGCCTGCTTATTGACATATAATGCAGGAGGGACCCTGGAGGCATTCTGTGACTGTTTCCTGTAGGCTTTTTCTATGTAGATGAAAAGTCTTTGATTAGTGGCTAAGCTAGAACAAAGTGTACATACAAAAGATTCCAGCAAAAGAATTCAAATTTTCTCTTGTGAGGCTTTCAAGGAATGAAGGAAAAGATGCTGTTAGACTCTGGTAGATGGAGATCCTCTCCCACTTGGTCACCATCTGGCCTCAAACATATGTCACTTTCATTTCTTCTGCTATAGTGGTGTTGAGTTTTCCTTGATCCTGAATGAATGAGGATTGAAGGTGGAATGACCACATAAGTGTCATACACTCTAAAGAGCCGTCAGAGGTCCACTGGTGGAAGATCATAGTAGGGTCTGCTGCAGCCAGAGCAGCTAAACTAAGGAAGCCAGTCAAGCACCGAAGAGCAAACTGCTGCAGCAGTAAATTGACTGGGCAGTTGAGAGAGACACTGGCAAACAAAGGAGAGACTTGTCCGTAGACTATGTTGCTCCTAGAAGTGAACTTGGTAGGAGGAAGACTTTGTAGATACTGCTTAAAACTTGAGCACAATCTCCTTAGGGACCAAGATGGTAGAGGAGAGAGAGTGTGCCTTGATTTGGGAAAAAGTTTTGGTCCTTGCTTGGTGTCTTTTTGGTAAATATCTTTTAAAATATCATTCAATATCAGTGATATTAAGGTGTTAGCAACCAGTTAAAATTATTTGGGGGCACTAGTGGATGAACACTGAGGTCCTTTCTCAAGTTGAACTTCAAGAGAAACCAACCTAACTGGTCAAATGACACCAAGTGGGAAATAATAGTAGAGAACCCCCTCCTCCCCCCAGGACCATTCTGAGAGCCATGAGGGGAGAAAACTCATCTTGCTCTGGGGACCCAACCTGTTAATTCTACTCAGGATTTGGATGAGCTTATATCTGAGAATCATTTAAATAAACACTCATTGAGTTGAGTTAAATTTCATTGTTAAGTTTCTCTAAGAAATAATCATAGTTAAAGTCAATGCTGTTATTTTTGTCCATGTCCTGTTTTTCATTCATTTATTCAATAAACATTTATTAAGTGCTTATTATGTACTGTTTGAGGTGTTCAGAATACAAAGACAAAAAGGAAATATTTTCTGCTTTCAAAGAGCTTGCATTTTATTGGGGGTAGAGGGGGCAGGAAACAGGTGCCTAGAAAATTAAATGCAAACTAGCAACTTCTTGAGGAGGGAACTGGGAATGGTGGTGGTGGGATGGTAGGGAAGGTATTCACTTTTAGCTTCCTGGAGGAAGCGGCCCCTGACCTGGGTTTTTCAAAGTTGACGGTTTGTTTAAACAAGTTGAGCCAGAGCTGCTGTAATTACACGCAGTGTCTCCTCATCTTAATCCTTTCTTCTAATTAGGTATTGATTTTGACCTTTGCTCTAACCAATCGATGAGTTGGCTGCACACTGACAGCTGATCTGGAAATGAATAGCAAATCCCACATTGGTAACTCATTGTTTCCCGTCCACTAAAATATCGTCACTTTTGTTTTGTGATTTTTTTTGTACTTGTCTCATCTACAGTTTTCCTGTGCACTTCTCGAAGAAAGAATTCATAAGTATATTACAAAATCAGTCAAGTAACATTTATTAAGTTCCTACTATGTGTCATGCATGCCCTGTGCTGAGCCCTGGGATTACAAAACAAAAGACATTTCCTTCTCTCAAGGGGTTCACAGTCTAATGGGGAGTCAACATGCAAACAACTATATACAGGATAAATTGGGGTAATCAACAGAGAGAAGGTGCTAGCATTAAAGGGATCAGGAAAGGCATCTTCCAGAAGGTAGGATATTAGCTGAGACGTGCAGGAAGCCAGGAGGTGGGAATGAGGAGGGTAAGAGGTCCAGGCATGGGGGACAGACAGGGAAAGTCAATAAAATGAGCCTACCCTTTAACCCACCATCTACTGGGTGTAAACCACAAAGAGGAAAAAGTCAGAAAAGACAAAATCTTATATACACCCACACACACATATATATATATACATACACACATACACACAAACACATACATATATATATGGGAAATATATATGTATAAAAGTAAAGCTCTTACACACATGTAACTATGTATATGCAAGTACATATTTCACACACATACATATGAAAATATGTAAAGGAAACATGTCATATATATGTACATTATATATGGTTGGGCTTTGTCCTTTGTTCCTGGAAGGCTCGACCACAGGTTGGGCACAAATAGTTCATACGATCATTTGGAGTGGAGATGTCTCTAAACTGGTGCATCACATGTTTCTCTTGAGCTATTTTAATTCTGCTTCACTCACAGAGCACGGCACCTCTGATGTGGGCACACCATGCCGGGTGATCCTTTGTTGGTATCTCCCATGTCACACTGTCGATTCCAAAGTTCTTCAGAGCAACCTTGAGAGTCTTGTATTGCTTCTTTGGACCTCCCTATGAATGCTTGCTCTGTGAGTTCTCCAGAAAATAATCTTTTAGGCAAGTGAATGTTTGGCATTTGAACAACATGTCCTGCCTATCGGAGTTGCGCTCTCTGCAGTAGAGTTTGAATGGTAGTTCAAATTGAGAAAGGATCTCAGTGTCCAGTGCCTTATCCTGCCAGGTGATCTTCAGAATTTTCCTAAGACAATTCAAATAGAAGTGATTCAGTTTCCTGGCCTGGTGCTGGTATACTATTCAGGTTTCACAGGCATACAACAATAAGGTCAACAAAATGGCTCTATAGACCTTCAGTTTGGTAGGCAGCATAATACCTCTTTCCTCCCACACTTTCCTTTGGAGCCTCCCAAACACTGGCAATGCATGTGTCAACCTCATTGTCTATGTGTACATCCCTGGAAAGTAGACTGTAAGTAAATAAACTTATCCATAGCATTTACAGTTTCTCCATTTGTTGCACCTGATGGTTCCATGGATAGATGGCATAGTGCTGTGTGGTGAAGAACTTGTGTTTTCTTGGTGTTAATTGTGAGGCCAAAATTAGCACAAGCAGCAGAACATCAATCCATCCTTTGTTGTATCTTAGCCTCAGAGGCTGCCTTGAGTACACAATCATCTCAGAACAAAAAATCATGCACCAACTGTCCCTCCACTTTAGTTTTGGCTTGTAGCCTTTTCAAGTTAAATCATTTGCCAGCAGTGCCCCTGCTCTCAAGGAGTTAACAGTCTGATGGGAAAACAACCTGCTAACAACTACATGCAAACAAGATACAGACAGGACAAATTGGAGATGATTTCAGAAGGAAGGCACTGGAATTAATAGGGACTGGGAAACAATTGTAATGCAGAAGATGGGACATTAGCTAAAATTTGGTGAAAACCAGGGAAGCCAGGAGGCAGAGATGAGAAGGAATGGGGACAGTCATTGAAAATGCCTGGTGTCAGGAGACAGAGTATCTTTCCTGAGGGACAGCAGGAAGGTCAGTGTCACTGGATCACAGAGTAAGTAGAAGTGAATAGGTTGTAAGAAGACTGCAAAGGGGCGGCCAGGTGGCTCAGTGAGTAAGAGCACCGGCCCCAGTGTCAGGATGACCTGGGGATCAAATCCGGGCTCGGATACTTAGCACCACACCCAGAAACACCTGGCCGTGTAACCTTGAGCAAGTTACTTAACCCCGATTGCTTTAAAAAAAAAAAAAAAAAGGAAGACTGCAAAGGTAGCAGGAGGCCAGGTTAAGGGACTTTAAAAGCCAAACAGAGGATGTTATATTTCATCTGGGAGGTAGAAGGAGCCATGTAAATCTGTTGTTATTTGTCCCTCCTACTAGAAGAGGACCAATGACCCCAGGATGTTGGGGTCAAGGTCCAGTGTGTTTGTGTCTGATCAGTCAAAGCTTGGAAGGCTCCAACACAGGTCAGGCAGAAAAAGTCTGTTCAAAGATTTGGGTTGGAGATGTCACTAGGCTTGTGCATCTCATATTTTCTTTGTGTTCCTTTCATTCTGCTTTGCTCATGGAGCACAGTGCCTTCTTTGATGCCAGCACATGTCACTGGGTGGTCCTGTACCAGCGTCTACCGTGTCTCACAGTCGATACTAAAATTCTTCAGTGAAAGCTTGAGAGGGTCTTTCCTCTTTTGGCCACATATTACAAAAGAATATTAGTACAATAATTTAGTCTGATGTCCTTGGTCCCACCTGAATAAAAACTCTCCCCATACTTAATTAGTGTCCTAGTCCTATATCCTTTTATTTATCAATTTATTTAATATTTAATTTTTATTTTTCTCAATTACATGGAAGCAAAATTTTTTTAGCATTCTCTTTTTTAAATTTTGAGTTCCAAATTCTGTCCCTCTATCTTCTCCTCCATCCTTGAGAAGTCAAGCAATCTGATATAGATTATACGTACATAGTCAAGCAGAATATTTCCATATTAATCATGTTGCAAAAAAGAAATAAACAGACCAAAAAAACCCCACCTAAGAATAATAAAGTTTCAAAAGTATGCTTCAATTTGAACTCAGATTCTGTTAGTTCTTTCTCTGGAGGTGGATAGCATTTTTCAGAAGTCCTTCCAAATTGTCTAGGATTATAGTCTTGATCAGAGTAGTGAAGTCATTCACAGTTGATCTATGTACAATGTTTTCCTGGTTCTGATCATTTGACTTTGTAGCAGTTGTTAGTCTCCCTAGTTTTTCTGAAAGCATCTCCCTTTTCATTTTTTTTAGCACAATAGTATTCCATTACAATCATATACCACAACTTGTTCAACCATTCCCCAGTCGATAGGCATCTCCTCAATTTCCAATTCTTTGCTACCAGAAAAAGGAATACTATAAATATTTTTGTACAATATAGGGCCTTTTCCTTTGATCTCTTTGGGGTATTGACCTAGTAGTGGTATTGCTGGGTCGAAGGGTATGCACAGTTTTTTTTAAGAGTCCTTTGGTCATAGTTCCAAATTACTCTCTAGAATTGTTGGATCAGTTCTGAGATCCTTTTTTAACTTCCTTTGCAAAGTCTAATCCATTTGCAAAACTGAGAGATCAGAGAGGAACTGGGTTCTCCCAGAAGATGAGGGTGGTAACCAGTTGGAGAGTTTACCTTAATCTAATTAAGGTCATTACCTCTCTCCAGAGGACCTTACCTGAAATGAACCATTTGGGGAGAGAAAAAAAAACTCTCCAGGATACCCTAACATTTTAAGTGACTGTTGTTCTATTTGGCAAATCATTGTTAACTTTCATCCAAGTTGTGTAAATGTTTTATCTTGTGCTTTTTCAAAGACAGAATGGAGCTCTGTTCCTTGTAAGAGAGAGATGGGAGGGGGGGGAAGAGAGAGAGAGAGAGAGAGAGAGAGAGAGAGAGAGAGAAACCCAAAGAGACAGAAGACCAAAGAAGAGTAAGGCTAAAGAATATTATCAAGGAGTTGTGCAGTAGGAAGAAAAGATGAGATTGGTTGTACAGTTAGAGCAAAGAATGACAAAGGAAGAGCCAGAGGGCTTCTATGGTCCATTGCTTCATTGGGAGAAATCAAGGGAGGCCTTCAGCACATTGGGCGTGGAACCATTGTGAAGTACTTTTGGGAGAATCTGGACAAGAGTTTTCCATGATGGATGCACAGGTACAGATGGGTTGTGATCTGCATTGTTAGAAGGAACTAATGTGAATTAATGAGATCACAGATCTATTGGGATATTCAGGACATACTATGTACTGTACTGGGTGCTGGAAATACAGAGACAAAAATGAAAAAAAAAGCTTATTCCCTCAAACAACGTGTTCTATGGAGGGAGATAAGTATAACAGATAACTGGGGGAATTCCCTAATTTGCTAGACTGGAGAACCTCCTGTGGAGGCGGGCATGTGTGAGTTGGCTCCATGGTGAGGGGCACATGCTTGCCTCTCCTGCTGTAATTCCTAGAGAGACTTGGCATTGGCCATATCCTAACACAGAGACTAACTCAAAAGAAACTGGAAGCGGGCTCTCTTAGTTCTTGTAGCCCACGGAATGAGTAACTCTTCTTACCTCACTTGCCAAATTTACAGTCATGGAGCCACAAGGGGATCATCTGGGACCTGCTGATTATTCATGTCCTTCAGCAAAGGGCCAGAGCACACGTGTTCTTCCCCATGGAACCAAAGCATGTCTGCCCAACTGCATTAGAGGCTCCCAGTCCATTACCCACATTAGACATGCTTATATATACACAAATATATATACACAAAATAAACCAGGAGAGGGGAGGCATTAATAATGGTGGTAGCTTAGCCTTCCTCCTCCCAACCCTCTACTAAATTTGTCCCAGGTTCTAGAATTCTTGACTTGGCTAGGTCTGCATCCCAGGATTCTTCCACCTGGAGCCTCTCCTTCAGGTCTTGCTCCTCAGTGTCCCCAAATGATAAAACTTCTGCTAGGCAAAGTTTTATATTTAAAATCTGTGGTGCAGCAGGCTTTGCTTACTCCCTCTGATGTGGCAGCTTTTCCCCTTTCTCACTACACTTTCCAGGCTTAGAGTCCCAATAGACCCATAAGATCCTACATGTTATACTCTTCATTACCAGTTTTTAGGTGCAGAGCCTATAAGGGCAGAAAAGACAGGTCTTTGAAATCTGGTTCCTACTGATGGCTGACTTGCTAAGCAAGCCCTGTATCTTCAACCTCCCATCCCTGCACCCAAGTAAGAGTTTCCAGGGCATCCAAGGAGCTGTAAACAGGTGAAGGTCATTCATTACTCACAGATGCACACAAACCTCTTTTAAATGTTATAAAGATGAAAACTCTGTCCTCCTTACAGTCTCTCAATGAGTATCTGATTGAAGAGGGAAGCACTGAAGCTTTTTGAGCAGGGAATATCATGGCCAAGCAATCAACTGCTTGAAAAACAAGAATTTATGAAGTACCTAAATGTGCAGGCATTGTGCCAGGTGCTGGGGATCTAAAGATCAAAGTGAAACACTCCCTTCAAGAGCTTATAGTCTAGTGGGGGAAAATGATATACACATGTATAAGTATAAGGCATATGTGAATGCAGTGTAAATATACAAAAATCACTGGATCAGGTATGGTATAGATATCTGATTTGGAATCTGGCCCACCCATCTCTAAGGGAGATTGCAATTTATGCCTTTGAGGGGAGCAGGAGGAGGGCCATAGCTGTGTTATTGTTATGTACCTTTCCAAACTCTAAGAAGGATATTGTGTTAGAATTGTATCTATAGGAGAGGCTAGGTGGCACAGTGAGTAGAGTGCTGGTCCTGGAGTCAGGAGGACCTGAGTTCGAATCTGACCTCAGACACTTAACACATACAAGCAAAAACTAGCCATGTGACCTTGGGCAAGTTACTTAACCCCAATTGCCCTCCAAAAAAAAAATTGTATCTACTGACCTACCACAGCTTGAGTATCTGCAAGTCTATGGATACAGCCTTTTGTGGGGTGGGGGGGAGGACTAGGATACAAACTACATTACCTCATCACCCTCCAGAGGAAGGTAGCAGTTATCTTATTATCACCGGCTTTGTTCCTTTCATCCATGTGCTGGTTATACAAAAGACCATCACAAGTAGTGAGTAAAGTCATTTATCCAAGGAAAACAGAAATCAGGATTCAAGGGGGAGAAATTTGAGGTAAGATGACCAATAGAAAGCTATTGTGATGGTCAAAATGAGAGGTGATAAAATATTGTACCAGGCTGGTGACTGTGTGAGTGGAGAAAAGGGCATGGCTATGAGAGATGTTGGATATTATATAGATTAGACTAGACAAAAGAATGTGCAATAGTAAAGGAATTGTTCAACTGGGTATGATGTAAAACACCTGAGCTCAACTACTGAGAGAATGAAGGATCTCATTAAGATGAAACCATTCTCTGTATCTCTGGGTTTTCAAAGACCTAGTAGGGGAAATTATGGGGATATTTTACAAGTCTACAGCTGTGAGGTCCTCACAGCTATTCAAAAGTTCATGCTTTCCTTTCATTACTATCTCTCTCCAGATACTTCTCCACAGGGTGTCTTCCAACAATCTCCCTTATTCAGGTGTACAGCAGATTTCTCTCAGCCAACCAGGAGTCATATTTCCTTACACAAAGTACAGGGCTGTCCTTCAGGAAAATCCATCCCAGGTGTAGGTGGAAGCAGTGTTACATAGACACATGCAAAACAGATACAAGGTAATTTTGCGGGGGGGGGTGGGGAGAAGACGTTAACAGCTGGGGTGAGAGTCAAAATGACTTCACTATAGAAAGTAATCTTTGGAGTGAATCTTGAAGGAAACGAGAGATTCTCTAAGGTGGAAACTAGAAGGGAACGCATTCCAGACATGGAGGACAGCCTATGTAAAAGCATAGAGAAGGAGCGTTATGCATAAGGACGCATAAGACCAGTGTGACTGGACTTTAGAATGCACAGAAGAGAGTAATATGTAAGAAGACAAGAAAAGTAGAAGTGGTCAGTTGGTGAAGATCATTAAATGCCAAACTAAGGAATTTATATTTAGTTTTCAGGGTAAAAGGAAACTGCTAAATTTCAGTGAACAGTAGGGTGACACGGTTTAGACCTGCCTGAACTTTAGAAAATTTGCTTTTGCACTTATGTGGGGGATGGATTGAAGGAAAAATTT
Source organism: Petaurus breviceps papuanus (assembly GCF_028583685.1). Classification (NCBI taxonomy): domain Eukaryota; kingdom Metazoa; phylum Chordata; class Mammalia; order Diprotodontia; family Petauridae; genus Petaurus; species Petaurus breviceps. The sequence goes on from NW_027187400.1 coordinate 1,251,787, forward strand.
GAGGCAGGATGATCAATTAAAAGGCTTATTGTAATGTTCTGTACCAAGATGGTTGCTGTGTGGGTGAGAAAAGGGGATGTCTATGAGAGATGTTGTGAAGGAAATAATGAAAACTTTGACAACAGACTTTGACAACAGTGTATGTGTTGGCAAGGAGTCAAGGCTGATGGTGAGATTGTGACTGAGAGGATGTTGGTGCCCTTGACAGGGGTTTTACGAAAAAGATGATGAGTTCCAGTTTAGGAATGGTTGGGTTTGAGAAGCCTGTGGAACATCCAATTCAAGATGTCTCAAATGGTGACATGGGACTGGAGCTCAGAAGAGAGATTAAAGTTAGAGAATCAGCCGCATAGAGAAGATTATTAAACTCATGGGAGCTAATGAGATTATCAAAGGAGATTGTATAGAGAAGAGAGCTCAGGACAGAACCTAGATGGGCATGATCAGTGGTGTCTAAGTCAAATAGAAACTGGATTCCTATGGGTCACACATTGACTTAGAAAACCACAAATGAACATTATCTTTGTTTCAGTGTACTTTAAACTTATTTTGTTAAACATTTTCAATTATATTTTAATCTGATTTTGGCCTAATTTTGGAAGTGGCATGCAGACCAAGAACTGGAGTTTAAGATCTTCCCTGCCCCTAGGCTAAAGTACACCTGGAGCCTGGGGTGGGAGGCTTGTTTTTCAGTAGATATTTTTTGATTAGCCAGTGGGTCCAGAAGGTTGTTACATTCTCTGAGCCAGGAGAAGGCTATATAAACCCTGATTTGAGGCTTTTTTTGGGGGCTCACTTTGAGAAGTGTTCTGTGATTTGATCAGATGAGACTCT
>NW_027187400.1:1252630-1255466 GCF_028583685.1 Petaurus breviceps papuanus
CACTTTGAGAAGTGTTCTGTGATTTGATCAGATGAGACTCTGGGAAGCCATTGTTGAGAGCCCCCCGGCTTTGAAAAACCCAGATGTTGATTTGGTATGGATGTAATGGTTGGACAGTTTGGAAATCTGTCTACTTGATCTGTTTCTCTGTCTTGATAATTCTGTCTGTATATTCTGAAGTTCTGGGTGCTGACCTTTTTCCCCTGAACTAGGTAAATGATACATATTTGACTGATTAAAGTAAGCTTGTTAACCCATTTTGAGTTGCTTTCCTTTAACAAAGCAGATCTAAGAACCTGTGTTGGCAGCCACCCTGGGGACCCTGGATGATTGTTTTTATCTTTCTTTGTATCCACAGAACTTAGAGTAATGCCTGGAAAATGGTAAGTGCTTAATAAATGTTTGTTTATTTATTGATGGACTGTGATATTCTTCGACTAGAAGTCATACAACATCACTAGAAGAACTGTTGTTGTTAAGTCGTGTCTAACTCTCTGTGACCCCATTTGGGGTTTTCTTGGCAAAGATACTGAAGCAATTAGCCATTTCTTTCTCTAGCTCATTTTACAGATGAGGAAACTGAGGCAAACAGGTTTAAGTGACTTACCCAGAGTCACACAGCTAGTAAGTGCCAGATTCGAACTCATGAAAATGAATCTTCCTGATTCAAGGCTTGGCTTGAATCTATCCACTGGACTGCCAAGCTGCCCCATGAAGAATGCTTTTGTTAAAAAAGATGGACCTTCATTTTATGGAGAAGCATGGACTTATTAAAAGAACTTTTCAATTTCCCAAAGGCAATTGATTTTATTTTCCTCACCCTCTTGAATTCTGGGTTCAGTTCATAGTCTGCTGGCAGGGTCTACCCAAGATAGAAATACTGAGGGAGGAGTTCTAGTGTTTGTCCATCCAACTGCATGTCATATTCTGGACAAAAGGTGTTCTTTATCTATTGAGTTTTTTAATTCGGTTCAACAACCTACTATGAGGTAAGCACTGTGGACAAAAGTGTGGTATCCCCGGGTAGACAGTTTGGCTGTGTTCTTTTGAGTGGTTAGGTATGCTGGGTCTTGAGGTAATTAGCAGGATTTTGGCCATAATTAAGAGCATCTGGAGGACCTAATTGGAGACAATTGATGTTAAAAAAAAGAGGTTTCTTTTTCCATCAGTGCATTGCTTGGTATCATCTTCCAGTGTCTCTAGTGTGATGTAAGCTCACTTTATTTCTGATCAATTCTCGGTCTAATCCATCATCCATCCTGTCAAAGAAAAACTATTCCTCATACATGTATGAAGAATAGTCTTTCTTCATCTATTTGGTTTTCCCTGTGTGACTTGCTAGGCCAAACTCTTTTGAGTGCATGTGAATTTCATCGAAAAGACCCTATAGTGTTCCAGGCTCAAATCAATTCGTGAAGTTTCCTTCATAAACAGGATAATCAGAGGAACCAATAAGCATTTAGTAGGATCCTATTATCTGCAAAGCATGATATTAGATGTTGGGGATGTGAAAATAAAAAGGAAATAGTACCTGCCCTTGAGGAGCTTCCATTCCATTGAGGGGAAGACAGCATAAACATACATACATACATAGACACATATTCATGCAAACATACATAAGTAAATGCATAAATACAAAGTATATTGAGGACCAAAAGATTAACAACTGAGAAGTTCATGGAAGGCTTCACCTAAAAGAAGGTAAAGATTCTGAGAAGTAGATACAAGGAAAGGGCATTCTAGGCACAGTGGGATGGCTTGTACATGGGAAATGGAAATCAAATTCTGGGAGCAGTCAGCAATGCAATTTGGCTGGAAAGTAGAATGTGTGAAAGGGAGTAAAGTGAGATGATGCTGGTTAAGCAGGTTGGAACCAGGCTGTGAATGCTTCAAGCACCAGACTGAAGAATTTCTATTTTCCCTTAGAGTCCATAGCTAGCCACTGAGGTTTTTTGAGCTGAATGACATGGACAGATCTGTGTCTTTGGAAGCGTATCTTGGCAATTGTGAGAAGGATAGATTAGAGAAGGGGGGAGAGGAGAAGCAGGGAGACAAATTTTGGGCTTATTAAAGTAGTCCAGTTAAGAGATGCCAAGTGTCTGAATTAGGGTGGCGACTGTGTGAGTGGTGAGGGAGAAGGGAACAGGGAAGAGAGATGTCGAAAAGAGAGAATTGACAAGACTGGACAAGTTAGTCGATAAGCCTTTATTAAACATCTAATATGTGCTAAGCGCTGTGTTAAGGGCAGCGATTGAAAGTGAGAGAGTGAAAGTTCCCATATTCACATGTTACTTGAAGATTATGTACTTGTATGACTTCAGGGAAAGTAGTGCTTTCAACAGAAATGGGAACATGAATAGGAAGGACACATTTTGGACATGGGTTTGTGATGCCTGATGGGACATAGGTAGATTTGTACAAAATTATCTTTGTGATTGCTTTTGTCTTATATGATTCTTATATGACATTAATATATGCATGGGGAACATTGTTTGATCTTCACATGTAATAGAACGTGTATCTTTTTTCTATCAATGGTCACTTGTTTTTCTGTAGTCAACAAATAGTGAACAGAGAGGGATGTTATATTTTCGGTTTTTTTTTTTTTTTCTAAGCAATCGGGGCTAAGCAACTTGCTCAAGGTTACACGGCCAGCCATCTCTGGGTGTGGCGCTGAGTGTCTGAGCCCGGGATTCGATCTCCAGGTCGTCCCAACACTGGAGCCGGTGCTCTTACTCGCTGAGCCACCTGGCCGCCCCTAAGCAATTGGGGTTAAGTAACTTGCTCAAGGTTACACGGCCAGGTGTTTCTGGGTGGGTGCTAAGTGTCTGAGCCC
>NW_027187400.1:1260466-1280496 GCF_028583685.1 Petaurus breviceps papuanus
TTTTTTTTTTTTTTTTTAAGCAATCGGGGTTAAGTAACTTGCTCAAGGTTACACGGCCAGTTATTTCTGGGTGTGGTGCTAAGTATCTGAGCCCGGATTTGATCCAGGTCATCCTGACACTGGAACCAGTGCTCTTATTCACTGAGCCACCTGGCCGCCCCGATGTTATATTTTCTACATCTCTCTGGTGACCATTATATGGTTACAGGTGTTCAGTAGAGAATCGACTATAAAAAAGCCTTCCTTTTGCATTCTCATATTTTCATCAAGGAGCTCTCCAAAATGTGTGTGGATCATTTTCTAAAGATTTTCTAGAGAGAAGCAAGTAGGCAGATGAGACTGTCTTTTTAATTTTGGGTAGTGATGGTATTAATACCATCTCTGATAGTTCCCATTCCCTTAGAGTCTCTTCCTCTTTGAAGTATCTCAAAAAATTTATCTAAGTGACTTTAATCCTATGTTATATCTAATGGGGTGGGGAATCTGCAGCCTTGAGGCCACACGTGGCATTCTAGGTCTTTTTTTATTGTCATTTTTTTGTTTTGCTTTTTTGAAGGGGGGAAGGCAGGGCAATTGGGGTTAAGTGACTTGCCCAAGGTCACACGGCATGTATGTGTCAAGTATCTATAGCTGGATTTGAACTCAGGTCCTCCTGACTCCAGGGCTGGTGCTCTACTCACTATGCCACCTAGCTACCCCCCTTCTAGGTCCTTTGACTGAGTTCAAGTTTTACAGAACAAATCCTTTTATTAAGGGGATTTATTCTGTAAAGTTTAGAGTCGATCAAAAGGCCACACTTGAGGACCTAGAGGGCCACATGTATCCTTGGGGCCACAGGTTCCCCACCCCTGGTAGCATGGAGTCCTTCTGTGTGTATTTGGTCAGGTATGGTCACTTATTCTAATTCCATCAGAATCCATAGTTCTTTCTCTGGATGTGAATAGGATTTTCCATCATGAGTCTTTTGGAATTGTCTTAGATCATTGCATTGCTCAGAACTGTTAAGTCAATCATAGTTGATCATTGCACAATGTTGCTATGACTATATGCAATGTTTTCGTGGTTTAGCTCAATTCACTGAGATCTGTTCATGCACAAATGTTTAAAAAATTTGCTTTTTACATGCAACTGGGGAATAAGATATATAGACACTGGGGTATAGAAATACATCTTGCCCTACTAGAAAGTTAGGGGGGGATGGGGGGAGATATAAGAGAGAACAGATTGGGGGAAGGAGTATTTAGTAGGCTTGCTATTTTGGGGTGGGGGTAGGTGAAAGATAGGGAGAAAAAACTGTAACTCAAAATTTTGTGGAAATGAATGTTGAAAACTAAAAATAAATTAATTAATTTTTAAAAAAAGAATCAGTTCATGTAGGTCTCTCCAGGTTTTCCTGAAATCTACCTGCTCATCATTTCTTATAGTACAATAGTATTCCATTACATTCATTTACCACAACTTGTTCAGCCATTCCCTAGTTAATGGGCATTCCCTCAGTTTCCAGTTCTTTGCCACCACAAAAAGATCTGCTATAAATACGTTTGTACATGTGGGTCCTTTTCCCCTTTTTTAGCATCTCTTTGAGATATAGACCCAGAAATGGTATTGCTTGGTCAAAGTGTATGCACAGTTTGATTACCTTTTGGGCATAGTGATGGGATGCAATTAAAATGGTTTCTTTACCAGGGTCATTCAAAAAAAATTTTTTCTTTTTCTATTTGAGGAAGTAGAGCCCTGGGGAGAGGCTCCTCAGCCAGGGGTGTTATGCTAAGTCTCCAAAATGAAATTGTATTTCTACCCATAAACTCAGTGACTGTTGACTCAGCAAGGGAGACAGTGTGGGGCAGGGGGGGGCAGATGAAAGAAAGCAGTTAATCAGTTAGCAGAAGAATTGAAAAAGCAGAGTTTTACAAGTTTAAAAGCTAGATCTCATCTCATCCCAAATCTCTGTGCCTTCTGGTGCAGTCTGGCAGAGAAGTGAATTCCATACCTACTGTCGGAGAAGACTGAAGCTTTCTAGAAACGTTTGTATTTTAGATGTCTGCTGTGGTTTTCCCCTTGGTGAGATCGAGTGTTTGCTGGTTAAAGCAGTTTAGGGGCTCTTTTGGCTTCCTCCTTGTAGTGGTTATGCTGGCTAATTTCTCTAGGAAGGGGTGAGTGAATTAGTATCTTTACATTTATACATTTTCTATTTTTCATAATTAACCTGTTTCAACAGACCGAATTAGAGCTATTGTAACTGTATGGTGTGTCTTCTCATCAATCGATTAATCAACCTTTATTAAGGGCCTACTATGTGCAAGGCACCATGCTCAGCACAGAGAATACAAAGACAATGCATGCACCATCCCCCTTTTCAATACAGATCTCATTTTCTAGACTTCATTCCAATTTGAAGTTACTTTTGACCTTTTCTCTACCCAATCGATGATCTGATTACTCACAGGCAGTTGATACTGAAAAAAACTCCCACATCAGAAGCCAGTTTTTTTCCCCAGCTGTTAAATAACAAATTGAATTTTTTTTAATGGTGTTCTTTGGCACTTAGCATGCCTAGTATCTTCCTACTGTCTTCTTTAAGATAATATGCATTACCCCCGGCTGTTAGTCTTGAGCAGGGATGGGGAACCATATGTGGCCTTCTAGGTCCTTGGCGACAACCTTTTGACTGAGTCCAAGTTTTACAGAACAAATCCTTTTATTAAGGGGATTTGGTTCTGGGAAATTTGGATTCAGTCAAAGGGCTGCACTTGAGGACCTAGAGGGCCACATGCGGCCTTGAGGCCACAGGTTCCCCACCTCTACAGGACATTCTACAAGCCTTTAACCACTTTCGTTTCTTAACCTTGAACAATATTTTCTACCATATTTTTTTTTTTTGCTGACTTTCAATAGGCCATTCTTCACATCAAAGTTAACAAGCTGTGTGTCAACATGGCTTGCAGGACCTTATCAAGCACTTCCTAGAATCCTTCTGTCTTTCAGTCTCTGTAAAAACTGGGGCAACACCGATTGCCACTCTCTTTGTCATGGTCCTCCTGCCTGGGTTCATGGTGAGCACCAAGGCAAGATTAGCTGAGTGTGGAACAGGGGAAAGAATTTTGGCTCTGAAGTCTGAGAACTTGGGTTCAAGTCCTACCCCTGATGCTTCCTAACTGTATAACCTTCTTGGGCCTTGGTGTCTTCGTCTGTAAAATAGACCCCATGGCCTCTGAGATTTCTTCCAACCTTAAATTTATGATTCAATGAAAATAATATTTCTTTTTGTTCTTGAATACAAGATAAATAAAATCAATACCTCTATTTACTCATCAAAGGCAAAGTTGAGAAATCCCCTTCCACTTAGCTGCAGTGTTTTTAGGACTTCTCAGCTGGTCATTTTCAAATCCTACTCCCTGTACTTTGGCTGACCTCCTCAATCCTCTCCCACCAGAACCTGGACCTTTCCCAAGGGACCCTGACCTTTGATAGTCAAGTTTTCACCTTAACAGAAATGGGGCCTCCGTATCCTTTCCCGGTCATTTCCAGACTATCCAGCATATGTCCACAACTCCTCCCTGCCCCCACCCAGCTCCCCTTTATATGTTATTTTTCTCCGTCATCATATAATCTCATTGAAGCCAGAGACCGTCTGGCTTTCTTGTTTTTGCATTCTAAGTGCGTAATGTCATGCTTGACACATAATAAACTCTTAGTAAATGCTCTTTCATTTCATTCATTCATTCATAGTAAGAATATTGTTTTAGATGTGGTCTATTTCCTCAGGTTCTGTATTATTTCTTTGACTATTGTCAAAGTATCTTGAGCTGTGATACTCAAATGGATTTGTGATTTCACTGATTTGGACATTCCCTCCAGTGATACAGATGGCAGTGCACTCATGCTTTCTCTTTTTAGTCAATAAACATTTAGTAAAGGGTGGCTAGGTGGTGCAGTGAATAAGAGCACCAGCCCCAGAGTCAGGAGGACCTGAGTTCGGTTCAGGCTTCAGACACTTAACACCCACCCAAAAAATAACTAGCCGTGTAACCTTGGGCCAGTTACTTAACCCCAATTGCCCTCCAAAAGGCAAAAAAAAAATTTAGCAAGCCCTTACTGTGTACCAGGCACTGTGCTAAGTTTTGGGGGTGTAAAAAGAGGCAAAAGACAAGCTCAAGGAGCTCACAATCTCTTGGGATAGACAACAAGCAAACAAATATGTACAAGCTACATATAGGAAAGATACAAAAGAGGCTGCTGGGTCTGGAATCGGGAAGGCTTGGGCTCAAATCTGGTCTCAGACAATTACTAGCTGTGTAAAAATTACTTAACTATCATCTGCCCCAGTTTCCTCATTTATTAAATGGGGATAATGAGAGGCTTAATGAGATGATATTTGTACAGTGCTTAGAATAATGCCTGGCATGTAGTAGGTGCTGATAGAGAGATTCTATTCCTCCTCATCATAGATAACATTTATACAGCACCTGCTGTATGCCTGCCACTGTGCTAGGCACTTTACAAATATTTATAAAGGGGAAGGTGCTAGAATTAAAAGGGTTTAGGAAAGGCTTCCTGTAGGAGATGGGATTTTGAGACTTAAAGGAATCCACGAGGTAGAGATGAGGAGGGAGAGTGTTTCAGACATGGGGCACAGTCAGAAAGAATGCCCAGAGTCAGGAGATGGAGGGTCTTATTCCTGGAACAGTGAGGAGTCTAGTGTCATTAGGTTGAAGAGCATGTGGCTGGGAATAAAGTATAAGAAGACTGGAAAGGTAGGAGAGGGCAACGTTTTGAAGGGCTTTGAATGTCAAAGTAGTTTATATTTGATCCAGGGTCAACAGGGAGCTACTGGAGTTTATTGTGTGTGTGTGTGTGTGTGTGTGTGTGTGTGTGTGTGTTTATGTCACAGTCAGACCTGTGTTTTAGGAATATCACTTTGGTGGCTGAATGGAGGATGGAATGGAGTGGGAAGAGACTTGAGGCAGGCAGACTCACCAGCAGCTAGTGCAATAGTCCAGTTGTGTAGGCTTGAGGGCCTGCACCAGACTGATCAGTGGCATCGACAAGAGAGGAGGGGGCATATTAGAGAAATAGTGAAAAAGTGGTATAGACAGACCTTGGCAACAGATCAGCTATGGGGGTAAGAATTAGTGAGGAATCCAGGATGACTCCTAGGTTGGGAGCCCGAGAGATTGGAAAGACGGTGTTGACCTCAACAGTAATTGGGAAGTTAAAAAGGGGATAAGATTTTGTGGAAAGGTGTCTACTGGAATCCAGTTCGAGAAGTCTAAAAGACAGAGATGTGAGATTGGAGGTCAGCAGAGAGATTGGGCAGGATAGGTAGATTTGAGAATCATCAATGTAGAGCTGGTCATTAAATCCACTGGTGTTGATGAGATTACTAAGTGAAATAGTATAGATGGAGAAGAGGGCCCAGGACAGAGCCCTGGGGGATACTTTTCCTCAAGTCCTCCCATAGATTTGCCATAAAGGGTCCTCTTAACATTCTTGGGGAGAGGCTTTGCTTTCTCCTAACATCATGAGGGTACCAGTGATGCACTCAGGCTCTCCACTTATCATCCTTTGCTTTCACCACATCGCCAACCCACCCATCATTTTTGCTCATACATTTTCTGATGACAGATCATTAAGGGAATATTTGTAGACAATTTGAAAACACTGGCATTCTTAGCATCCTCTTCCCTTTTCTCACTGCTCTGCCACTATCACTGTGGAAATTTAATGAGGCTGCACAGCTATGTGGGATATATTTTTTCCCATTTGTTTTGCTTTGGTTGCCATGACCAAAGAACTCATTTCTTAGCAGCTAATCTCATGGTGATGCTCTCCAATTATAAATGGGATCTTAGAGGGCATTAATTCATATATGGTAGCCAGTGTGTGGGAGTCCACTCTTCCATTGCCCACTGCCTTGGTTATACCATATCTAGAGTGGGCACTACATCTTGGAGGGAAGCTACCAAGCTGGAGCAGATTTGGAGGAAGGTAACTATGCTTGGAAACCATATCATAGAATATTAGTTGAAGAAGCTGGAATACTTTATCTGCAGAAGAGAAGCTCTCTGGAAAAAAATGTACCCACAATGCACTTTTAAATTTAATCTGCATTCTTTTTTTTTTTGGTAAATTTTATTATTTATTTGAAACTTAAATACAAAATGAAAAAAGGAAAAAAATTACCATGTGTACAGGAGAACGTGAGAGGATTCAAAATATTGCGATAAATTTCCATTTCAAAAAAACCTATGTGATAGATACTGCACCTTGTTTTCAGAGCTGCCTAGCTTTTCTTTGCTTCCTTGTAGGTTTTCTTTTGTTCACTTCTGTGTACTTTTTACTTTATTTTTCCCCTTGCTCCTCTCCATCCCTCCAATAAGCATTATTCTTAATATTTTCTCCATTTCTTTCTTAAATCTAGATAATCAGGAAAATAATCGCTCAATTCATGATTTGTGGAATTTGCTGATTTCTGAGGTGTAAATTCTCATGCTGAAAGTTCAACAATGGCTTTCAGTGCCTACTGGAGCTGACTCTCTACCACACCTCCCGATGTAGGTAGGAACGTCCCAACTGTCTTCCAGTAGTTAGGATCAACAGACTTGGAGTTCGAAAAGAAAATTCATAATAATGCAGTCCAATCCCTTTGCTTCATGGATGAGGATAGTGAGCCCACGGTTTTAGAGGTAATGAGTGGTAGAGCTCATGTTCCAGCTCCAGGATGCCTGGCTGTGGCTCCAGGCTTCTTTCCACTTCATCGTGATGCTCTCTAAACCTTTGTTTATATTATTTCCAAACCCCTAGAGTATCAAAGTCTGATGGAAGTGGAAAATGCCCCTGCCAGTGGAGGGCCTTAGGAAAAGCAGTGAAGTAGGTGATATTTGTCTTTGAAGTCCAATACTGCAAGTTTCCCCCTGCTAATCCTTCAATCCTAACCTGGTGCCTAGAGACTTCATCCTCCCTTTCTCCTCCTCCCCATCACAGTTTGAACACTTTAAAATAGATATTGGGACTAATGTGAAAATACGTTTAATATGAATGTAAGTAGAGTCTATTTCAGATTGCATATCATCTTGGGGAGTGGAGGAAGGAGGAGGGGGAGAAAATGTAAAACTCAAAATCTTAAGGAAGTGAATGTTGAAAATGAAATAAGTAAATTATATTAAAAACACTAAAAAAGCAAAACAAATGTTGTTCTTTCATCTATTGCATAGACTGAAAGTATAAGAAAATAAAAGCGACTCAGATAGGCATATGTCTACTTTGTATCTAAAGAGGAATTCCACTGCAGCATCCACAAGTGTTCATTTGGTATCTGCGTAAAGATGACTAGTCATAGAGAACTCACTACCTACCTTTAAAGGCAGTTAGTTGTCTTTTGGAGAACTCCAATTTTTTAGCAAGTTTTGTATTACATTGAATGCTGAAATAAACCTCTCTGTCCCTCCCACCTGTTGCTCCTGGTTCTGTCTTCTGTGGACAAGAAAATTATGTCATACCTTTCTTCTACATGATAGCCTTTCAAGTGCTTGAAGACAGTTCTCATCACCATCATCACCATCACCATCATCATCTTCACATCATCATCTTCACCATCACCACCATCATCATCACATCATCTTTACCATCACCATCATCATCATCGCATCATCATCTTCACCATCACCATCATCATCATCGCATCATCATCTTCACCATCACCATCATCATCGCATCATCATCTTCACCATCACCATCATCATCATCGCGTCATCATCTTCACCATCACCATCATCATCACATCATCATCTTCACCATCACCATCATCATCTTCATATCATCTTCACCATCACCATCATCATCACATCATCGTCTTCACCATCACCATCATCATCTTCATATCATCTTCACCATCACCATCATCATCACATCATCGTCTTCACCATCACCATAATCACCATCATCACTATCCCATCATCCCTATCACCATCATGGTCATCATCATCATCACCACCACCATCATCATTATCATCACCACCATCATCATAACTAGCATTTATATAGTACTTTAAGGTTTGCAAACATTTTACAATTATTATCTTATTTGATCCTTGCAATAATGCTGGGAGGTAGGTGTTATTATTATCCTTACTTGACAGTTTTGGATACTGAGACACAGTGAGGTTAACTTACTTGCCTAGGATCACACATTTATCCCCCTCTATCTTGTCTTCTCTTTTCTTTACTCAATATTTCTAGGTCCCTCAGTTGCTCTCAGTGTGGCATGTTACCTGTTCCCCTTCCACCTTGGTCTCTCTATTCCAAATGTGCTCCAGTTTGTTGGTGTCTTTTTTGGAAATGTGACATGCAGCACTAAATACATTATTTCAGGTGAGGGCTGGCTAGGGCAGAATCCAGTGGTATTAATATTTTCTTTACTTTGGACCCTGGACTTCTTTTGGTTCAGTCTCATTAGCTTTTTTGGTTGTTGTTGGGAAGTTGTCAATGTCTTGACTCACATTGACTTTAAAACTAATAGGTGTTTGAGGCAGGATTTGAACTAAAGTCTTTCTGAATCTGAATCCATCACTAACAGATATATCTCATCAGTGTATGGAATTCTAGAAGCCTCATGTAAACACTCCCTGGACAAATGCAAACAGCAAACAACTCTACCATTAAGAGTCTTTGAGAATTGCCCAGGAAACATTGAGAGGTAGAATTACTTGCCTAGGGTCACACAGCTAGCAAATGTCAAAAGAAGAACCAAATAGAGGTCTTCCAGACTCCAAGGCCTGCCTTGGAACTACTCTGCCAGGACCCCTCTCACTTTTCACTAAGTAGGTCTTAGGTCAGCCAACCAGCATTTGATGGGCCACACACAGTGGGAGATTCAAAGGAAAGCAAAAACATCTTCATATTCTAATAGGGGAGACAACATACACATAGCTGGTGCTTAAGAGGTCTGAGGCAGTGTCGAGGAGAATTTTAGCACAATACAGTAGATCCAAGGCTGGAAGGAACCTCCCACCATCTAGTCTAACTCCTTCATTTAACAGGAGGAAACTGAGATCTAGGGAGGTTGTGACTTATCCAAGGTCACATAGGTAGGAAGCATAAGAGGTAGGATTTGAATTCAGTCTCTCTGACTTCAGAGCCAGTGCTTTCTTCACTGTGTTAGGTGCTTCAGGAGGAGGCCTGAAATGTGGGAAAGTCTTGGAGGGAGACTGGAGGTCTGGGAATGTGGGAATGTGGGAAGGCCTGGGAATCCAGGGAATATGGATAGATTTGAGGCAATGGGAAGGCTGGGGAAGTTGGAGAGGTAGAGAAGCAGGAGAGAAACCTTGAAGGGTAGAGAGACAGGTGGGCCTGTTGACATAGGGAGAAGATGGGGAGGGATAGGGAGATTTCAGGAAATGGGGAGGCTGGGAGATGAGAAAAGGTGCAGGGTTGTGTGGGAAGGGAGGCTTGGGTGGAGTTATCGAGAGACTGAGGAAGGGAGTTCAGGAGGCCTAAGGAGTACTAAGGAGATATGGCTTCCTCTCATCCATTCTTAGTGATGTCTGGGTGTGGGTGCTGGTGGCAGAGCTATTATCCCCTCAGATTCTTGAGAGACACAGAAATCTAGGTACTGAGGAAGTGGGCAGTGGGGGTGGGGAAGGGTGGTTCTGGAAGGAAGAGTGTTGGGGGTGGGGAATAGAAGGGAGTCCAGTGAGAGTATAGTGCAGTCCATCAGTCAACAAAGATTTATTAAACTCCTACTATGTTTCTGGCACTGTGTTAAGCACTGGTCATACAAACAGAGGCAAGAGATAGTCCCTGCTCTCAAGGACCTCACAGTCCAATGAGGGACACAACACATAAAGTACCAGATAGTACAAACAAGCTATAGACAGGATAATCTACAGAGGAAAGGCACTAGAATTAAGGGAGATTGGGAAAGGATTCTTGGGGAGGGTAGAATTTTAGCTGGGACTTGAAAGAAGCCAGGGAAGCCAGGAGGTAGAGATGAGGAGGGAGAGCATTCCAGGCATGAGGACAGCCAGAGAAAACGCACAGAGTTCAGGGATAGAGTGTGTATGAGGAACAGCAAAGAGGCCAGAATCACTGGATTGTGGGGAATGTAGAGGGGAGTAAACTGACTGCAAGGTGTGGGGAGCAGATTATACAGGGCTTTGAATGCCAACGAGCCACTAAAGTTTATTGAGTGGGAAGGTGACATAGGCAGGACTGTGTTTTAGGAAGATCCCTTTGACAGCTGAGCGGAGGATGCATTGGCGACCCAGTAGCAGGCTATAGTAACAGTCCAGTGTGAGGTGATAAGGGCCTGTACCAGGGTGGTGGCAGTGTCAGGGGAGAAAAAGGGGCATGCTGGATCTGGAGTCAGAGAACAGAATCACAGAACTGGAGAGTTGGGAGGGACCTTGGTGGCCATGTAGTTCAACCCAATCACAAAAGGCTGTGACATATGTGACAAGTGGTCATCCAGAGTCTGTGTGAAGACCTCCAGGAACAGGAAGCCCATGACATGTCTAAGGTGAGCCATTCCACATCTGGATGTCTCTCAATGTTGGGAAGGTTTTTCTTGACATGGAGCCTTTCGTCACTTCCCCTCCTACCAAACAGAACAAGTCTTAGGTCTCTTTGTGTGACAGCCTTTCAAATACCTTTAGTAGGCATCAGGTCCTCCCTGACTCTTCTCTTTGTTAAACGTTCCTGATTTCTTCCCCCTCTTCTTAGATGTTGTGAAGTCCAAGGCCCTTTGCCATCCTCATTACTCTCCTTTGGATGATCTCTATCTTATTAATGTCCTTCCTACATCGTGTGGCAATATAGGAATAGAACAAAATGTCAGGCAAAGGCAGAGTGCAGTGAGATCATCATCCTCCTTGCACCTGGAGGTCATGCCCTAGATTTATATATTTATTTGTTTTTTGTAGGGGGGAGGGTAGGGCAATTGGGATTAAGTGACTTGCCCAAGGTCACATGGCTAGTCTTTGTATTAAGTGTCTGAGTCTGGATTTGAACTCAGGTCCTCCTGACTCCAGGACCGGTGCTCTATTCATTGTGCCGCCTAGCTGCCCATTATGCCCTAGATTTAAATCTTGACTCTGTCAAATGCTACATGTGCAGCCTTAAGCAAGTCCCTTAAACTCACTCAGATTCATTTCTCACCTATTAAAAGAGGGGATTGGGCTAGATCACCCTTGAAATTCCTTCTAGCTTTAGATCTATTCTCCTAAACCTCTTTGAGGGGCACCTAGGTGGCACAGTGGATAAAGCACTGGGCTTGGAATCAGGAAGACTCATCTTCATGGGTTCCAATCCAGCCTCAGACGCTTACCAGTTGTGTGACTCTGGGAAAGTCATTTAACCATGTTAGCCTCAGTTTCTTCATTTGTAAAATAAATAGGAGAAAGAAAAGGCAAGCCACTCCAGTATCTTTGCCAAGAAAACCCCAAATGGAGTCAGGAAGAGTAGGCCAGGATTGAAATGACTCAACCGCCACAAACTTCTTTGACTTCCTAACTCTCCGGTTGCAGGCAGGGACTTAGGTGACCAGCAGGTGGTGCTCTCTTCTCTTCCAGTCCAGTTCCATAATCTGACCTCTGGACCAGCCACTGGAGTAGTGGGAGTGAGGGGCTGGTGTTTGACTCTCTGGATCTCAGAGGTAGAAAGCCAGATCTCAGTGCTAGAAGAGACCTTGGAGGTCATCCAGTTCAAACTCTTACCCTGTGAAAATGAACTGCATTCAAATACGGGAGCCCTGACCTTCTGTCCCCTCCCTCTCCCCCACTTTTTCAAGATAGGTGGCCAGTTACCCATCTTTGTTCTCTGAGGAGCTCACTACCCTCAGAAACAACTTCATTTGTTTCTGGGACTCTTCTGATGGAAAGGAAGAAGACTTCCTGGTAAATCTCTCAGAGGGCGGACATCTTCCTCCCAGGGACATTGGAATGCAACCTCAGGCTAAGTCCCAGAGGAAGGGAAGTGTACATGAGGCTTGAGATGACCTTCCTCCTTGGACCTCACACACTGCTTTGTTTTGCTTGGCTCGAACATGCTTATCCTGTGATATTGTATTTTAGTAGTCTTTGGGTTTTTGTCTTTACTCAACTATAGCCTTTATGAGGGAAGGCACCAAATCATTGGTACTGCCCCCCCCCCCCCCAGCATCTAATACTAGAGCTTTGCAGGTGGTTAATTGTTCATTGGATGAAATAATTCAGAGCTGTGAGCAATGTCAGCCCTGTTCCCACTTGTTGTTATCTGTCCTTTGTTTTCAAAGAGGACCATGACATCAGGGAAGTGATGCCATGACATGCAAGTGAATTGGATTACAGTTAGGCAGGGCAGGCAAAGTCACCAGCCTCACTTTCTCCTCCGGAGCCATCTGGGTCCAGTGGCCAGATACACATCAGGATGCCTGGAGATGACCCAGGATACATTGTAAGACTTTGGCTTTTTAAAGCTAAGGTCTTTAGCAGGTCTTCGTTTAAGTGAGGCAAAGCCCATTGAGTGATTAAGGTTAAGTAACACCATCTTCTTAGGTGTTGGTGGTATGTGGGATGGTGGACAGAGAAATGACTCTAGTTCTAGGTTCAAATCTTGCCTCTGATACCTATTAATCTGGGTCCCTGTGCCTCCCCTTCTTCATCAGTGAAATGAGAGATTGGAATGAATGGCCTCTGGGTGCCTTCCAGCTCTAAACTATGAAGTAAGCCTGCTCCCGGAGCCTTGATAGCCTTTCAGATATAGCAAGGCAAAGACACGTGGACCCTAAGTTTTCCCTTCTCTCATTCCTTCTATGGATAAAATTCTACCAGTCTCTATGTGAGGTTTGGATGCCACATGCCCATCTTTCTGTCTTGTTGCTATTGGATGTTCCTCTTGGGATTCACAATGAAGCTTCCAGGCACTGAGCTGAGGTCATTTCAGGTAAGTTGCTGATTTGGTCCAGAGGCTGGCTGCTCAATCTTTTACTGACTACCTCTATTATACCTTCCACTTATAGAAGTAGGGTGTGTGTGTGTGTGTGTGTGTGTGTGTGTGTGTGTGTGTGTGTGTGTGTGTGTGTGTAAAACCTTTCCCTCCAAAGATATTCTAAACTCAGTGTAGGACCAGTGAGCAGAGCCCTGAGGGATTTCTCCAAAAGGACCCCTTTTGCCAGAGATCTCAAAGCATTGCCAAGTTTATTGGTGCTCTTAAGCCCATGGAAATAATTGAAATAATTCAAGTCTATTCCATTTAATAGATATGTATTAAGTCCCTACTGTGTGCTAGGCACTGTGCTAAGTGGTGGGGACACAAGAAGAGACAATAGACAGGCCCTGCCTTCAAGGAGCTTACAATCTCAGACATAAGAATTTCTGGGTGGAGATACCAGCTTTCAGGGGAGTTGATGGAGAAGTAGAAGGATTTGAGCTGATGCTGATGGAGAAGGAATTATGAAGGTGATCTGGAGAGCTTTGGAATTGTGGAGGTCAGGGGCTAAATTGAGGGGAGAGGGGAAAGTAGAAGGATTGGCTGAAGTTCAAAGAAAGTAGAAAGAATGTCTTCCCAGCTTCCCCCAGGACATGATGGCTTGATAATATCAGGACAATGTCTTAACAATTAGAAAAATGGTATGTCCAGTCTCAAGAAGTGGTGGGCTCTTTCTCATTGGGGGTCTTCAAGCAGACTCTGGATGACAACTTGTCTAGCGTGAGGTAGAGGGGATACAGGGTGGGCTATGAGGCCTTTGGAGGCCTCTCCCAATTCTGAATTTATGTGACCCTTGGCTTCCTGGGCTATCAAGGCTGCCACCCCCAAAGACATAGGCCTTTCCTGTAACACGGGTACCAGAATTTCCTGATTCTTTCCTGAGAAAGAAATTTACCTGACTCTTTCCTAAGAAGTGAACCCCAGCTTCTCTAGAGATGAGGTAACGCCAATCTTTAGATATTTGGGCAACAAAATTAAACAATAGTGTTTTCAAGAATGAGATACCAGGATTTCCAGGGACTTGGGCATCAAAATTCCAGAAAGAAACGGACACGGGCATTTCCTGAGAAGTGGACGTCTCTCACGTTTCTAGAGACAAGACGCCAGTTGGTTATGGATTTGAAATCCCAGGAAGTGGGTTCAAATACCCTGTTCTGACCTTGGACAAATCCTGGGCCCGTTCCCACTTCTATGAAGTGCTCGGGCCGCTCCAGGTGATCTCTAAGGTGGCTTACAGGTTCCTGCGTTATAAATGTAAGCTCCTTCGGGGCAGGGAACTGCGTGACTTGTGTCTTTGTACCCCCCCCCACGGCCTGGCAAGGACTGGAGCCGGTAGACTGAGTGACAGGCTCCGTACCTAAATCTAGCGGGGCCGTCGTCCAGCATTCCCAGAGGAGGGGACGGCCGCTAGCTCCCGGCTCTAGGGCGCAGGGCGGGCTGCGCGGTGCGGGGCTGGGGAGGGCGGCGCTGCCCGCAGCTCTCGGCAGGGGGCCGCGCTCCCTCATCCATCCCCCTCCTTGGCGTTCCCGCGCTCCCCGCGCTCCCCCCAGCTCTCCCGCCCGCCAACTCGGCTCCTCCCCGGCGGTGGGGGCGGCCCCGGGCCGGCGGCGGCGGCGGCGCACGCTTCCTGCGGGGCGGCGGCTGAGGCTGGAGCTGGGTCTGGGACTGAGCGAGCGGCGCGGAGCCCGATCCCGAGCCAGAGCGCAGCGAAGCCCAATCCCGAGGCGGAGGCGAAGCCGGTGCGCAGCGGAGCCCGAGCCAGAGCCGAGCCCGAGCCGCAGCGCAGCGGATCCCCAGCCGGGAGCCCGAGTCCCCGGACCCGGGAGCCCGAGCCGAGCCGGCTGCGTCCTCGATCGCAGGCGCTGTAGCCCCCCGCAACCCCCGGGGGCGCCGAGCCGGCCCGCCCTTCCTGCCCGGGCTCTCCCCGCGCGCTCCGCCCCGGGCCGCCCCCGGAGGCGCCTCGGGAACAAAGGCGCCGGACCCGCCCCCGGCCCCCAGCCCCCAGCCCCCGCCCCGCCCCGCCGGGCCCCTAGTCTGCAGCCATGAAGCCGGGGCCGCCGCACCGAGCAGGGGCCGGGGCTGGGGCCGGGGCCGGGAGCGGGAGCGGGAGCGGGGCCGGGGCTGGGACCGGCGCGGGAGCGGGGACTGGGGCCGGGGCCCGCGGGATGCTGCTGCCTCCGCTGCTGCTGCTGCTCTTGGCGGGACGCGCCGCTGGGGTGAGTGAGAGATCGGAGACCCCTCCCCAGAGTCTCATCTCCGCCCTCCAAGGATCTCCCCTCCCCCCTTTCCCAGCGTCTCCCCCCTTTTCCCTTCCCCTCTAATCCTCCTCCCTTTCCCCAAATTTCCCCCCTTTCCTCCACTGCCGGTGTCCCCTCCCCCTCTCCCTAAATGTCCGTCTCCCGCCTCCCCTAGTGTCCCCCTCCTCCTTGTGTTCACCCTTCCCTCTCTACCCAAATGACCACTACCCAAAGTGTATCCTCCTCCCCAGCCCTTTCCCCAAATGCTCCTGTACTCCCCTCCCCAAGTGTCCCCCGTCCTTCTCCTCATGTTTTCTCCCTGACCCGCTCCCCAGCCCTGGGTTTCCAGTATCCTTCTCCCTGACTGATCCCTCCTCAGCCAGCTTCCTTCTCCTCCTCCTCCTCCTCCTCTCCTCCATGCTCTTCCCCTGCTCTTGACCCTTCTTCCACCTTCCCTCCTGCTGTTCTCCAACCCTTCTTCCTAGGGCCTCCTCCCCTCTCCTTCCCATCTCCTGATTAGGGCCTGTCTAGCACAGCCCCTCCTCTGGTCCCCCTTTTTTGCCCCCCTTTAGACAGACATCTACTCCAGGTGCTTTTGCCTGTTTTGAAGGGACCACTTTGACCCTAATTTATGCAGCTTTTATACCCCCTTCCCATTCCCCTGTACCCCTCAGATTGAGGCCCTGCTGGGAGCTAGACCTTGTCACCCTTCTTGCCACAGCCCTAATTTTACAGTGGGGGGAAGGCTGGTGGGTGTGCCCACTGTGTTTGGGGAGAGGGGCATCTGGGTGTTGCTGCTGCTAGTGTCTCTGAATATGGGTGTGTCCCGGTATCTGTGCCTCTCTGGTCACTGTCCACTTCCAGGTGAACAGAAAACATTGGTCTCAGGGGATTCCTTTGTGTCCTTCTTTGGAGAAGCATATTTCTCACTCTTTGAGGGTCACCTGTGTGAGGGTGTTGGGGCATATGAGGTTTACTAGGGTCAGACCTGAGTGTGATGGTTATGGACCATTTATGGGAGATGTATATAGGAGAATGGGGTGGGTAGGCAGGAGTGTCCCAGGTGTGAGTGATGGTGATTAGGGGTGTGTGTATGTGTGTGTGTGTGTGTGTGTGTGTGTGTGTGTGTGCGCGCGTGTGTGTGAAGGTGACCTGGATGCATGATGGTGAAGGGTGTATATGTGTAACTGGGGTGTGTGCAGGAGAGTGACGTGGTGTAGAAGTGGGATTTGTATGTGTGGGGGCCATGGGTGTGTATATAGCAGAGAGTATGTGTGTGTGAATGAGGGACTGATGGGTGTGTGTGTGCTGGTGACTGTGGCTGTGTGTGTGTGTGTGCGCGATAGTGCCCTGGTTGCATGTGACTGTGAGGGGTATATATGGGGATGCGTTGGTGACCTGAATGTGTGACTATGAGGGGTGTGTGATGGCGATCTGAGTTTGTAGGACTGTTCTTGTGATCGTGTCCTGTGTGTGTGCATGCACATGAGTGCACACGTGTGTGCTTATGATGTGGGCCTTGTAGAGCCCAGAACTGGGAGCTGGGGAGTTCTATTTTAACTACTGGCTGACTGAGCTTGTGTTTGGAGGCACAGAAGATGTTGGTGAGAAAGCCACCTCCATGCTCTTAGCTATCTCTCC
Organism: Petaurus breviceps papuanus; assembly: GCF_028583685.1. Taxonomy (NCBI): domain Eukaryota; kingdom Metazoa; phylum Chordata; class Mammalia; order Diprotodontia; family Petauridae; genus Petaurus; species Petaurus breviceps. Next base: position 1,277,308 of record NW_027187400.1, read on the forward strand.
ACTGGGACAGAGGAGGCCTTATGAGGGGGCGGTCGTGCAAGGTCAGTGCATCAGGAGGGGCTGGAGACCATAGGTCTCTTTGCTGGACACTGTCTGAGTCTTAATCTGGGATGGCTTGTAACTATGAGACCCCTGTGGAACAAGAGTTAAGATCTATTCTCTTCCTCCTGCTCCCCTCCAGTTCCAGAGTTGTAAAATGATCTGGGGGTAGGGTGAAAGGCCAACAACAGTGCATGGGGGTGGGTAGCCATGGCCACTCTTTTCCTTGGGGAGTTAGGAAGGAGGAGATAACTAGAATTCAGTGCTTTAAGGCCTTAGGTCTTGCAGAAGGCTGGAAGGGTGGAGAAGGCCCACCCATATGTGGTGTATCCAGATCCTTTCCCCTTTCTCCCCTGGGCCCCATGGGAGGTCAGGGCTGTGGGTGGGAGAGGGAGCAGCAACAGGAGTGTTCCTGGAGAAGTTCAGGGTGCCCAGGACTCTTAGAAGATCCAGGAGCTATCATCTACAGTGAGCAGGGAGGGTCTCATATTGGTTTAATGCTTGGAAACTGCCATCATTGTCCATTCTCTTGTATTGGACACTGAGGGGTTCGTGTCTCATGTCATTTCCTATAACATAGCCATGAAGTAGGTGGGACAAGCATTGTTAGTAATCTGTGTGGAGAACAGACGCAGCCCGGCACCTTAAGTTTTGGGCAGAATACTTGAAAGACCTGCCTCAGACTTAACTAGCTGTGTGATCCTAGGCAAGGCATTTACACCTTCCCAGCCTTAGTTGGCTCATCTGTGAAATAGGAATAATTATAGCACCTATTTCCAGGGTGGTCATGAGTATCAAAGGAGATAATATTTGGAAAGCATTTTGCCTACCTTAAATGCATGTTCACTGTGATGAAGAGGATGTTCTTGGAGTCAGGAAGCCTGAATTCTAGACCATACTCTAGCACTTTACAAACCCAGGGCAAATTATTTCACCTTTCCAATTCAGTCTGATACAATAACTATTAATGGAGTGCCTACTGTGTGCAAGGAAGGCACTGTGTGAGTTGCTGGGGCATGTGATGTTTGATAATTCAAGGAAGAAATGTGTTATAGGGAAGTGTCGTGTTTGGAGTCAGGAGATCTTGGATTCCTGTCCCAACCCTGTTGCAATTTAGTAGCTGTGTGACCTTGGATAAAATGCATCAGCTGTGCGGGCCTCTTCTCGCTGTCTGTAAAAGGGGGGATTGGACAAGGTGATCCCAAAGTTTGCTTGCATTTAAATTTGTGCCATCTATGGGCATCAGGGAAGACTTCTCATAGGAAGGGGTGTCTGAGCTGCATCTTGAAAGAAGCTAGGGATTCTCAGAAGTGGGAGAGAGCCTTATTTCTTCATTCAACAAAAGGGAGATAACACTTGTATTGGGGCAGCTCTTTGGCAAAGTGTATAGAGAGCACTGTCCTGGAGTCTAGAAGATCTGAGTTCAAGTGTTGCCTCAGACACTTAGTAACTGTGTGCTACTGGGCAAGTCATTTAATCCTGTTGACCTCAGTTTCCTCATCTGTAAAATGAGCTGGAGAAGGAAATGGCAAACCACTCCAGGATCTTTGCCAAGAAAACCCTAAATCGGGTCACAAAGAGTCAGACATGACTGAACAGCCAGAAATATTTCATTCCCTTCCTTGAAGGATACTTTCTATGTGTGAAGATACTCTGAATGTGTGCTGTGGGGCCAGCAGAGACTGGGGGGGATCCCCTGGGATCCAGAAGGCTTCCTCAGCTTCCCAGGTAAGCCAGGACAAGAAGAAGTAAGCCACAGGTGGGATTGATATTTGCTCGAAAGCACCCTAGCTCAGAGAACATTATCGAATGGATCCCTCTCCTTGGGCGTCCCTTAAAGCCAGGATATGGTTTGTTTTGACCTGATTTAGAACCATGCTTGCTGGGAGACTGAGTAACAGGATAACCCCTCTATGCCTTTGGAAGTGGCCTCAGTCTGGGGAAGGAGGTCCCTGCACTGGCTACCCAGGTCTATGTAGTCACCTACCTGCGTCGAAGGAGAGATGTTTCCAGTGATGGGGTAGGAGGTTAGAATCTTAGCTCATAGTCTTGGAGTGGGAAGAGAACTGAGGAGTCTGAGAGTCCAGTATCTCACCAATAAAAGAACCCTTCCTATAGCATCCCAGAAAATTGGTTAGCCAGTCAACTAGCATTTGTTAAATGCCTACTGTGTGCCAGGCACTGTGCTGAGCAACATGGACACAAAGGCAAAAACTGAGACAGACTCTGCTCTCGTGCTCATAGTCTAATGGTCATTCTGCCTGTGCTTGAACACCCTAGTGACGGGGAGCTCATTGCCTTACAAAGCATACAATTTCATTGTTACATAATTATGATTCAGAAAAGCATCAGGGTAGGGGGAGGAGGGGAGCATTGGTGAGTCAGTGAATATTTATAAAGAAATACTCACAGAATCACAATATTAGGGCTTCAAGGGATGTTAGGGTGCAGTAAATTAGAATTATGGACCCATTGTTTGATGGATTTAGAGATGGAATAGGTCAAAGGTCATCTAGTCCAATCTCTTCACTTTACAGATAAGAAAAGTCAGGTGATTTTAAGCAGCAGAGCTGGGGGTTGAACCTTGGTCCTGTGGTTCCTTTCCACCCTATCACAATATACTGACTTCCCTAATGGAGAATATTGTCTGAGCTGGAAAGGACGTCAGAGGTCTTCTAACCTCATGGACAAGTGAACTGACTGGTCAAAGGTCACCCAGGCATGAAGCCTGAAAGCTGGGATTTCTGAGGCCTAGTAGTGTGGTCCCCAGCTGGCTAACCAGGAAGTTAGATCTAGTCCACTTTGGGGATAGTAGCTCCCCCAGTCCTAGACATGCTGGTCAGCCGACTAGCTCCTTATCATCAAAAGTGTGAATATAAAAGATAAAAACACATGAAAAGACACCAGGCAACATATTCTAAGTGCTAAAGATGGGAGAAGGAGGGAGAGAGGAATGAGGGGAGGACAACATTGAGGCATGGTACAACAGAGAGGGGGGGGGAGGAGTAGAGGAAGGAGAGGAGGGGAGAAGGGAGGAGAGAAGAAGAAGAGAGAAGAGGAAAGGAGAGAAAAGAGAGAAAGAAGAAGAGAAGGGAAGAGGAGAGAGAGGAGAGAGAAGAGAGAAAGAAGAAGAGAAGGGAAGAGGAGAGA
>NW_027187400.1:1280506-1281917 GCF_028583685.1 Petaurus breviceps papuanus
AGGAGAGGAGAGAGAAGAGAGAAAGAAGAAGAGAAGGGAAGAAGAGAGAGAGAGGAGAGGAAAGGAGATGGGAGGAGAGAAGAGAGAGAAGAGAAGAGAGGAGAGAAAGGAGAGGAAAGGAGATGGGGGAGAGAAAAGAGAATAGAGAGGAGAGGAAAGAAGAGGAGAGAAGAGAAAGGAAAAGAGAAGAGAGGAGAAAAGAGGAGAGGAGAGCAAAGAGAAAGGAGAGGAAAGGAGAAAAGGAGAGAAAGAAAGGAGAGGAGAAAAGAGAAGAGGAGAGAAAAGAGAAGAGAAGAAGAGAGAAAAGAGAAGAGAAGAGGAGGGGGGAGAGAGATAGAAGAGGAAAGAAAAGAGTAGAGGAGAGAGGGAGAGAGACAGAGAGAGAAAGAGAGGAGAGAGAGATAGAGACAGAGAGGAGGGAGGGAGAGAGGGAGAGAGGAGAGAGAGACAGAGAGAGAATCAGATGACTGATTTGAATCCTGACTCTGAGTACATGACCTGAGGTAAATCCCTTCTCCTCTCTGGTCCTCAGTTTCCTCATCTGTATTTGGGCTTGGATGGCCTCTGAGGTCCCTTCCAGCTCCAAGACTCTGACCGTAGGACTAAGACAGTCAGAGAGTTTCTTGGAGAAGGTGAGATGAGAAGGCTACTCAAGCTATAGCCAGCCAGAGATGAAAGGGAGTGCCTGTCAAGCAGGTCATCGAATAATAATCTAATTCTACCCCCTTGTTTTATAGATTAGAAAACTGAGGCTCACTTCAGGGAAAGGACTTACCCAAGGTCAGCCGGTATCAGAACCAAGACCCAGGTCTTCTGATGTCCCGGCCAATGATCTGAGGCATTGTGATAGAGGGGATAGAAGGCTGGACATGGAGTCAGGAGAACCCTGGCTTAAACCCCACTTACTGCCTCTCTGAACTTTGTATCTGTAAAACAGAGGAGCTGTGACCAGATGACCTCTAAGGTGCTCTCTGACTCCCTATGATCTTTTGGCTTTGCCACCATGTCCAGCATCCTCCCTACAGCCCTTGGTAACAACCACAACCACAACCACAACAACGCATGATGCTGATGCCTGGATTCTGGTGGTGCTTAGGGAGGGACTGGACTAAATGGCCCCTGAGCCCCTCCCTGGGAGCCTGTACTTTCTGTGTTGGAGCTACCCCAAAAAAGATGGGAGCACTTGGAGGTGCATTATTTAGAAGAGGTTCCCTGACCCGTTGGATGTTTTAGAGAGGATTTGCGGTTTAGATATGACTTGGATCTTTGATATTCTTCCACCACTAAGGCTCTATGATTCTGTGTTTGAACATTCTTTGTGCTCTAAGATCCCTAACAATCCTGACGTTGATGTCCTTAATCCATCCCAGCTCTGACACTCTGTATTCTAAGGCCCTCCCAGCTCTACACT
>NW_027187400.1:1281927-1284490 GCF_028583685.1 Petaurus breviceps papuanus
GCACTAACATCCTGTGTTCTAAAGCCCTCCCAGCTCTGACACTCTGTGTTCTAAGGGCCCTTCTAGCTCTGTCATCCCATGTTCTAAGACCCTCTCAGCTCTGCCATTCTATATTCTAATCTAAGACCTCTTCTAGGTCTGACAATCTTTTCTTCTAAAGTCCTTCTTAGCTCTGATTTTATCTATTCCAAGGGCTCTCTCAGAGCTCTGACTTTCTATATCCTAAGATTCCTAAGTTTTTTCTGTGTCTAGACAAATTCCGCTGTCCTACAAAATTATTCAGTCCATTTATTTCTCGTTTGCCTTGCTTGGTCTCTCTGTCAGCCTGCCCTGGCCCAATGAGGTGAGAACTATAGGGTGTCAGGCCCCTTCTAACTCCATCTTCTCTCAGGACTCACAAGGCACTCTCAGAGTGAGTCACTGAGTGCTCTGTGGGATGGGAAACTCTTGGCTCTTGCCCTGGAAAAAGCTGGTAGCCGACGTGTGTCTATGTGTATGTGTGTGGATGAATGCTGGGTTGTGATTGGGAGACAGCCTGTGGGAGGGAAAGGGGTCTTGGGTTCTGGCTGGCCTGTTTTTATTGAGAAGTCACTCTAGGCCTCTGAATCCCCTTAAACTATTCATTCTTTCCTCTATCCCCAGACAAGGTGTGGGGCTCCCAAATACTAGCCCCACTTTGGCTCTTTATACCTTTCAGGGAACCCCCTGACTCTCCATATTTGGGGGCTTGAACTTCACAGCTTGCTGAGGTTCTCACTGTGCATAGACTGGGGGTGCTGCTTAATAAAGGGAGGGCAGGCATTATGTGGGGGCCTCTCTCTGGGTTCTCTTTTTTTTAAATTTTTTTTTGGAAGGGGAAGGCAGGACAACTGGGGTTAAGTGACTTGCCCATGGTCACACAGCTAGTGTTAAATGTCTGAGGCCAGATTTGAACTCAGGTCCTCCTGACTCCAGGCTGATACTCTATTCACTGAGAGGGGTTCTCTTGCATGAGGCCAACTGGCTTCTAGAGCCAAGAGCTTGAGTGGAAGCATCCCCAGTTGCTCTTTCCCAGATCTCCTTTCTCTTTAAAATCTTTTATAATTTTATCCCCAATCTGGTTTTTAAAAATGTTTTAAAAGTATTTTTTTGATGCTTTTGAAAAATATCACTGTTGTTCTATCTGACTCTTCACACCCCTCTTGGTTCTTGACAAAAAATAGAATATGCCCTCATAACAGATGACTACAGTCAAATGAAACAAATCAATGTTTGCCATAACGTATGCCTCATTCAGTACCTGTGACCTACCACTTCTCTGCTGAGAGATCGAAGCACATTTCACCCTCAGGCTTCTGAAGTCCTGATTGGCCCATGCATGGGTCACAATTCTGAAGTCTTTCAATGCCCATCCTCTCTTTCTTACTTCCTGTTTCTCCCCCTCATACACTCTTGTGTTCCAGCCTAAACTAGCCTGCTTGCCTCGCATGTAAACAACATTCCTTCCCCTTCCTCCATGCTCGGTGCCCAGAATACTCTCCCACCTCTCCCCACTGCCTTTTGGAATCTCTGCCTTCCTTCAAGTTTCCTCTCAGAGGCCCCTTCCTACAGGAAGCCTTTCCTGATCCCCCTCAGTGATGGTCAATTTCTACCATTCTTCCCTTCCCCCATTATTTTGTATTTACTTTGTCTGTATTGTGTATGTAGCCTCTGTATACATGATGTGAAATTGCTTCACTAGTTACTTGAGGACTGAAGCATTTTGGTTTTGAATGCTTGGCACACAATAGGTGTTTATTTATTAAGCATAGGATGGAAGAGGAATGAGGAGCTGGGAGCGGTGGTTACTGAGGGCCTCCAGACAAGCTTCCATTGAGCCCAAAGTCATGCTTACTTTGGCTCTGAAAGTATTGTCCAGAGCTCTCTGCCCTAGTTCGCCTACCCCCACCCCAATTCCTGTCCTGGCATTAAATATTTATTGAATGTGTGCTGTGTGGCCAGCCCAGGGCTAGGGAGAGGGAGAATGGCCAAGGGAGACATGGGCACTTTTCAGGGAGCTCATAGTCCACCCACAAGACAGTGACATAAGTCATAAGGACAAAGAGGAATCTGTAGGGCTCCAAATTGAGGAACAAAGCTGGGGAGGGACCCACTCAGGCCTTCTGGCTTGGGTCCCTCCACAGTATGAGGCTCAAAGGATTGGGGATGACCAGGCCCTTTAGAGACCAGCTAGGCTGTCCTTCTGGATGCAGGCTTCCAGACTGGCTTAGATTTCCCACTGCAAGTCAGCCCAGGGGATGCAGCTTGGGATGTGGTGGTGCTGATGGAGTCTGCTCTGTCAGCCTGTGGGTTCTAGCCTAGGCTCTACTACTAACTGTATCCAGTTGAGGGTTGGGAAAGACAGGGTGAGAAAGAGAAGTGTGGGCCCAAATGGTTAAGGCCGGTTCTTGGAGGAAGGATGGCAGAACTTGGTGAGGCAGGGATTGAGGCTGGGCGAGTGAGAGGGGGACAGAAGGTAGCTGGCAAAATAGCTTGAGCAAAGGGGTGTGTGTGTGTGTGTGTGTGTGAGAGAGAGAGAGAGAGA
>NW_027187400.1:1284590-1294377 GCF_028583685.1 Petaurus breviceps papuanus
AGAGAGAGAGAGAGAGAGAGAGAGAGAGAGAGAGAGAGAGAAGGAGAGGGAAATCAGGAGGAGACTGGTTTGACTGGAGTTCCAAGTTTGAGTAGGAGATAGAAGATTGGGAGAGGAAGTTACAGGGGTATGACAGATTATCAGAGATGGAAGTGATCTTAGAACACAGAATTTCAGAGCTGGGAGGATCCTTAGAGCATAGGATGTCGGCTGGGAGGACCCTTAGAACACAGGATGTCAGAATTGAGAGGGTCCTTAGAGCACAGGATGTCACAGCTGGGAGGGCCCTTAGAACCCAAACTGTCAGAGTTTGGAGGGGCTTTAGAACATAGAACATTAGAACTAGAAGAGACATTTTGTCTAATCCCCTAATTTTGTAGCGTTTTAGGGTTCAGAGTTAGAAGGCCCTTTCAAGGCCATCTTGGCCAGCCCTCTATTTTAAACGTAAGGAAATCAAGGCTGAGCCTGGTGGGGTTGTAAAGGGCTTCTAATATCAGATGGAGGAGTTTGGACTCCATCCTTAAAGGTATTTGGGACACCCCCTCAGTGGGGCGGCAGTGGCTGTTATAAAGGCAGCCCTTCAGGAAGGCTTGCTAGGATTCTGGGTAGGTCTATACTTGTCCTTTCTGTATCCCCAGGGAGTTGAGAGTCAGAGGCCAGCGCCCCAGCCACATCTGAGCTCTGCTCTGAGTTCGGCGCCACATGGCTGGGTGGGTGGGGGGTCTGTGGTCTGATGCCCCACTGCCACCTGGGCTCTGGGCTTTCACCCAGCCATTCTCTTCCCTCTAATTACAGGTCTAGAAATGGCTACCCTGGCCCACTGCACTAGGGGAAGGGAATAGTGAGGGGGCAGGGCATTGGGGACCCCAGGCTAGACTGTCTTCAGAGGTAGGCTGTACCTCTGGGATGGTGGGTTGCTATACAGTTAAGAGGGAATCTGCGACTTGGCTGGGAATCAGGCAGAAGAGGGGCTGATTTCTCTCAGGGATGATCCCTTGGGAATCTGGCATTTAATGTCCTTTTTAATCTTTCAATGTCACTCTCTAGAATCCCACCCCTCTCCCTGATAGCTCCAATATCCCCAGTCCCAGCAGCTCTTCTCCACCTCCCTCCCCCACCATAGCCTTGCTCTTTTAGGTTGGGGAAACCTTCCCCCATCTCAGTTTTACCCCCAGAACATTCCTTCCCACATTCCTGGGCTCCACCATTTGAATAATGTTCTCTATACATTTTCCATCTCTCTGGCAGAGATAATGCTCCTCCACCCCCAACATTCCCGGACCCTCCCACAGGGAGAGCAGTCCCCCTCAGGTTTTCAGGCTCTCCCATGTGGATAATGTCCCCTCCCTCACCCAGTTCCATTTCCTTTTCCTCATTTCCTGTCATTACCCCGCCACATTACCCAGACCCTCCCTCGTTTATAATATTACCCACAAAGACTGGCAGTGTGATGCAGTGAGTTGGATGCCAGACTTGGGAGTCAGGAAGGGTTCAAATTTGGAACCCAAAATTTGGGTTCAAATCTTGCCTCTGACGCTTAGAGGGTCTTTGGGCCTGGGCAGGATGCTCTAATGTAAAGCCCTAACCCTGACGAGCTTTAGTTTACTCACATGTGTAAAGAGGATAATAATTCTCACAGCGCCTGCCTATCAGAGGTGCTGGAGAGAGAAACACTTGGTGAACTTAGAGCTGCTCTCCAAATGTCAGGGCTGCCTTTTTGAAGCCAGAGGCAATGTGGCCCTAAAAGAGCTAGGAGGACAGTGAGGGTCACATCTTGCCTTTGATACCAACTGTGTGCTGACCCTTCCTCACCCTGAAGTATCCTCATCTATAGCATGGAGATTGCAAGGTTGGCACTTGACTCACAGGCTTCTTATGAGACTCAATCAAGAAGGCACCTACTGTGCTGAAGAGAGATGTAGAACAGCCTACTATGTGCTAAATTTGGGGGATGCATATTAATCGGCAAGCGCTTAGAAGGCACCTACTGTGTGCCAGGCACTGCGCTGAAGATAGATATAGCACAGCCTATTATGTGCTAAATTTGGGGGATGCATATTAATCAGCAAGCACTTAGAAGACACCTACTGCATGTCAGGCACTGTTCAGGGTGATGGGGATGGATCTAAAGACACCATGAGACAAGTCCCTGCCCTCTAGGAACTCCTCTTGTAGCAGACACCGTTCAGTTGTTCAGTTGTGTCTGATTCAGTGACCCCGTTTGGGGTTGGTTGTTTTTGGGTTTTTTTGGCAGAGATCCTAGGTTGGTTTGCCATTTCCTTCTCCAATATGACATGACAATATGCACATACATAAAATATGTGCAGAATATATATCACATAAATTCAAGTGAGAGAATTCTGTCAAGTCCTTTGCAAACCTTAAAACACAAGATGCACGTCACTTCTTGTTATCTCTAAGAATTCTGGCACCACCCTCACGTTTTCAGGCCCTCTGAGAGTGTTCTGTGGGTTATAGGAATAACTAGTAGTGGTAGTAGTAGTTAACCTTTATATAGCTCCTACTATGTGCCAGACACTGTGCTAAGCACTTTGCAAATATTATTTCACTTGATCCTCACATCAACCCTGGGAGGTAGGTACTATTATTATCCCCATTTTTGGATGAGGAAACTGAGGCATGCAGAGTTTAAGTGACTTGCCAAAGATCACATAGCTAGTAAGTATCTGAACTCAGGTTTTCCTGACTCCAAAGCCCAGCAATCTATCCACTGTGTGACCTAGGTGCCAAAGCCTGGTTATTTCTAGGAGTCAGGACAGGCATAGGGATGGGGAACATGTGACCCTCTAGGTCCTCAAGTGAATTAAAGGCCCTCACTTGAGGACCTAGAAGGCTACATGTGGCTTCTAGGCCCTAGGTTCCCCATCCTTGGGATAGGGAGTGGTGGGGGGAAGGAGAGCTATGTGTAGAAGTGAAGGTGCTCCTGCCCTGAAGGCTTTAAAAGCTTTTAGTAATCTCCTCCCAAGAGCATGGGGTGTAAAACTCCCATGGCCTACGTGTAAAACTATAACAGGCCAGATTTAGGTTATACCTAAACAAGCCCTTGCTGCTTGACAAGCGAGATGAATAGAACATGCTGTTGAGGTTGTGGGTGCCATACATCATAGGCCCAAAGATTTAGAGCCAAAAGGGATCTTGGAGGCCATGGAGACCAATCCCTTCGTTCTACAGAAGGGGAAACTGAGGCCCAGAGAAAGTACACGTTCAGGGTCACACATAAGGGTATCCCAGTATGTGGGGTGAGATTGGAACCTAGAATCTAGCTTGACTCCAAGCCCAGTGCCCTGTCTGCCAGGCCCTGCTGCTTTTCCTGTGCTGCCCTTCCTCAGCAGACCTGGGCTAAATGCTTGGAGCCAGGAGGCTGGACTAGATGACCTCTAGTAACCTTCTTAGAACCTGGAAGAGAGTTTTAACGTTGTCTAGGCCATCCCTCTGTAGCCTAGAGTTGAAGCTGAGGGGGTGTTTGGCCTTCCCCCATCTCAGCCCCACCTTTTCATTCCTGCCCCTCTTAATTGCACTCTGAGCCTAAAGATAGCATGTTGGGATTATGTGGGGTATGGGGAAGCCCCTCCCTTGGCACAACTCTGCCCAACAGGAGAGCAGGCTGTGTTCCTCCCTTATGGGGAGATAGCCCACAGGATAGGTCTCTTCCCCTAAACCTATAAATATCTCCCCATGTTCCCTACATTCCTTTTCTCCCCCCGACCCCATGGGCTAAGCAGAGAGTAGTCTGAAACGTGGCCTTCTGTAGGATGGGAGGTGGGGCCTGGCCTTGACCATCAGGGACCTAATCATAGACTTTTGGAAAACCACAGGCCCGAGGGATGCTGGGGCTGGTCTGCCCACTGAACCACAAATGCCAAGTAAAAACAGCTACCATGTTAAGGTCTCAATGAATACCTCCTACACAGTAACCCTGTGTTGTAGACAAAGTATTAATTATGCAGAAGGAAACTGAGTCTCAGGGATGTGAAGTGATTTGCCCATGGTCTTACAGCCAGTATTTTTAGACAAAAGGTTTGAACCCAGGTTTCCTGAAGCTAAGACTAGTGTTTTTTTTTGGGGGGGGGCAGTAGGAAATCTCTGTCCCCAGAGACTGGGGCCTAAGTTTTCTCCCCTGAGGTTGCTTTTGGCTTGACTTTTCACCCAGGACAATCAGAGGGAGGAGAGGGCAGTGGGGTCAGGCCCCCTTCCTTATTAGCCTCAATCTCTTGGGCCCAGGGTGATGGTTGAGACCTTGTCCCCAAACCTTCCCCCTCTACATTTACCAGACTGGTTAGGCACCCCAAGCTCCCCTATCTCCCCTCCTGAGCCTTTGGTCCTGACTGCCAGGCTGGGCCTTAATGAGGGTAATTTAAAAGCAATCAGCTAGGGCAGGAGGGATGTGGAAAATCTAATTGCAAAGCTCTATATAATAGAGAGTCTCAGCTTCACATGCAATCCTCTTTCCGTTCTAGTCTACCATGTGTATGGAAATGATCATTTTATTTGGTGTTTATTAAGTCTAGAAAAAAGAATAAAAATTCACAAAAAGTCATTGCAACAAGCTGATTGCCAATTCAATTGAGGGCACTGGGGGTCAGTGGGTGATTTTTTCTCCCAGTCTCCTCCCACTACTCTAGTCCAAGGGCCTGGTGAACCCATCTTAGTGTAGAACTGGGCCGGGTGGGGGCTGGGTGCCTTTTGTAAGGAGCTCGGCTTGGGTCCTGGGGGATTCAAAGCTACTCTGCTTCCCTTTTGGAATGTGGAGGGGGTGGAACGTGCCGAGCTCCAGAGCTCTCCTCCCTCTAGTCCGTCTTCTAGTCAGCTCCCAAAGTGGCCTGACTGTAACCCCTTTCCTGCTCAGTAAACTGCAGTGGCTCCCTATTATCTCCAGGATCAAATAGAAAATCCTCTGGCTTTTAAAGCCTTTCACAATCTGGTCCCTTTCCAGTCTTCTTAGAGCTCGCTCCCCTCCAGTGACATGGGATCTCTGGGATTCAGTGACACCAGTGACCTCCTTGCTGTTCCTCACCCAAGACCCTTCATCTCCGGACTCCAGGCCTTTTCACCGACTGTTCCCCAGGCCTGGAATTCTTTCCCACCTTGTCTCTGCCTCCTGGCTTCCTTCAAGTACCAGCAACCCCCCACCCCTTCCTCCAAGAAGCCTCTTCCTTCTCTCCTGTGATGCTGTGCCTTCTCATCAGGATTACTTTCAATTTACAAATGCACACGCACACACACACACACACACACACACACAATCTTTCTCTGTCTCTGTATATATAACCATATAATACAATATTATATATAGAATAACTACAACACAATAACTGTATATATATACATACATTTATGGTATGTACATAATCTCTTTGAGATAACTTTTAATTGATCACATACATGTACATATAATATATAATACAATGTGTATATAATAACTGTGTTTATACCATATATGCATTATATGTGCATATTATAACCATGTAATACTATATATACATACAATACTACGTATATATACATACATAGTATGTACATAATCTTAAATTATTTATAATTTATCATACAAATATATGCATGATACATAAAATGACTTAATATAGTATAGATATAATTATCTACATACCACATATTCAGATATACACATATGTATGTGTATATGCATGTATATATAGGTGTGCATACATATGTGTGTATATATACATGTACATATATTTATTTCACAATCTCTTTGGGCTTATTTTCAGTTTCTTATATATATTGGAGAAGGAAATAGTAAGCCCCTCCAGCATCTTTGCCCCCCCAAAACCTGTTGAACATGACTGAACCACAATAATATAATATATGTACATATATATAAAACCATGTAATATAATATACATATATACACAATAATAATTTATACACTATGTATGTTTATATGTGTGTGTATTACATACTTGGTTATTTATTTTTATATTGTCTCCTCATTCAATCCTGGGTTCCTTTAGAGCAGGGACTGGGTTTTGTGTGGTGTGTGTGTGTGTGTGTGTGTGTGTGTGTGTGTGTGGCCTCTCTTTGAATCCCCAGTGCTCTTAGCCCAATGCCTGGCACATAGTAGGGGCTTACGAAATACTTCTTTATTTTGGTTGTTCTAATTGAACTTTGTAGCCAAACCAGGAAGCACTCCAAGTGACAGTATTGCTGTATATATGTGGGTATGTGTGAGTGTATGTGTAGCTGTGATGAGCGTATATGTCTGCTCATTGCTCCCAGCCCCACCAGGTTGAGCTCATGGTTGAGGAATCTGTTTTTAAAGGGTTCTTTGGGCTCTTCTGTTGAAAGGCATTCAGAGGGGAGGGGAAGGGATGAGGGTATACTTGCTCCTAGCCTCTTAGAGTTGGGAGTGGCCTCAGAGGACATCTGGTCTGATCCCTGCTTGAACCTGAATCACCACCATCCAGCCTTTATCTGACCCCTTCCAAAAAAGGGGAACCCACCACCCCTTGAGGTGGCCCATCCCACATTTGGACAGCATGAATTATTAGGAAGTTCTTCAAGACCTCCAGCTGAAGCCTCCCTTTCTACTACTACAACCCATTGCTTCAAGTTCTGGCCTCAGAAGCCAGGCAGACCAGATGGAATCCCTTCAGCCATCCAGGATGGGACTGGGGTCAGGCGTCCAACAGGATGGAGGACTAAGTGGCTTCTCCCATCCTCTTCCATAGCACAGCTCTTCAGGGATTTGAAGGCAGCTATCCTGAAGCTCATCTTTTTCCAGGGTAAACATCCCCAATCTTTTCAGCCAATCCTCATTGGGCCTGGTCTCCACTCTTGCCACTGTGGCCAGCTTTCTTCTCCAGTTTCTGCAGCTTTCCCAAGATGCTTTGCTTAGAATGCAACATAGTATTCCCGATGTGGTCTTCCCCTCATGCCTCATTTGGAACATTGTTTTTATTTATTTATTTTTTTGAGGGGGGAAGGTAGGGCAGTTGGGTTTAAGTGACTTGCCCAAGGTCACACGGCTAGTTTTGTGTTAAGTGTCTGAGGTCATATTTGAACTCAGGTCTTCCTGACTCCAGGCTGGTGCTCTATTCACTGCACCACCTGGCCGCCCCGAACATTGTTTTTATTAATGACTCCAAGATGTAGTTAGCTTTTCAGTGTCTTACCAAATTGTTGACTCAGTGAGCTTATGGCTCTTGGCCTTTTTCATTTGAGCTGTTGTCTGGCCATGCTCCCCCTGTTTATGCTTATATAGTTGATATTTTGAACCCAGGTGTTCAATTGTGTCCAACTTTGTGATCCCATTTGGGGTTTTCTTGGCAAAAACACTGGCGTGGCAAATCTTACCCTAGTCACTTAGCTGTGTGATCCTGGACAAGTTTAACTTTTCTTAGTCTTAGTTTCCTCATCTGTAAAATGGGTATGGACTCAGATGAGATTATATATGTGAAATGCTTTGCAAACTAGAAGTGCTATCTGAATGTTGGCTCTTACTGTTAGCCAGAGGGAAGTCCTAGAATCACAGAATGTTAGAACTGGAGGGCCCTTAGAACACAGGACGTCATGGCTGGGAGGAGCCTTAGAACATAGAATGTCAGAGCTGGGAGGGCCCATAGAACACAGAATGTCAGGGCTGGGACCTTAGAACACAGGACGTCATGGCTGGGAGGAGCCTTAGAACATAGAATGTCAGAACTGGGAGGGCCCATAGAACATAGAATGTCAGGACTGGGAGGGCCCTTAGAAACAGAATGTCAGGGCTGGGAGGAGCCTTAGAACATAGAATGTCAGGGCTGGGAGGAGCCTTAGAACACAGAAGGACAGAGCAGAGAGAAGTCTTAGAACCCAGAATGTCAGAGCTGGGAGGCCCTTAGAACAGAGAATGTCAGAACACAGTATTTTAGATAGAGAGTATCTCAGAGAGCATTTTACCATACCTTTTCATTTTACAACTGAGTCATTTGAGAAGGGAAAGGACTTGTCCAAGATAGCCAGATGATCTAATGGGAGAGCTGGGGTTAGAACTCCAGCTTCCTGATTCCCAGTATGGAACATTTCAGGAAGCCTTTTTCATTACCTAGAGCAGATCAGGCCTGAGCTTGGTTGGATTTGGGTGACCTTAGAGGCCCCGGGGGTAGGGGAGGTAAGCAGGAGTACTATGAGGGCCTTACGGATGTCCAAGCACCTGATGTGGTCTATAGGAAGGCTCTTCTTTTTTTTCTCTCTGGAGGGAACCGAGGCCTACAAATGAGACTTTTCCAAGGAAGTCTTTGTGCGTAGGAGGGGAAGGAATGTTGGCAGGGAGGCAGGGCCAGCCAGGGCTTAGAATTTGTCATCCTCCTGTCTTCACACCACCTGTTGAGCCTCCCTAGAATTCGGTGTTTATTCACTGCCTTCTCCTTGTACGACATGCAGTCCTAGACACTGAGAGTGGGCTGGGGATGCACAGACAAATAAGTAAACTGTTGGTGTTAGCTCTCAGGGAGCTCCGGTGCAGTGCAGGGAAGAATGAACCATCTCCCTAGACCCTGGGGCGCTGCGGGCCTGAGCACATCATGACTTCATTGCTCCTGGGACAGGGCAAACTCGGTGACACTGTCATTACATCATGCTGTGTCTTCATGGCTTCTCCAGGACCGTAGCGTCCACACTTGGGATACCCTTTTCCCTCCATGCTCCCCATATGCCTTCTGTTTTCCTTCTAGGCCTAGTGTAAATCCCCCTTCTCCAGAAAGCCTTCCATGATTGCTCCAGCCCTCTCCTACCTCTCCATCCTGGGCCATTAAAACATGCACGCACTGACACAGGTAATTCTCTAGAGCCCTTTTTTTGTTCCTGTTTCCATCCCTGACCGAATGTCAGCTCCTTGAGGGCGGAGATGGCTTCCTTTCTGTCTTTGGATCCCAAGGCCTAGCAGATGAGGTGTTAATCAATACTTGTTGACTAACTTGCAAGGATGAGTTAGGTCTTCTTCCCAACCCTTGAAGGCAGGGGCTATCTTAGGCTTCTTGAACCATTATTGGTCAGGAATTGGCGATGCTCAATCAGTATTCCTTTGTTTTCCATCCTTTTCCCCTTCTCTGATTCCTTTTTTCTCTTCCTCTCCCTTCTCTTTCTCCTTCCTTTTCTTCTTGCTTGTCTGTTCCTATCTTCTCTCTTCCCCTTCTCTCTTATTCCTCTTCCTCTTGCTTTCCTCTCCCCTTTTCCCCTTTTCCTCCCTCCTCTCTCCTTTCTTTTCCTTCTTCTTCTCACTTCTCTTTTTTCCCTCTTCTCACCTCCCCTTTCCTTTCTCCCTCCCTTCTCCTTTTTTCCTCCAATCTCCTTTTTTCCTCTTCTCTCTTCCTCTCACCTTCTTCCCTCCTTCCATTTTGTTTCCACCTCCCCTTTCTCCTTCCCTCTTCTCTCTTCCCTCTCCTTCCTCCTCTCACCTCCTTCTCCCCTATCTTTCCTCTTCCTCTTACCTCCCCTTTACCCTCTTCCTCTCCTCCCTCCCTCCTGTCTCTTCCTCTCACCTGCCCTTTCCCTTCTCCCTCACTCCTCTCCCTCCTGTCTCTTCCTCTCTTTTCCTTGCTCTCTCTCTTTCCTTTTCCCCTTCCTCTTTCACTATTTCTTCTTTCCCTTTTCTTGTTTTTCTTCTCCCTCTCATTCCTTTCTCTCATCAATTTCAATTCAGTACACTGTGTCCTGTGCTAGGTGTTGGGAATATGAAGATCCAAATGCTGTTAAGCCTATTCTAGTCTAGTGGGGGGGGGGAGGAAGGGGGTAGGGGATAGGACATATGCAAACAGCTCAGAACTTA
>NW_027187400.1:1294387-1312370 GCF_028583685.1 Petaurus breviceps papuanus
TGTTGATAGCATAAGGAAAGGTCAGGGAGGCATGAGGGCTTTGGGAGAGAAGGCTTGCTTCTGGTTGGAAGGAAGCAGCATGGTGTCTGAAATGTGGGATGTGGGGTCAGCAGGATGGGGTTGAGTCCCAGCTGTGCTACCTGTGTGATCTTGGACAAATCCCAACTCCCAAAGCCTCAGTTTCCTCATCTAGAAAATGGCTAGCTTGGATTGGCTGACTAGTAAGGGCCCTTCCATGATCCCTCACATCCTGTGGTAAAGGGAACGCTTTGTGGAGGTGGGCCCAGAGTTGGGTCTTTGCCAGAAGGGAAGGACTCCCCCAGGTTAAGGTGTGGGGCATGTGTGGGAAGACAGCAAGGGGATGAGGGGGAAACCATTCCAGTCACAATGGGTGGCTTGCACAGAGGCACACAGTTGGGAGGATCACCCAGGCTGGGACTATCGTGATCAGGACAGTTTGCCTGGGCTGTGGAACATTTGATGAGGACCAGTGGGGGACAAGGCTAGAAAGGCAGGATGGAGATGTATGTGGAGACCCTTGAAGAGCAAAGAAGGATCCCAGAGGCAGTGGAGCCACGGAAGATTTTGGAGTGGGGACCAACTTAGATTTCAAAAAGACTTGCAAAGAAAGTGGAAACTAAAGGAACAGGAGAATGTCGCAGCCCTGCAAGAATAGTGAGCTACAAAGCATCGAATGGACTGAAGCTGCCATGCATTCCAAGGACAGCCAAGAGAGCTTTTTAAAAAAAGCTACATTGGAAATGAGAGGAAGGCCAAGGAATGGGACCACAATCATGGATGACTGAAAGGAGAAGGTACTCCAGCCTTCATTTGCTGTGTTCTCTCCCTCTTTAGAGAAACAGAATGATGTGGTGGGTAGAGAGCTGGCCTCAGAGCCAGGGAATCCTGGGTTTGAATTCTGACTAAAAAAAAACAAAAACAGTTGGGGTCAAGTGACTTGCCCAGGGTCACACAGCTAGTAAGTGTCGGAGGCTGGATTTTAACTCAAGTCCTCCTGTTTTCAGGGACAGTGCTCAATCCACTGTGTCGCCTAGCTGCCCCCAAATCTTGACTCTTAACACATACCCTGGCTTTATGATACTTTTCAGTGCTTGGTGCAACTTTCTAAGACTCTTATGTTGTAGAGAAGATGCTGAACTCTGCTGATAAAGGAATTTCCTCACTGGGAGATCTCTCTAGACAAATGAAATCAGAGATTCTGTCCTTATTGATTTCTTTGCTAAGGAGTATAATCTTTAGACTGGTATAGGATAGAGCACAGATGATTAACAGGGAGTTGGCAACTCAGGCTAAGTGGGGATATGCTAAGAGGGCATCTGACTGTTCTCAGTAAATTTGTCACCAGTTCTGAAAGAAGTGGTAGATGAGATAATTGAACAGGGGTTAAGGGTCTTTGGGAGATTGTGGAGAACGGGAGAGGCATCCAAAGACAGGAAGACGTTCCAGCAAAATGGAGACAGATGGATGCCCCAATTTTCAGAAAAGGAAAGTGAGAGAAGCCTGCAGACTTACAGAGGCTGGTTAACTTGACTCTAATCTCTGGCAAAATCCTGGAATGTATCGTGGAAGGGATGGTTTATTTGCATTTGGAAAAGGATGTAGTGGTGACCAAGAGCCAGCTTGGCTTTGTCAAGTAGGGATCATGGCAGAAGAATCTCATTTCAGTTTTTGACAGGCTGCCCAGACTAGTAGAACAGAGGAATTCCATAAACACGGGGTATGCTTGGATTTGAGCAAAGTAGCAGCAAAGCAAAGGGGGGGGGTAGATGAGTAGCAAAATGAGGTGGTTTTTGAGGACTAGTTAAATAGCCAGACTCAAAGATTGCAGTCATGACACATAACTCAGTGTCACCTTGGAAGGAGGTTACTACAGGGGTCAGTCTTTGGTCCTGTGTTTTCAGTGACTTGAATGAGAACATAAATCAGGGATGGGAAACCTGTAGCCTTGAGGATATGGGTGGCCTTCTAGATCCTTAAGTGCGGCCTTTTGACTGCATCCAAATTTTACAGAACAAATCAAAATTTGGATTCAGTCAAAAGGCCGCACTGAAAGATCTAGATTATAGATCTGAGCTTCTCACATTTGCAAATGACCCCAGACTGAAGATTAGCTAATATGTTGGATAATAATAATAACATTAGTAGTAATAATAGCTAGCATTTTCTTTTCTTTCTTTTTTTTAATTTCTTTTGCTTTTTGGAGGGCAGTTGGAGTTAAGTGACTTGCCCAAGGTCACATGGCTAGTTTTGTGTTTTTTTTTGTTAAGTGTCTGAGGCCCGATCCGAACCCAGGTTCTCCTGACTCTAGGGCTGGTGCTCTATTCAGTGTGCCACCTAGCTGCCCCATTAGCTAGCATTTTCATAGTTCCTACTTTGTGCGTGATTGAAAGCAGCTAGGTAGGTCAGTGGATGGAGAGCATTGGACCTGAAGGAAGGAAGGTCTGAGTTCAAATTGGGCTTCAGATATTAGCTTTGTGACCCTGGGCAAGTCACTTACCCCTGTCTGCCTTAGTTTCTTCACCTGTAAAATGAGCTCGAGAAGGAAATAACCAAACACTGCAGTGTCTTTGCTAAGGAAATCCCAGCATTGGTACACAGGGTCACAAAGAATTGAACATGATTGAATAACAATAACATTTAATCTTCACAGCAACTCTGGGAGGTGGGTGCTATTATTATTCCCCTCTTTTACAGATGAAGAAACTGAGGTAGGTAGTGGTGAAGTGGCTTGCTTAGGGTTGCCCAGCTACTAAGGCCTGAGGCTGAATTTGAACTCAGGTCCTCCTGACTCCAGTGGGCCGGGGGTGGTTGTGAGGATCAAGAGCAGGCCTCCTTACCGAATTTTAGCTGAGTTTCAGAAGCAGATCACAGCCCATTTAGATTGGGCCAGCCCTCTATGGCAGACTCTAATAAGAAATCTAATAAGGATGAATATAAAATCCTACATTTGGATTAGAAAACAAAGCCCACTCTCCAGGTATAGAATATGGCTTCCACCCACCTCCCCCATCTCACTTCACTGCCCCCTCCGTTGCCAAACAGCCTCCATTCCAGTTTATTTGATTCCCTCTGTACTGGTGGTTGTCTCCTGCCTCTGTGGTCTGCTGGGTGTGGAGTGCACAGCCTTCTCTCCTGGGCCTCATACAGTCCTAATTTCCTTCACAAGTTGCAGCTTGGATGCTTCATTCTGTACAAGTCCTGACTTTGCTAGATGGGTGACCCTGGATAAGTCCCTGGACTTCTCTCGGCCTCATTTTCCTCATCAAAATGGGGGGTTGGGCTCAATAACCAGCCCCAAATCTCTGCTCTTATGATCCTTCCCTGATTCTGCCCCTCCCCTTTCCTCCCCCTCTCCATTAGTGTTATCTGCCTTCCTGTGACTTGGCATGCTCAGAATACTCCAGGGGACTCTCTGATCATGTAGATCTTACCTCTTGTGATGTGGCCCATTCAGGTCTGGTTACTTAGGACAGCCTTCCCCCTCCCCCATGTCTTTATCCTTAAGTTTGCCACCAGAGTCTGACACTGAAAGGCTACCAGGGGAGCACACTGGCCATTGGCCATCCACCAAAGCAAGGGATGACTTTGTATAGACTCCAAATGGACTTCTTTCTGTATAATTTATGTAAGCTCCTTGAGGGTAGGGCCTGTGGCATTTCTGTCCTGGCACACAGTAGTAGGTACTTTTGCATTTAATAGAAATGAGACAAGGGAGGAGGTGTGGTTAGATACTAGTGTGTCTGAAATAAATAGGGATGGAGTGGGGTTTAATGACCTCCAATCTCAGTGTATTGTAGTGGGCAGCTAGGTGATGCAGTGGGTAGAATACCCAGGCCTGGAATCAAGAGGCCCTGAGTTCAAATCCAACCTCAGACACTTATTAGCTGTGTGACCCTGGGCAAGTCACTTAACTCTGCCTCAGTTTCCTCATCTGCTAAATTAGCTGGAGAAGAAAATGGCAAATCCCTCCAGTATCTTTGCCAAGAAAACCCCAAATGGGATCAGGAAAATTGGACATGGCTCAACGACAACAGATAATCTCAACCAGAGTCAACAGTTGTAGTTGGATGGTTGTTGTCCTTCATTCTCAAAGAGAACCAAAAATGACATCACTATGTTGGGGTCAAGGTACAGCATGTCTGACTGTGGCCAATGAGACCAGCATGAGCTCGAAAGGCTTTACCACAGGTCTGGCACACACACACACACACACACACACACACACACACACACGCACGCACACAGTCCACATGAACATTTATTTAAAGTGGAGATATCTCTTCATTTGCACATTAGTATGATATGGTAGCTAAGAAGGTAATGTGATCTGAGGAACCTGTGGCCCTCTAGGTCCTCAAGTGTGGCCCATTGATGGAATCCAGGTGTCCTCGAGGCCGCAGGTTTCCCATCCCATATATAGGCCCAAGGGGCAGCATCGAGAAGTGGTGCCCTGGTCAGCCCACATGTGGACTCTTGGGTGCAGTTCTGGGCAGCCATTTTTAGGAAGGATATTGATGAGCTAGAGAAGACTGGGGGTGGGGGGCAGTATCCATCTTCAGCCTTTGAAGGGCTGTCATAGGGAGAGGGATTAGGCCTGTTTTCTGTTTTGCCCCAGAGGGCAGAATTAGGAGTGATGGATGGGAGTTACAGAGAGGAGGCTTTAGGCTCCATGTCTGATAAAGCAGAGAGCTGTTCCCAAGTGGAAGAGGCTGCCTCTGGGGGTGGCCCCTCCGAGTTGCTGGAGGTCTTTATGCAGAGGTTAGGTGTTAGAAGGGGGATTCCTCCTCTGGTTACATCTCTGGTCTCAGAGGCCCTTTCTAACTCTGACACTCTGTGGTTCTGTGATCATTAGAGCAGTGCATTAGGAAGATTAATCTGTCAGTGGTGTGTAGGATGGAGCCGTGGTAGGCAGAGATCTGTCGTTAGCCTCTCCCCCCTCCTCCATCTCTCCTACCTTTGCTTTTCAGCCTTGCCTCCTCTTCCCTTTCCTCCTCTCTTTCTCTTTCCTTTTTCTCTGTTTTCTTCCTCCGCCCTCTGTCTCTGTTTCGCTTTGCTCTCTGATGTGTCTGCCTTCTTCCTTCTTCTCTGTCCCTTCCTTTCTTTCCTCCCTCCTCCCTTTCCTCTCTTTCTCTTGCCCTTTCTCTATTTATTATTCTCTATTCTCTATTATCTCCTTTCTCTATTCCTTATTCCCCTCTCTCTTCATTCCTTCCTCCTCGCTATTTCTTCTTTCCTTTCTTTGTGCTTCTTTTCTTCCTTTGTGTATTTCTGTCCCTTCTTCTAATTCTCTCTGGAAGGATGGTATGTCTCCTGGCCCTGTTCCTTGTCTAGGCAGAGGCCCTCCCAGTTTACTGGGGTTGTTGTGTCTGAACTGAGCTGAGCTATGCCCACGGTGGTTGGGTGGGGCTGTTGTGTGGGTTGGGGGCCACAGCTGGGCTTGGGCATGGCTCCTGTCCTAAACCCATGGCCAGGCCTGGTGGAGTAGGCTGGGGTGGGCCACTTTCTGGACCTGCAGAGACCCCAGGAAGTGATCCTCTTCATCATAATACCTCAGCCTTTCAGAAGATGGGGGTGTGAGTCCCCTCCCCTCAGGCAGCTCAGACCTCTGCATTTCTTGGAGCAGAGCTCTGGACTTGAAGTCAGGAAACCCTGCTTAGCATGCTGCCCAAGTCACCTCCATGCAGCTTCTATTGTCTAATCTATAAAATGGGGAGAATAATACCTGGGGTCTTACATCCCTTTGCTAGCCTGAAAGTGCTCAGTGATTGCTGATAGAACTGGGCAGAATTGCTGTGTTAGAAGCAATCTCTGCCCTCTGGGGGATGGGTCTCTCCTGGTTAGGATGCTACTTTGGGGAAAAGCAGGCATCAAAATGTCCTTAAGGAAATGTCTCATGTCATCATAAGGATCTTGCTGGAGCCCTCCGGCCATCCGTATCCCCTGTCTCACTTTGACTTGGGCATATGAGCCCTTGTTTCCCTAGAAGGCATTTCCTTAATTGTGCCTACTGTGTGCCAGGTGTTTACTTATAATTATTATCTGACTTGATCCTCACAAGCACTCTGGGAGGTAGGTGCTTTTATGATCCTCATTTTACAGATGAGGAAACTGAGGCAGGCAGCACTACAGTGACTCACCTAGGCCAGGGTCACACAGTAAGTAGTGAGTCCAGATTTCATTTTAGGTCTTCTTAATTCCAGGCCCACCCCTCTCATCTACTGTATCACCTATCTGCAGCAGCATTTGAACTCAGGGCTTTGAATTCTAGAACTAGTATTCTTTCTATTTCCTTAACCCCAGTAGCACACAGCCTTGGAGAACTCCAAGATCACCCATATGCCCCATGATCCTTATATGAGAATCCTTACCATGCTGATACTAATGGTGGGTTCTCATTTCTACAGTGCCTTAGTTGTTCAAGGCTTACATAGCTGTTTTCTTCCCATCATGCCTAAAGGGAGGTCAGGCGTGTTCTGGACTGACTTTTTTGTCCTAATGTCTCTCCTCGAACCCCTGTCTACTTGTGTGTGTGTGTTTGTCAGAGACAGAGAGACAGAAACAGACAGAGACAGAGAGAATGGGTGAGTATATATGCATGTATGTGTGTTTGTATGTGTATGTGACTGGGGTCTTGGTGAACTTGTATGTGTGGGGACTTTGAGAATGTTAGATGTTTTTGAGATTGGGAAAGTGTGTATCTATGGAGAACTGTAGTTATATATAGAGATGTGGTTTTGGGTGTGTGTGTGGGGGGGAGTGGTGGCTATTGGGTGAATGTGTGTGATTGTGTGAGCTGTGTGTAACTATGGGGAGAATATGGGGGCGTTGGGGACTGTGGGTCATTGTGGCTGCTGAGGTCAGGCCACCGCATTCCCAAGAGTGGTTCTTCCCACTTCCCAGGCTGCCAGGGAGAGACCTCCCCCTTCATGCCCAGGTGTGTCCCCACCTCTGCCTCTACCTGGGCCAGCCACAAAAGCTGACTGAGGCCAATTCTGTGCTCATTGCTGTATTTGACAGGTGTTGGGGTGGGTAGAGAGTGGATGTGAGAGACACAAAGCTGGGGAGCTTGAAGGTATGGTATACAGACACAACATCTGTGGGTTCCCCATGGTTCCCTGTTTGGGAGATGCAGCCTCTGACCCATCTTCAAAGGCTCTGGCTAGCTAGGGCTGTATCCCAGCTCTAATCCTCTGTCTGCCTTCCTCCCTCCCTCCTCTAATCCCCATGAGGCTGATTGAGCCCAGGAATAGGACCCAGACCAGGTGGGGGTGGGGCAGAGCCGCTGACCTGGCCTCCTTAAAGGTGATTATCAAGCTTACTGGTAGGAGCCATCCAGAGTGGCCAAGAGTAGTGTCCGAGGGCTTTGTCTCCCTGCCTGAACCCCCCAACTCTCTCCATATCCCCCTTTGTGATCCAGCATGATCTCATCTTCCTCCTGGTAACCCAGCTGGGCTCTGGGAAGGTAGGGTCGGCTAGTGGAGAGAGCACCAGTCTAGAAGGCAGGGATCCTGGCCCTAGGTTCAACTTCTGTTACTTGCTTGGCCTTGGGCAAATCATTTCACTTTGAACTCCCTTTAAACAACTGTGCTTGTATTGCCTACAGTTGCCTTGGTGGCTCTAAGTAAGCACTTGCTTTGGAAGTGGGGAGCAGGGTGAGGGAGAGACACTGGTTTGCTATGGACTGAGCTGACTCCCCTTGGGGCCTGAGTGGTTGGGCAAAGGAAGAGGTGGTAAGAGGGAGTAGTGGTCAGAGGGACAGTCTGCAACCTTGGAGAGGGATCTCCTGAGGCTGTTTTTGCTCTGGTCCTCTTCTTCACAGTGATTGTGGAAGTCAGCTTTGCTTGTGCTGGATGTTGTGGGGGAGAGGACATGGTTCCTACCCCTAGGAGGCTCCAGACCTGTCGAAGAGAAACAAATGTAAATAATAACACAACCTCCCCTCTTTCTGTGTCTGTAAAGCACACACAAATCTGAAGTAAGAGGACTTGACTTCAAATCTTGTCTCAGCCACTTCCTGGGTGACTTTGACACTGACCTTCAGTTTCCTTTTCTGTAAAATGAGGACATTGGGCCAGAATCTAGGGGTTCTGTGTGTGTGTGTGTGTGTGTGTGTGTGTGTTTGTAAAAGGGCATGTGCTTCATGGATCCCTTTGGCAGTCTGGTGAAGCTATCCTTAGAATGTTAGTAGCCTTCCTTCATAATGGAAGAAAATGCAGAATTTCAGTTAGGTGAGAATAAAAGCAAATTGTTGTTTTCTTTGCCATCCAACTTCCTGGACCTTTTGAAATCTGTCCAAAAGAGTCCTTGGGGGTCCAGGGACCCCAGGTTGGTAATCCCTGGACCAGATAATTTCTAAGGCCCCTCCCACCTCTGTATGCTCTAAGGAGCATATGTGATCTCAGTTGACCCTTCCTAAAAAGCCGTTAAGGAAGGCAAGAATCCCCTTTACAAGAATCCTTAGGTCTGGGAGACCTGGGCCCTCGAGTTACAGCCTCAGGTCTGCCACCAAATCATTACGTAACCCTGAGTAAGTCACATCTTCTCTTTGGGCCTCAGTTTCCTGATCTGTAAAATAAAGGGCTTATATTAGACTAGAGGTTCTTAACCTGAGGTTCCCAGCCTCCCAGAGGTCTGTGGATAGATTTTAGGGAATATGTGAACTTGGAATTTTTAATATTGTGATAAGTACATTTCAGTATAATTGGTTTTCTTTGTAATCCCATGTATTTTATATTGAGCATTTAAAAACATCGTTCTGAGAAGGAGACCATAGGCTTCGCGAAACACTGCCCAAGGGGTCCCTGACACAGAAGAGGCTAAGAACAGGTTCTGCTTTTGAGACTGCCTGAGGCCTCCTAAGGGGCTTGCTGCCCCTACCAGGAAGAGGGAGGGCTTCCTAACTGCAAAGGGACCCGAGTTCTGGGAGTGAAACATGGGCCAGAGAAAGTGTCAGCACTCCAAGCTGGAAGGGACGCAAAAGCTAGCTATTCCCACTCCCTTTTTTTTATGAATGGGGAGCCTAAGGCCCAGGAGGTCACATAGACTTCAATGCAAGACTTGAACCTAGGTGCCCTGAATCCAGAGTAATATCCAACTGCCTCCCCTGATCATGGGAATTTCTTAGGCCACCAAAAGAGGTCATGGAAGCTGCCAGCCTCAGAAATCTTTCCAAAGGAGAGAGAAGGCCTTCCGTTATATTCTCTGTTGTTCTGGTCTAAAGGCAAGAAGCTTGCCTGGGTCACCTTTGAACATTCAGAGGGAGCATCCTAGGAGAGAATCCTGAATTGGAGGTCAGCAGACCAGGTTCTAGACCACTTCTGGGGTACAAGCTCATGTGTGACCTTGGGTACATCATTGCCTCCTACACGTTCTCAGAAGTGAAGGACTAGACATTTATTTCCAAGGGCCTTCTATCATTCTGTGTCCTAAGGCCTGTTCCCTCTCCTTTATTCTGTTTCCTAAAGCTCTGTATTCTGTGGCTGTGTGAGGAGGTTGGTGAGGTGTATATATATGTGTGTGTATGTGTGTGTGTGTGTGTGTGTGTGTGTGTGTGTGGGGAGGGGGAGTTTCTGGTTGCCTTCTGGGTTTTTCACCTTCACCAGACTGACAGAGGGGACAGGAGTGACCCTGATCACCTTTCCAGACAAACAAAGGCCGGCAGCTCAATTTCCATGTGGTGACTTCAGGGCAGATGGGCCTTTGAGCTGAGAACAGAAAGCAGACAGTGACTTTGGGAATGGTTGCTGAGCAGCGGCCAGGCTAGAGGTCAGTGGGGGTGGATCCTGGAACCCAACAGAAGCAGAGGGGAAGGGGCCGTGGCCGGGGACCAAGTGCAAGTTGTACGTTTTCCAGAAGAAATGGAATAAGAGTTAGTGTTTCTTTTAAGCAAAAAGCTGGGGGGCCTCCAGTGGAGGGCCACTCTCCCTGCTGAGCTAGGATCACTCAGAGGATGGAGATGAGGCAAAAAAGGGTTGAAGAGGAACAGGACTAGGAGGCTGGAGAGGACTTCATGTTATAATGACAGCTAGTCAAGTCAAGTCAGCAAGCATTTATTAAACACCTACTGTGTGCCAGGTCCTGTGCTAAGCACCAGAGGATACAGAGAAAGGTAAAAGGTGGTCCCTGCCCTCAAGGAGCTTACAGTCTGATGGGAGGCAGCAAGCAAGCAACTCTCCTCAAACAAGAGGTGATCTCAGAGTGGAGGGCATTAAGATTAAAGAGAACGGGGACAGACAGCTGAGTGATGATGATGATAAATGACATTTACACAGTGTTTTAAAGATCACAGGGCAACAAGTGTAGGAATAATGATAATAGCAACACGTCCTGCTGTGTAACATGAGGCAGTGGAAATGAGGCTGGATTTGGATTCAGAGGACCTGGGTTCGAATGCTGCCTTTGTCATGAACTGCTTGCATGATCCTGCCCCAGTCCCATACCTCCCTGGGCCTCAGTTTCCTCCTCTGTAAAATGAGAGCCCTAGACTGGCTGGCCTCTGAAGTCCTTCCTAGCTCTAGGCCCAAGGATCGTTTACCTCTATAGCTGTTTTCTCAATAGATCTTTGCCACAAACCTTGACAAGTGATAAGAACTGACAGATTCTGAAACTGGTAAAAAGCTATACAAAAGTTTTTTCATGTGAGCCTTATAGAAAGCCCTTTGAGGTAGTGACTATGAGCATCTTTACCCCCATTTTATGACTAGAGAAACTGAGGCTCAGAGAGGTCAGGTGATATGCCCATAGTCACAAGGCTAGTATGTAGGAGGTGGGATTCGAACCCAGGTTTTCTTGATTCCAAGTCTAGCGCCATCTTCTCCCACCTAGATACTTTCTCCGCGGGAGAAAGGGAAACTTTAAGAGGGAGCTGGCCTGGAGACAGGGGGATGGGAGATTTGTCCGAGCACCTCTCTGGAATGCCTGAAATTCAGTCATCCCGTTGGTTTGGTTCCTTTGAGGGCCCTGTGAGATGCAGTAGTGTTCTGCCTATTTTATTAGGTAGATAAGTTGAGGCCCAGAGAGGCATTAGATGTCAGGAAGCTTCTATGGGGGAGCCATTGACCCTGGTGGTCACAGCCCAGGCCCAACAAAGTCACGAATAATCAGGACACAGAGACCCAATGGGGGTGAAATGGTCTGGGCTCACCCTGGCCTCCGCCTCTGGTGGAGGCAGTGGCGGGTTCATATGCCTGTGTTTGGGAGAGTCTGTGTTTGGGTGGCCTTAGGAGATGGCATGAGCTCCAGCCAGGACACTGGCATCAGGCCACAGGCTCCTTGGACTGGGAGGAGAAATGGGACAGAAGACACGTTGTGGAAGCTTTGGGCGGGGTGGTGCTTTGGGGTTCCTGCCTTAGGCACAGATTTCCCAGAATCATAGAGTCTCAGAGAGGGTGAGGGGGACCTCAGAGATCATTTAGTCCACCCCCTACCAAGATTCTCCTGCAACACACCTAACCAATAAGTGATTCAGTCTTCTCAGGAAGACCTTCAGTGGGGTAGCATCTAGAGAGCCAGACTGGGGAGACCTGGGTTCAAATCCTGATTCAGACACTCAGTCACTGTGTGATCCTGAACCACTGAGTCCAGCCCCCTGATTTTACAGCTGAGGAAACTGAGGCTCAGAGAGATTATATGACCACACACACTCCCTTCTGCCCTCATCTATCCTGGCCTCTCCTCCCCCACACAACAAAATGAAGACCTCAGCTCATTTTACAACAAAGGCCGGGCCATCCTTCTTGGACCAGCAAAGGATGACCCCAAAGAGGTGGGTATCGGCTCCAAGCTGAAAGAGGTTTTAGATAAATTCTGAAAGATAGGCTCCGGGCCAGCTATTAGAGGAAACTGAGGTGCTGGAACCATCCCTGACCATTTGAGGTTGTCTTTAGGGACGACATTCCTGCCTGGCCCTTGGCCATTGGCTGTGGGTTTGAGTAATAATCGATCTCAGTTCTAAAGCCCTTCTAAAATGCATCCCTCTCAACCACTCTGTGATGCAGGCAGTGCCAATGCTGTGGACCTCCCTGGACCACTGTTTTGGGCACACTTTACTCCCTGCCCCCATCTTGCCATCCAGACGAGGGACTGTGCCCCAGAGGGTTTAACCCTTCCATCTCTGGAACATTAGTTCCCCCCCTCCCCTCTCCTCTAGTCCCACTGGTCACTGACTCACCTGGCCCAGGGTTTCAGGAAGTCCCCAGCCAAGCTTTACATTATTCCCTGCCCCTCCTCCACCTCAGCCTTCCCCCATCCTCCCAACTGCCTCCAGTTCTGGAGTAACAATCTCAGATTAGCTGATTGCTCCCAAGCACAGCACCCAGCACATGGTAGGTCCTGTATAAATGACAGCAATGATTAGTATTGTGACGCTGTTGCTGTTCTATAGTACTGGCTGTGTGCTAGGTCCCTGCTCTCAAGCAAAGGTGTGGAGGTAGGATATGGGGTTGGGAGGACCAGCTAGGTCAGTCTGTTGGAACAGTAGAGTTTATGAAGAGAAGAACAGTCCAGTGAGATTGAATTGGAGGCTGAAGCCAGTTTATGAAGGGATTTCAAAATAAAATAGGATTTATACTCGATCCTAGAGGTGATAGGGAGCCATTGGGGTTTATAGAGTAAGGGAGTGACGTGGCTAGATCTGTGTTTTAGGAAAATCGCTTTGTCAGCTGTCCTGAGGATGCTTTGGAGAGAAGGGAATGATCAAAGTGTGGCAAGGAAGACTGAGGAGGTTCCTGGGGGGGGGTGTGGAGTCAGAAGGGGAAGGACCAGTGGGGCTCCACTGGGACTCAGCAGGGCCTCCTCTCCTGCCCATTTTCCGTGTGGGATGTAACTTGGCTGCTTCTGTCCCTTTGCTGACGTATGGTCTGCTCCTACTGTCTCTGCTGTAGAGTATTGCCACCCTATGGTCTTTGTGATCTTTGCTTTTGTGTCGTATGTGTGTGTGTGTGTGGGGGGGTGTGGGTGTGTGGGTGTAGCTTTGTTTAGTTCTAGGGGTGAGGACACATCTGTCCCCTTTGAGAGCAGTCAGGCTGCATTCTCTGAGGTTTCCAAGAGGGATGATAGATTGAGGGGTTCATGACTGAGCTGTGGTTTTGCAGGGGGTTCTCTGGATGGGCTGGACTAGGGTCAGGGTGAAGACAGAGGGGTCTAGTAGGGAGACAGGGCATCAGCTGGGCCCAGAGGAGGATCCAAGGGAATAAAAAAGAGGTCTTAGAAAGGGCTTGGAGCAGGGCTGGGGAACCTTTGTGTGACCCTCTACATCGTTAAGTTTGGCCTTTTGACTGAATTTGGTGCCCAAGGCTGCAGGTTCCCCACCCCTGGTTAGAGGCCTGAAGTGTGCCCCTGTCCCCCTGCCCTCCCCCCAAGACCTGAAGGGCCTCTTAGGAAGCCCTGTTCCTTATGTACTTGGGGAAGCACCTGGGCCTGTGTGGGTCGGTCTCAATGTGCAGCCCAGTACTCCATGTCTGACTAAAGTTGTTCATAGTGTCTGTAATCGGGGGTCATAGATGTTCTACAGCTAGGAAGGACCTTATAGTCTATCAAGTCGAATCCCCTGATTTTACAGGTGGGGAAGCTGAGGCTGAGAGAAGTTAACAGCTAAGAACTGGAGGCAGGGTTTGAATATAGGTTTTACTGACTCAAGCCCAGAACTGCCTTGGTGAGCCCACCAGGCTGCTCCGAGGTGGGGGGAGGGCGCAGCAGGAATGGCAGGTCCCACTCTTTTCCTGCCTCCCTGATCTCTGAGTATGTGGGAGGGTTCCCTTGTCCCTTTGTGGAGGTAGGGGCTGTGGGAACCTGGTGGCAGAGGCCAGGCCTCCTGAGGGCGAGCAGACAGAGAGCCTTTGTCTCCCTCCCTTCCTTGGGCATCATTTCTGTCCTCACAGCCTGTTCTCTGCTCCCTGTCAGACCCGGAGGTCCAATGATTTCCCTGCCTCAGGACCAGCTAATGTCGGAAAGGGCTGCAGCTGTTGACTCAGCAAGCTGATTTGCATCAGATTTGCATATTTATGTATACAATTTCCCAAAGCATCTCTGCTCATTTCTCACCTCTCACCCCCAGGGCTCTCCAGCTCTCTCTTTTTCTTGCCAGCCCAGTTAGTATCAAGGACTCATAGAATGTCAAGAGTCCAAAGGGTCCTCGGAACATACAGTAGGATGTCAGGGCTGGGGGGAACCTGAGATCACAGAATGTCAGAATGGGAGGGAGCTCAGAACACAGAATGTCAGAACTGGGAGGGGCCTTAGAACCCAGGATGTCAGAGCTGGGAGGGCCATTAGAACATAGGATGTCAGAGCTGGGAGGGCCCTTAGAACCCAGGATGTCAGAGCTGGGAGGGCCATTAGAACACAGGATGTCAGAGCTGGGAGGGGTGCATAGCTAATGATATTTACAGCTACTATGGAGGTGTAAGACCAATAATACCAGCACCCAGAAGGGCTGTTAGCACAGGTTCTTTGATCTGTTTTTCTAAAGGAAAGTTAGTATCACAGGGGTCAAAAATCTTACTTTAGTTACAGATAAATAGAAAGAAATGACTCTCCCAGAAAGAATCTAATAGATAGGGCTCCAACTCTCTAAACAGAGTAATGGATGCCTAATCACCAGACCAGGGAGCACCAACATCTAGGTTCACAAAGAGGGGAGGGTTCCTTAACAATGGCTACCCAGAGTCTCCCTCTGGCCAAATCACAAAGAAATATTCTTCCCATGAGTGGACCCCAAAGTGAAATACTAACCTCCCAATATATAGTTTTTAACTAATAGGCTCAGAGCCAGAGGGCACCACAGCCTCATGGCTCAGTGCCTAATTGGCTCAGTTCCAAAAGGTGTGAAAGTCTTCTTGCAAGCAAGCCTCCCCATAAGTAAGCTTCTCCCTAAGCAAGCTTCCCTTAGGCAAGTCCCTCCCCTAAGGCATTATGAATCTCCCTGAATCACCTGGTGGGCTCTGTGTGACTCAGGATGTATCACAACTGTGAACTGGGCCGAAATTCCAAACAGCAAGATGTCTGTGATTGCAATACCTGTGTACCTTTAGACCTGGATACATGGCCCCTGTTCCAAGGGAAAAAGGGGACACATGGTCACATAGGCCTATTAATGGTTGGGGAAGATCTTATATTTCATTAACCCTACAAGGAGCCTTAGAGCATAGAATGCCAGGTTTGGAAAGTGCCTTAGAACAGAGAATGTCAGAGCTGGGAGGGGCCTTAAGACACAGAATGTCAGTGATGGAAGGGCCCTTAGAATAGATAATGTCAGAGCTGGGATGGACCTTAGGACACAAAGACAGATGAAGACAGACCCCAAAGTATGATTGTGGGAATCTGGGTAAATGTCAGTGTCACATATAGAACCCCTGAAGTAAGAAGGAGGGTCTGGTTCTGTGGAGTGGGAATAAACTCAACTGTGCAGGCAGGATTTTGACTTGCTGGTGGGACACTGAGGAGGAGATGTTTCATGAGTGGTGAGAGATGTGAGATTCTCTTTCAGGTTAAAGCTTAGGACTGGAGACTGAGGTTAGAACTGGGGTTTTAGGAGTAAATGAGATTGCCAAAGGGTGAGAAAAGATGAGAAGAATGAGGACAGACCCACTGGGGAAATACATAGTGCTGTCAAAGTGCTGGGTTTAAAGTACCTGGGTTCAAATCCTGGCTTTTTGAATGATAAAGTTGGCAAGTGACTTAACCTCTCTGAGCCTCAATTTCCTCATTTGTAAAATGAAGGAGTTGGACTAAATGACCTTTAAACTTCTTTCTGCTCTAAATCCACAATCCTATTTACAGTCACATTAAGGGGTGTTGAATTGGATAAGAATTGTTGACAAGGGAAGAACCTAATGAAAGAGGAGAATGAGGAAGGAGTGGAAAGAGAGGTAGAAGGAAAATCAGCTGTGTGGTCTTGTTGAAGCTAACTAGATTTTTGTTTTGAGGCAGTCAGGGTTAAGTGACTTGCTCAGGGTCACACAGCTAGTAAGTGTCTAAAGCTGGACTTGAACTCCTCTCCTTGTGACCTAAGGGCCAGTGTTCTATCCACCTACATGCCCCAAAGTGAATTAGACTCCTTTGAAGTGAAAGATTATTTTTCCTTTGTATCTTCAGCACAGTACCTGACACATAGAAAGCATTTAATAAATGATTACTTGCTGCTTTATTGGTTGAAGGAGAGAGTCTCTTCCAGGATGGGGTGGTCCACAGTATCAAAAGTCACAGAGGCCAGGGAGGATGAGGCCTGAAAAGAAAAAGTTCCTGGATTTATCAATTAGGGGCTCACTGGTGACCCCAGAGAGAGCAATTGTGTGATGCAGGAAGAAGCTGGAACGTAAGGGGTTGATGAGGAAGTGAAGGCAGATGACTTTTTCAAGGTTAGCAGTGGAAGGAAAAGGAGAGATGAGACAAGAGCTTTTGTTGTTCAGTCATCTCAAGTCATGTTTGATTCTTCCTGACCCCATTTGGGGTTTTCTTGGCAGACACTGGAGGGGTTTGTCATTTCCTTCTCCAGCTCATTTTACAGATGAGGAAACTGAGGCAAATAGGGTTAAGTGACTTGTCCAGGGTCATACTACCAGTAAGTATCTAAGGCTGGATTCGATCTCAGATCTTGACTCTGTCTGGCTCTGTCTCTGCTATGCCACTTGGTAACAGTAGGTGGGTAGTGCCACCTCCGTTTTACAGATGAGTAGACTGAGGCCCACAGAGGTGATATGATTTGCCCATGGTCCCACAACTAATGTCAGAAGCAGGATTTGATCCTGGGTCTTTCTGATTTGAAGTCCAGTAAGTAGATTTCTCAGTCCACTAAGGCATCTTGTCATCTCTACCTGTGACCTGTGACCTCCTTAAGGGCTTTAACTGAGTATTAACATTCCTTCCTCCATTTATTCATTTAGTGAATATTTCCTGAACTCCTGTTTACTTTGCGCTGGAAACCATGGGGAATGAAGACCTGGTGTCTGCCTCCAAAGAGCTTATTAGGGGGGTAGGACATGTGCAGACACACCTGTAATATGAAGAAGAAGGCGATCCGTTCTGTAGTCACACCAAGTAGAAGTTGCAGATGATGTCAAATACAATGGTGTGGGACTTGAGACAAAGAAGGGAACACATCTAGGGAGAGGGCAATGAGGGAGGCCTTCCTGGAGGAGGTGCTCTGAACTGGGCCTTGAAGGCCTGGTAGGGCAGAGATGGGAATGAAGGGATTTCCCACAGCTGTTAGTGCAGGACTGGATGTTCAGTATGGATTCACTCATTGATGTGATCTTGGGCCTGGACATCTTTGTAACTGCCTTTTTAGTCTTAGAGTGTCCAGACTAATGGCTTCTTGAATGATTTTGAGATGAGAAGGGCTCATTATTGGTCTCCAGTTGCCCTCCCTCCATTCATTCTGAGAGCCCATCCCTGGGCCTAGGGCTGAGGCCAGGACTGTTTCAGAGCTGGGCTTTGATGGGGTGGGTAGGGTCATGTTGGCCTCTTCCCAGTGGGCTAGCATAGCCTGCCTGACCCCCAGGCCTCTGTGTAAGGGGAGGGGCCCCTGGACCCTGAGTTCTTTTTGGAGGATTTGTGGGGAGGAAACTAAGGGAGAATTCAGGGCCTTGAGGCCTGGTAGCGGGAGGTGTGTATAGTCCTTGGCTTTCCTTGCCCGCCCCCCCCGTTGGTAGCTGCTTCTGTGGATAGTTGTGAACACTTTTGCACTTTTGCATGAGTGACTGCCAGCTGGGAGTGATGATGGTATGATTAGGAAATAGGTGATATTAATGGGGATCTAGGTGGTGGTGATGAGGATACAGGTGTTGGTGATGGGGATACAGACAGTGTTGATGGGGATACAGGTGGTGGTGATGTGAATACAAGTGATGGGGATGGGGGGTTAGAGGGAGTGGTGATGGGGGTACAGGCAGTGGTGCTGGGGATACAGGCAGTGGTGCTGGGGATACAGGTGGTGGTGATGTGAATACAAGTGGTGGGGATGGGG
>NW_027187400.1:1312470-1314768 GCF_028583685.1 Petaurus breviceps papuanus
TGGGGGTACAGGCGGTGGTGATGGGGATACAGGCGGTGGTGATGGGGGTACAGGCGGTGGTGATGGGGGTACAGGCGATGGTGATGGGGGTACAGGCGGTGGTGATGGGGGTACAGGCAGTGGTGATGGGGGATTAGAAGGAGTGGTGATGGGGATACAGGTGGCAGGGATAGTGGGTTAGAGGGAGTAGTGGTGGGGTGATCAGGGTATAGGCAGTGATGATGGCGGTTAGAGGTAATGGAGGTGGTGCTCTGAGGATACAGGTTTTGAGCCGGTCTGGGAAGTGCTCTCAGCTCTCTCTTCAGAGCAGCTAGGAACAGCTCAGATAAGTGTTTTCTGTTATTTGAGCCTAAGGGGAAGCTGGGAAGAGGAGAAAACAATGTTTGTATCTGTATGGAAACAGTGCAGGAGAGAAAAGAGTGGTCTCTGCAGAGGCCCTTGCCAAGTCCTAGCTGAGGCTGTTCTCTGAGCTGCTCTCCCTCCCTGAGGCCCCCTGGGTGGGGACCTTAGGGAATGCTTTTCCTCTTTTTTCCCAGATGTTGGGGCACAAGGGGCTGTTTGGATCAGGGAGCCTCCATCCTTAGCAGCACCCTGTTGGGGGCATAACTCGTGCCTCCTTCCCCTCCTTGCCTCTGCTCCTCCCCCCACTCCCAAAGGGCTCATTCATGCCTCTCCACCCCTCCTCCCGTTCCCAAAGTGCTGGGCAGTCAGGTGGGGGGGGGGTGGCGAGAGAGTGGTAAGGAACATTGGAGGCAGCGCCCCCTCTCCTCCCCCCTGCCCCTCACCTTCAAGTCTCCCCAAAGTGGGCACTCCCAGAGTGTCAGCCCCATTGACTTATTTCCTGCTTGGCCCCCAGCTCCTATCCTGGGAGCCCAGACTGGGGCTTGCTTCCCTGGGGAGTCTGGCAGTGTGTGGGCACATTCTTGTGGCTTCGTTTAGGGTCTCTGGGATGGAGTTGATGAGTGTGCAGGGCACTGTGTTCTCACAGGAGGGAGGAAGGGGGGTGGCAGTGGCAGCCGCCTCTCATCAGCAGTATCTGGGCCCTGGAGGCTGAGCTGGGGACTCCTAGGTGGGATGGCCTCTGTTATCAGCACTGAGATTTGGAGAGCATGCTGACCACGTGGGAGCCCTGGGCTTTTGTCCTGGCTTACCAGTGAAGTTGCTATGTGACCTTGGGTAAATACCCTAACTCTCTGGGTCTCCCCTTGGTTGTTGGTCATGGGTAGTTTACCTCACTCCCTTTCTCCCTTCCAGATCTGGTAGAATTGGGTCTGGGGTCCCTTTGGTGCAAAGAGAGAAGAGTCTGGCTGGCATATCAGTCAGAGCCTTTTGGTCCTGAGGATACTGGGCTGGCTGCCAGGGTGTTCGTGGAAGGGGACAGAGGAAAAAGTGGGTCACCCTCTCCAGCTTAGAAGGGCTATAACTCAGCTGGCAGTTGTGTTCTGTGGTACTTGCGTCACCTTCTCCCCCTATGGCCTCCTGTACCCCCTCCAACTCACAGATGAGCACACTGAGCAGTGCCATTAACCTGCCTTTGCCACGGGCTCAGGACAGGCAGCTCTTCGGTCTGACTAATTCAGGGGAAGAAAGCTCAGCAGAATTAATTACACTTGATTTTATTCTGAGTGTTTGTGGCGTGATTAGTTCTATGCAGGGATCCTGGACGCCAAAGGGGTGTGCCTGGATCTTGGGCTCAGACCAGGTGCAGTAATGAATGTGTCTCCCTTTCTGTCCTAGCTACTGTGTGTGTCTTTACCCCTCTTTCACTTAGACTCTCTTCCTTCACATGTACTTTCTCATTCTCATATATGACCTTGGACAAATCTTTTCAGCCTTGGGGTCTCAGTTTCCCTAATTACAAAAATAATCCTTGACCCCACGGAAAGCAGTTTTCTGCTACTGGGGCTACAGTAGAAAGAATACTGATCCTGAAGTCAGAGGGTCAGAGTTCAAGTGTGCTTCTAATACTTGTTACTTAAAGGACTCTAGATATTTCCCTAGACCTTAGTCCCTTCATCTGCAAGATGAAATCTGACCAGAAAGTCTTTGAGGGTTATTCTATTCCTAGTCTGATATTCCTGAGTGAGTGGCTTTACCTCTCCAGGCCTCAGCTTCCTTATCTGTAAAATAGGAATAATTGTGCTTACCTTGTAGCCATGTTGGATCATTAAAGTAGTTAAAACTTTCTGCAGGGGTGTGCTGGTAAATGTTTAACAACCAGTTTTTCAAAAAGGTATGTCATACTTTTCAGTTTAATCTGCATTTAATTTCCATAACTTTTTAATGTTTAGACAATCA
>NW_027187400.1:1314778-1321042 GCF_028583685.1 Petaurus breviceps papuanus
TTAGTAGCTTTGTGACCCTGGACAAGTCATTTTGCCTCTGTTTGCCTTAATTTCCTCGGCTGTAAAATGGGGATAATAATTGCATCTACCTCTCAGAGTCGTGAGTATCAAATGAGATAATATTTGTAATATTATCTTAATACAGTGCCTGGTGTGTGGTAAGCTAAATCAGTCCTTCCTCTCTTCTTCCCCTCCTCCTTCGCTCTTCCCTTCCTTCCTTCCTTCCCTCAGAGTAACTGGAGACCTGACTTCGGTTCAAATCCCACAGCTGAGGTGTACTGACTGTGGGACCCTGGGAGAGCCATTTCCTCATTGTCCCAGGCCACTGTCTATGAAAATAAATTGCAGAATGGAGTTGTTCTGTGTAGCTAGAGAGAGTTTCCTCATCAGGCCTTCTCTGTACCGATGAACTCACAAACCTGTACCAATCCCCCTGCCCCAAGACAACCAATAAATAAAAGCAACAGTTGGCATTCCTGCAACATGTTAGAGTTGACCAAGCTTTTTGTATACGTGGACTCATTTGCTCCTCCCAATGACCCTGTGAGCTGAGTACTATGAGTATTATTGTCCCCATTGTACAGCTGAGGAAGCTGAGGCTCAACTTGGGTTTTCCCAAGGTCACACATCTTGGAAGGGAAAAGCCCAGGGCCCTTCTCCTTGCAATTCCAGTAGTCTTTCTACTTTACCTGTCTTGGCCAAACATTAGTACTCTTGGATAGGAAGACCTGCCCCTTGTGTGCTGCATGAGGGGTCTGGGCTGGTCTTGGAATCAGCCAGAGCCCCGTGGTATACAAGTGAGCTTTCTGGAGTTTCGAGGAGTTAGAGACTGCTGACATTCTGAACTGGTAGGAGATTTTTCATCCTCTCCTCCTCTCTTCCCTCCATCTGCTCCGGATGGGCCCCAGGTCTTGCCTGCCAGCCCTTTCCTTGCTTGCCCAGGCAGTCATGGAACTGGGTGGTAGGGAAGGAGGGCATTTCTTGGAGGTCCTTCTTGGTTGCCATGGGGACTCCCATTCCCAGAGTCCCATGGGAACCCATCTAGCCTCCTTGGCAGTAGTGAGAGATTGTGTTTTATTGGGGCTTGGGAGTGGGGAGAGAAGGATGGGGCTGAGCAGGTCGTAGGGAGCTGAAAAGAAGGCCAACGTCTAAGGAGGGAGACTGGGGAAGGAAGAAGGAGGCCCTCTGCCCCTCCCCCTCCCGTTGTGGCCTTGGCCTCTTGGGCTGAGAGAGGGGAGGAGTAGATGGGCCTGATAGTGAGGCCGGGAAGGAAGAGGATGGAGCAGGGAAGGACAGAAGGTCTTGGCCTCTGCTCTGTCCCTATGGGACTCACCAGCACTGAGAAGCAGCTAGAGGTGATAGAGCTCTGCCAAGACTGGGATCTACCGGGAGCTTTTCAGAATCATAACAACGACAACATGTGGCATTTATATAACACCTACTGTGTGCCAGATACTCTGCTAAGTGTTTTATCTCATTTGATCCTCACAACAACCCTGGGAGGTAGGTGCTATTACTATCCCCATTTTACAAGTGAGGAAACTGAGGCAGATAGGGTGAAATGACTCGCCCAAGGTCACACAGGTAGTACGTGCCTGAGGCTGAATTTGAACCCAGTCGTCCTGACATCAGGCTCAGCACTCTATCCACATTTAGACATGGAAGGGACCTTGAGATGCTCTAATCCAGGAGTTGGGAACCTGCGGCCCTCCAGGTCCTCTTTGACTGAATCCAAACTGCACAGAACAAATCCCCTTCATAAAAGGATTTGTTCTGTAAAATTTGGACAGGTTTCTCTCTCCCGTGAGTCTAATCCAAGCACATAACCATCTCATTTTCTGGAGAGGGAAGGAGGAGATCCTGAATCCTAGGAGAAAAGACTTCCCCAGGTCCTGTAACTTAGAAAAGTCCAGGTCACAATTAGAGCTGGGTTTCTCCAAGTCCAGATGTCTTTCTAATAAGCCTGGGCTGGCTCCGTTACTGAGGCTCCATTGTCCGTGTGTGGGTGGCCATGTATGCATGTGTACTGGGGTGTTTGCTCACGACAGAGCCTGTGTGTCTGCAGATAGAATGTGGCTGGGTGTGTGTGCATGGCTTTGGCTGTCTGTGGATGTCAGGCCCTGCTTCTCTCTGGGCCTTATCTCAGTTGAGTGTCAGGTATGGAAGGGCATGAGGTTTTTGGAGGTGGGTGGCTATGAACTCTGTTGGTTCACGCATGTTTTGGCGTCTCTGCTTCCGGGTGTACCTCCACTGAGTGTATATGTTGGAATAAGGGTGTTAGTGCATATAAGGTCATAGACGTGGAGCTGGAAGCTGACCCCCTCATTTTATAGAGGAGGAAACTGAGGCCCAGAGAGGCTAAGGGCTTTACCCCAGTGCTTTTGTATGTTGAAATATTCATGTGTGTATGTTTGGGCATTTGTTTATGTTGAGGTATGTGTTCATTTTGGTGTGTTAGGAGGGGTGTGTGTGGGTGTGTGTGTGTGTGTATGTCCCTGTTTATTGCTATTCTGTCAGGACTGAATAGGAGAAGCTGTTTTATGGGCTAGGGACTGGGCTGAGCTCAGCAAAGGAGATGGGAGTCAAGCAGAGGTCAGTGGGAAGAGGAGCTGGGGCCAGCCTCTATCTTCAGGGCTGAGAGGAAGGGGGCAGGGAAGAGAGTGAGAGCATGGGGTCCTAGGCTTCCCCCTCATTTCCATTGTTGGTCCCCAACAGCTGGCCCCATCTGGCTCCAGACTGCCTGGCCCTGTCTGTTAGAGGACTCTGGGAACATCTGGATTCCCAGCCTTGCAGCTGTCTGGCCTCCCTGCCCCTCCCCCATCACACCACCACCAAAATATACCTGTGTGTTAGGCCTCTCCTGGAGAAAGCCCTGGACACATAGGAAGGGGCTGCATGGGTTCCAGACTTAGGTCTTCTGCTGATTACCCATTTCTGTGCCTCAGTTTCTTTCTCTGTAAAATGAGAGGATTACATTGGATCTTCTTAGCATTCTTCCTATAGGTCTGTGACCACAGAAGGGGTCTGTGTGCATATGTGTGTATGTGTGTGTGCATTAGGGGGAGGCAGTGGCAAAGGAGGGGTGTAGGCTGTGGGTTGGCTCACCAGTTAAGGACATCCCTCTGGGAGGTGGTGAAAGGGGGAACCTCACCTCTTGTTGTCCTGAGGAAAAGGCAATGGATGTGGGTCTCAAATCCTTCTGTCCTCAGACTCCTTCCCATAAGCCTCCCTGAACCTCAGTTTCTTCATCAGTAAAGTAAGGGGAGTGGATTAGATGATGTTGAAGGTCCAGCCCTCAATCTCTGGCCCTATGAGCTTCTCTTCTTACCCAGTGCCCCCTTTTCCCCCCATCTCCTGAAGAAGGTGATCTATACTTCTGAAATGAAACAAAGAACTGAATTCAAATGCAAAGACATTTACATGTGTTCGTATAAAAAAGAATACAAAGGAGAGGGGAAAAAAGTTCAGCCAAACTAATCAACATATCCAAAAGGCTAACATTATATTCAGTGTTCCACACTTATGACCCCCTACTTCTATAAAGAAAAAAAAAGTTGTTGATTTATCTCATCTCTTCTTTGGGATCAAGCTTGGTCATTATCATTTCACAGAATTCAGTTTCCATTGTTTTAGTCTTGTTCTTTCTGTTTACATTGTTGTGATTCCTCTTACTTCTCTCAGCATCAGTTCAGTAGATCTTCCCAGGCTTCTCTAATCTTCATAAAATTCATTATTCCTCACAGTACAGTAACATTCTATGGTGTTCACATGTTCCATTTTGTTTAGCCATTCCCTAATTAAGGGGTATCTACTAGTTTCTAGTTCCTTGACACCACAAAAAGTGCTGCTATAAAAATTTTGGGGTATGCAGGGCCTTTCTTTCTATCATGGCCCTTACTTCTCTATAGACATGTTGTCTGTTAGCAGGGACTGTTTTACTCTCTCATTTCTACCCCCCTTCCCCCATGGCCACTACCATAGTCCCTGTTGTTGTTCAGTCATGACCCCATGGACCACAGCATGCCAATACTGTCCATGGGATTTTTTTTCTTTTTAAAAATTAGTTAATTTTTAGTTTTCAAAATTCACTTCTACAAGATTTCGAGTTCCAAATTTTCTTCCCATTTGTCTCCTCTCCCACCCCAAGACGGCATGCAAGGTACCTCTTCACCCCCAGTGCCTTCCCTTCTGTTGCCCTCCCCCCTTCTCTTCTATTTTCTACATGGCAAGATAGATTTCTATGCCCTATTGCCTGTATTATTTCCCTGCTGCATTTAAAAACAATTTCTAATGTTTGTTTTTAAAAACTTTGAGTTCCACATTCTCTCCCTTCTTCCTTCCACACCCACCTCCTTTGAGAAGGCAAGCAATTCGATATAAGTTACACATGTCTAATCATGCAAGACACTTCTATAACAGTCATGTTTGAAAGGCTAACTATATTTCCCTCCATCCTATCCTGTCCCCCATTTATTCTATTCTCTCCTTTGATCCTGTCCCTTTTCAAAAGTGTTTGCTTCTGATTACCCCCTCCTCTCATTTGCCCTCCTTTTTATTATCTCTTATCCCCTTCCTCCTACTTTCCTGTAGGGCAATAT
Organism: Petaurus breviceps papuanus; assembly: GCF_028583685.1. Classification (NCBI taxonomy): domain Eukaryota; kingdom Metazoa; phylum Chordata; class Mammalia; order Diprotodontia; family Petauridae; genus Petaurus; species Petaurus breviceps. Next base: position 1,319,377 of record NW_027187400.1, read on the forward strand.
AGATTTCCATACCCAACCTCCTTAAGCCAAATCTGATGAGAGTAAGGTTCACTCATTCCCTCTCACCTCCACCCTTTTTCCCTCCATTGTAAAAGCTTTTTCTTGCCTCATTTTTGTGAGGTAATTTATCCCATTCTACCTCTCCTGTTCTTCTCCCAGTACATTTCTCTCTCATCCCTTAATTTTATTTTTTAGTTACTATCCCTTCATATTCATCTCACCCTGTGCCCACTGTCTGTACACACACACACACACACACACACACACACACGTCTATATGTATACACACGCATATTCTCCATGGGACTTTTTTTTGCAAAGATACTGGAGTTTGCCATTTCCTTCTCCAGGATTAAGACAAACAGAGGTTAAAGTGACTCGCCCAGGGTCACATAGCTTGTGTCTGAGGCCAGATTTGAACTCAGGTCTTCCTGATTCCAGGTCCAGCTCTCTATCCACTGAGCCACCTAGCTGCCTCAAACTGTCTAGCTGCCATTTTCTTCTCCAGCTCATTTTATGGATGAGGAAACAGAGACAAATTGGGTGAAGTGACCTGCCCAGGGTCACACAGCTAGTAAATGTCTGAGGTTGGATTTGAACTCCAGGCCTAGCTCTCTATTCACTGTGCCACCTAACTGCCTACTAGTACACCATTGCTACTTAATAAATGCTTGTTGATTGAGACTCAGTTTCCTCATCTGTAAAATGGGGACACATCTCACAGGGTTGTGAACCTTGAATGAGATCATGTTTGTGAAGCACTTTGCAGACTTAAGAGTATTATATAAATATCATTGTCATTCTCTTTTCCGGTGGGGGTGAGGACCAAATTAGAGGATGACGCCAAAAGCATTTAGTAAGCTGGGAGCTGCTCTGCATCAGGTCAGGAACTATAGTTATGATCATTTCCATTGGTCTCGCTCAGCAGATGTGTGCCTGGGGTGGTGGGTGGAGGGGGTACTAGCAGAAGGGGAGCCTGGTCCTCAGATGAGCCCATCCAGGACGGGGGCTGGGGTGGGGGTGGAGTAGAGAAGGCACTTTAAGCTGGGTCAGACCGAATCAAGCAGCAGGTGCCCCCTGAGCCATGAGGTTCCCTGCACAGCTAGCTCTGGACAGGAGACCTGGGGATTGAAGTCTATTTCTGTTCTACAGGAGCTCACACTCCTGTGGGGAGATAAAAAAAACAAAACAAAACACAGTGTGCATATAAATTGGAATAATTAAGGACCAAACTGAATTGTGGGATAGAGCCAAGAGGTGCAGAGGAGTTCAGAGAGAAGCAAGATAGGGTGAGATGAGAGTGTAATCAAAGAAGGCTTCCTGAGGGAGTGGGGCTGAGATGAGCCTCTGAAGGTAGGGTAGGATTTTAGATACACTAAGCAAAACAGGTGAGGGGGGAAGATGGTCTAGGTGGTAAGCCATGTGTGGAGGCTCTGAGGGCCAGGAATGAAAACCTGGTGTCCGATCCCTGTAGTGGCCCAGGGTTCCTGGCCTCCCATTGTCCCGAGATCTGAGATTGTGGAGGAGATGTCAAGTACCCTGTATGGGCAGGAGGGTTAGATAGATAGATTCCTGGATTTGGATCTCCAGGAAGGATTACTTTTTGGGGAAGGGCAAGGGTGTGTGTGTGTGTGTGTGTGTGTGTGTGTGTGTGTGTGTGTGTGTG
>NW_027187400.1:1321052-1326080 GCF_028583685.1 Petaurus breviceps papuanus
GTGTGTGTGTGTGTGTGTGTGTGTGTGTGTGTGTGTGTGTGTGTGTGGCTCCATCAGTGTCCCCTCCCCCTCCTGAATACAAATGTCCGTTCTCTTTCTGACCCTGCCACTGAAGGATACACAGCCTCATGTATTAGGATGTGGCTGTAGAGGACACTGGAATTTATCTGTTACATGTTTTCAGGGACTTGTAAGTGTAGCTCTTTGTGGTCACTGTGTATGTGTTGTAGCACAGGTGAGTTTGAGTATCTCTTGTGTTTGTATCCGGAAAGTGGCTAGACGTGCACTCATGGAAAGATGCATGTTATATGTGTATCTGTATACACACATACATATATGTACGTAACTTTTTGTATTAGGGCTATGGGGTACATGTAGAGATTATGTCTTATGGAAAGATGTATCCTGTGTAGCACATATCTGGGTTTGTTTGTAAGACTGTGTTGAGTTGTGTCAGGATGTATACAGTATGTGTGTGTTTCAAGATCACAGATTTGAGCCAGAAAATAACTTCGAGGTTCAGCCCTCTAGCCCAACCCTCCCATTTTACAGATAAGGAACCTGAGGCCGGAGAAGACAAGTCTGAAGTCACATGGCTAGTAAGTGGCATATCCAGCAATGGAGCCCAAGTCTCCAAAACCAGCACTCCTTTTAGGGCAACATGCTGTCATTCATAAAATGGATTGTATGTATGTTCACTTTATTTCAACAAATATTTTTTAAACTTTGGCTCCATGCAGGGTATTGTGCTGGGGCCTGGGGGTTCAAATGTGAAAGGTGGTGCAGCCCTTTACTGCACAGAATATGCAGGATGCACCATCCATACGTGTTTGTAAGTATCATTGGTCAATGTAGCAAATTAGTAATTATGACGAGTAAATATAATTACAAGTAGTAAGCATAGTTAGTATAAGTATTACACTTAGTAAGTATAAGTTCATTTATTTATTTTTTTAAATATTTCTCAATTACATGTAAAAAATTTTTAACAATCATTTAAAAAAAAATTTCGAATTCCAAATTTTCTCCCTTCCTCCTGACCCCTTGAGAAGGCAAGAAATGAAAAACAGAAAGTTGGGGCGGCTAGGTGGCATAGTGAATAGAGCACCGGCCCTGGAGTCAGGAGGACCTGAGTTCAAATCCAGCCTCTGACACTTAACACTTACTAGCTATGTGACCTTGGGCAAGTCACTTAACCCCAATTGCTCTGCCCTCTCTCCTCCAAAAAGCAAAAAAAAAAAAAATAGAAAGTTAAATCATGGTAGAGACAAAGGAGAGAGCTATGAAAAGGGCCGTCGGAAAATCTGAAGATGGAAAAGTCACTTGTAACTCAGAGGTATCAGCAAAGGTTTGATGGAGTGAGTGGCCGCTGAACAGAGCCTTGGAGGAAGAAAAAGACTGGAATTGATCAAAGGGATGGAGCGCATTCCAGGCAATGTGGGTCAAGATTAGGCAACATCATGTTATCCATGTAACAGCAACATGGAATATGTGAAAGGGAGCAATGTGAAATCACATTGGGAAGGTAGGTTGGAGCCAGATTTGGAAGGGAAGAAAGGAAAGAAAACATATTTATTAAATACCTACTATGTGCCAGGCATTATGCTAAGTAAGCACTTTGCAAATATTACCTCATTTGATCCTTACAACAACCCTGGGAGGTAAGTGCTATGATTATCCTCCTTTTAATAGTTTAGTAAACTGAGTCAGACAGCAATTAAGTGACTTGCCCAAGGTCACACAACTAGTAAGTGTCAAAGGCTGGATTTGAACTCAGGTCTTTCTAATTTCAGACATAGCACTATGCTATGTCACTTAGCTCTCTTAAGATGGGGAGCCTTTAAGTATGAGGTTAATCTTATTTTAAGTACATTTTATCCTTTGTGCAATAGGGAGCCACTGAGTATTTTTTTTTAGCAGGGGAATGAAATGGTAAGACCTGTACATTGGAAAAAATGTTTTGGCAGCTTGCAAAGGGTAACCTGCTAAGGGGAAAGATTAAAGACAGTAAGGGCAGGTAGGAGACTCTGACAGTGAATGGTCCAGATGAGAGGTGACAGGGTCCTGAATTAGGGTAGTGGAGATGTGAGGAGAGAAGAAGAGGGTAGGGATAACTAATGTGGTGGAGCTCAGTTTGGGGCATTGAGAGTTTGAGAGGCCAGAAGGACATCTCCATGGAGGTACCCAGTACTTGCTTTGGATGTGAAACTCCAGGGGAGAGATGGGGGTAGGACATACAAATTGAAAAGTCATGTGCAGAAAGGTGATAATTGAAGCCATGAGGGAGATGAGATCATCATAGGAAAGTATAAAGAGAGAAGGAAAGAGGGCCAAGGACAGAACATAAGGGACCTCCTGCACATTGATGGATGAACCAATGAAGGAGCCTCAGAAGGAAGAATGTTTATAAGGGAAGGAGGGAAACCAGAGGAGGAGAGTAATCTCCCAGAAGCCCAGGGAGGAAGGAGAGTGCTCACACTGGGGTACTGGTAGTATTCTACAGAGAGATCAAGGAGGATATGGGCTGAGAAAAGACCATTGAATTGAGCAATGAAGAGGTTCCATAGCCATTTCAATGGGGTGGTGGGTTGGAAGCCACTTTGCAAGGTGTTGGGGGAGTGGAGGAATAAGGAAGTGAGGAGAATTGTTTGGTTGTTGAAGTAGGAGGAACCTAGTTGGATGATGGCTTGAGAGGATGACAGGGTCAAGATAAGGTTTGGTAAAGAATAGACGAGACCTAAGCATGTTTCGAGGCATTGGAAAAGGAGCCAATGAAGATGATGAGTTTGAAAATGTAAGCAGGATGGATTCAAGGCTGCACACTGAGAGGTTAGCCTGGGTAAGAACAAGGGCCGCCTTTTCCTTAGAAACTGGAGCTAAGGAGAAGAGAATGGGGGTGAAGGCAGGCATTTTGAGGCATGAAAACAAGGGCTCTCCCGCTGATGGCCTCATTCTCAGTAAAATAGGTGGGGAGCTCCTCTGTAGAGAGGGGGGCTCAGGGTTGGAATTGGGGCTTAAGAAGAGAGAACAGCTGTTCTCTGGGGAGTGTTAGAGTGAATTAATCAGAAATGAATAAAAGGATTATGGTTTAGCCTGGAGGGCCCACTTGAAGTTAGATAACAGATTTGTAGTGGACCCCTCTCTATGTGATTCACTGACTTCCTTTAATAATGTTCAGTAGATGAGGTTAGGAACAGAGAAGGAAGATGGGGGGTGGAGGGGAATGGGAGAGGGCTAAGATTTCCTGAGATGTGAACATCAGAATGCCAAGGGGTCAAGGGATTCAAGGCTAGAAGACAGGATTTTATCAAACTGGGAAACTATAGTCAGGTTGGTGAAGGGAAGAAAGTGAGGTCATATATGCTGGTATGTGTATTCATATATTATACAGGGCAGATAGGTTGGTTATGCTGAGAAATCTGTGTATTGAAGTCTCGAGTAGACTAGTATTCATGGGAAGTAGGAGGGTGAGAAATATCTGGGGAAGGGGCCTAAGGGTAAGTTCTAAAGAGCAGAGATGGGAGACACTTGTGGGGCAGGGGCAGCTTCTTCTGGGGCATTTGGGGGTTCATCCATTCAATCACAGATGCAAATTAAGTGAGAAATTATACAATTTGGCATGGCATTTTTTGGAATCTGAAGTTTGGCATAACTAGACCCTGACCTTGTAAGTGTGGGAGGAGTTTCCAAAGTGACTTCCTATCCCTTGGGTCACATCCATTATAATCTCTGCAGTAGGTAGAGAATATGGTCATTTTACAGGTGAGAAAACTGAAGTTCTGAGAGGATGGAATAAGTTGGCTAAGATTACATAGTGAGTCTCAGAATCCAGGCTGATAGAGCACATGTCTTCCTTCCCAGACCCACCCTAGCATCCCCTGGGCTTCTGTCCACTTCTCTGATTGCAGCTGGAAACCTGAACCACGATCCCTTCTCGGTGGCCTGGCTTTGGTACCATCTTGTCTAGAAACTGGGGGATGGACTAGATGACCTCTCAAGGACCTGGACCAACATTATCCTTTCAGCAGGATGTAGTAGAAAGGACACAGTCAACAGTCTAGGGTTGAGATCCAGCACTAACATTTTAAATTATTATTTCCAAGTAAAAACTGGATGGCCATTCTAAGGAGGTCTTATACTGGGGTTCAGGCTGGATTAAGTACCTTTTTAGCTCTCCTCCAGTTCTGAAATACTGTCATAAATTAAGGTCACATAACCTCTCTGAACCTCAGTGTCTTCATAGATAAAGAGGACAGTGAGTCCAGACTGTAGGGGCTTGTTGTAGAGGCCAAATGAGAGAAAGAATGTGGAGGGTTCTTGAACACAGCTAATGAGGATACTGGACTAGATGACCGAGGTTCTCTCCAGCTCCAGGATAAGCTCCTTGAGGACAGGGACTGTCCTTCTTTTTGCTTGATTTGTATGTCCAGCCCTTAGCTCAGTGCCTGACACACAGTTGGTGATTAATAAATGCTTATCGACTTGCCCTGAAAAATGTGAGCTTTTATTTTTAAGTGCCAGGTGAGCCTTTGTTGGGCCTGCTGAAGGAGGGGATTCTCATTAGGCTGTAGTATTTGGCCAAGCTGGGCTCTGAGGTCCCTTCCAGCACGGACATTGTGTCATTTTTTTATTTCCCACTTTCCTGGCCTTTAAAGAAACTTGGCCTGCGTTTGACTGGCCCCAATGATTATTGGTCCCTGTTCCTGTCCCTGGTTCTCTACTTTCTCTGCTCTTTTCATTGGCCTCCCCTTACCCACCCCCCCTTCCCAAGCCCTGGCTGCATCTCTTCCTTTCATACTTAAGGGATGGCTTGTTTGGGGAGTAACGGCCACTTGGATCAGGGATTCGGAAAACCACTGGCAGTTCTCCTAGCCTTATTTTATCTTTGTTTGATGGGTGTGTGGGGCTAAATTAAGATGTGTGATCATTCTCTGTTTCACACGTACACAAATGCATACATACACAGCTCTCCCCCTACCTACCCCATTCCTCCCCTTCCTCTGGCCTTCTCTCCCTCCTTCTGTCCTT
>NW_027187400.1:1326090-1369400 GCF_028583685.1 Petaurus breviceps papuanus
CCCTCTGCCAGAGTATCACAGGATCATAGATCTGGAACTGGAAGGAACCTCAGAGGTCATTTAGTCCAGCTTCATTTTTCATGTGGGGAAACTGAGCCCAGAGAGGCTGACTTGACCAAGGTCACCCATCTGATATTTCATGTCCCTCACTGCCCTCCCCTGTCTGTTTGTCCTTCTGGCCTCCCTATCTCTCTCTGCTCTCTCTCATTCTACATTCTGTTCCTCACTCTCCCACATCTCTCCATCCTCATATCCCTCCCTGTCTCTTCAGTCCTCACCTCTACCTTTTGTCTCCTTTGTGTACTCCCTGTTCCTCCCTCACTTTTTCAATCCCCTGGTCCTTCTTGTCTTTCTTTGCCTTTCTGTCCCCACCCTCTGCTTTTCTAGGCCCCTTTCTACCTTCTGTCTCTCCCGTTTTATTTCTGTGTCTACCATTTTGTCTCTCACTCTTTCCCTTTATCTTTCTCCGCCCTTGCCTTTTTCTCCCTCTGTTTCCTTTCTTGCCCCTTTCTCCTTCCCTCCCCCCTCCCCTATGTCTTTCCCCTTGATGCCTTTGTCCATCCCCCCCACCCCTGGGGGGTCAAGGGTGGGGTAGGAGAGGGGAGAGGTGTGTGGCTCTTTGTGGCCCTGCCTCTGTTCCTCTCCCTCTCCTATTCCTCTGACCCACTTTTGCTCTCATTCCCTCTTCTTTCCTGCTGACCTTCCTTCCTGTTCTTCTGTCTCTCCTCTGTCCCTCATCCTCCCTTTCTGTCCCCTGGCTCTTGATCTCTCCCTTTTGCGTAGTCTCCTTCTCAGCTCTGTGGGGAGTTTCAGCTCCCAGTCATTAGGATGGAGAAGATGGTCGTCATGGCAACTGTTGTCATGTCAGGGGCTACTGGGATGGGGATTAATAGTATCTAGGTGAGAGCTACCTGAGTGGAGACTGATTGATTCATAGGAGGCTTGATGTTTTTCTCTGCTACTCATGGCTGTTAAATACCTTCTCTCCCTGCTGCCTCCCCCGTCTCATCCTCCTCTTCTCTTTCTCTTTTTCTCTTTCTGTCTCTCTTCTCTTCTCTTCTCTTCTCTTCTCTTCTCTTCTCTTCTCTTCTCTTCTCTTCTCTTCTCTTCTCTTCTCTTCTCTTCTCTTCTCTTCTTTTCTCTTCTCTTCTTCTCTTCTCTTCCCCATCTTCTGTCTTTCCCCCTCTATCTTTCTCTCTTTTCCTCTTTCTCTGTCTCCCTCTCTTTCTAATCTTCTCTGTCCCTTCCCCCCCTCCTCTTTTCTCTTTTTCTGTGTCTGTCTCTATCTCTCTCCATCACAGACATATACACACAATGTACAAATACACTGGTTGTACAGATGCGCATATTATGTGTGCCTCCAAGTATGTATGTTTGAGAGAGTCTATCTGGTTTATGAATATGTGAGTTTAGGTTCACCTGTGTGTGGGATGCGCCTAAGGGTGTGTCTTTGCAAGCCTTTGTTCAGCATTTATGTAGATGTGTGAATGGGCCTTTATGAGTTTTTGTGTATCTGTGTGAGCCTGTGTGTAGCACGTTGTGTCTTTGTGTGAGTACGTCTTTGTAAGTATGTGTGTGTGCGTGACTATATGCAGCATGTGTATGTCATAGGGAATGTATCTCTTTGTCAGTGTGTGTGTGTGTGTGTATGTGTGTGTAGCATGTCTTTGTGAGTCTCTCTGTGACTATGTGCTCTGAATGTAGACATCCCCCCAAACACTGATGAGTCTGCCATCTCCCAGCTATCATTGCTAGCCTATCCCTCCCTCCCTCCCTTCCTGGTAATGGATCAGTTAGGTAGGATAGCCCAATGAACTCTGACCTGGTTAGCAAGAGAACTGGGGCCTGCTGCTGCCACTATGATACCATGGGCAGGTCAGTACCCTTTTCCTGGGTGTTCTTTCCTCCTCTGTAAATTGGGGGGCTTGGATTAGATCATCTCTGAATCCTCTTCCTGCTCTGACATTTTGTACTTTCTGACAGGAGAGGCCTCAGAATTGGGGGCCCTTCTTCCTCAGTCTCAGGATCCTTCTCTGGACATTGGGGCCAGGACCCCTGGTTGGAAAAGGTGTGTGTAGGGAGCCCTTCGAGCTCCAGAGAAGACTCAAAAGTGGGAAGTCCCAGTAATCAAAGCAATTAGTCATGGGAGCAATTATGCTAATTGTTCCACTCCATGAGTCACTTCCAGCAAGTAAATACTGATTAATTCATTACCGAGCCTGAGGGAAGGGAGCTGGACTCTTTCAGGGTTAATAACTTCCTGCCCCCTTGCCCCCAATGAGGACCCCTTTCCCCATCCTCCACTTGGAGAGAGCTAGGCTTGGTAGGACCCTGCTGTGTCTTGCCTTGGGGTTCCCTACGCTGGGCTTGGCTCAGAGAGAGCCTGACTGGGTTGGAAACCTTTCAAAAAATCTAGTTTGGCTTTGTGAACACTCGGTTCAGAGGTTGAACATTCAAGAAAGATGGGAGGGTTCTCATTTCTCAGCCACCTTCTGTGACAATCACCTTTCAAGGACTGGGACAACACAGCCACTGAGGAATCTCTAAGAATTTTCCAGTGGAAGGATCTTTACCTATCACTAAGTGGGAAAGGGAGCTAATGGTAGGAACAGAAGCAGAAATGAGAATGGGGCCTGGGGAGACCAGCCTAGCCCAACCTGATAGGACCCCAGTGGAGTGTCTTCCACTTCCCTCCGAGTCATCTCTGTGAATTAGACTTCTCTGTGAGTGGCACCGCTCGTCCTCCAGGCTCCCATGTTCTGAAGCTCCAACCCCCTTCCACCTCTGGGGCCATGATTGCAGGCTCCTGAAGTGACATCTTTTCTCTCCTCCCCAACTCTCCTAGCCAGTCAATGAGCGGACCCTCTGCCATATCACTGGAAGAGGTGGCAAAGCCCGTCGGCTGGTACATCGGAAAGAGTCTGGTGGCAGAGTCAGAGGACCTGGGTTCGGATCTCACCCCTGCTGCTTACTTACTCCGTTGGGCCAATGATAACGCTTCCCTGGGTCACACTTTCCTCCTCTGTGAAGTGAGGGGGTTGGACCAGCTGGCCACCGAGATGCCTGCCAGCTCTAGAGCGATAATCAAATCATCATTTGTTCCCTTCCTCCTCCTGCTGCTGCCACCCTCCTACTCCAGGTCCTCACTGCTGAGAGCATGAGATTGTGGAGTTGGAGCAGGAAAAGAACCTTAGAAATCACTGAGTCCACCTTTCCTGTGCCTCAGTTTTTCAGAGGTCCAGAATGACTTGCCTAAGTAGATACCCAAGGCAGGATTTGAACTCAGGGCCTTCCCATTTCCAAGTCCATGGACTGCCCAGCTTGCGTGTTCTGCCCATGTCTTGTCACCCCTAGTTCCTTCAACCAGTAATTATTCAGGCTGTTTGCTTCCCTTGCCTACTGGCCTTTCAAAGTGTGCTGCCCAAAGCTCCCCTCCAGTGCTCTTGGTGTGAGGGGGCAGCCAGAGCTCTGGCAGTGGGGCTGTCCTCCAGCGTGCTTTGGTGCAGGAAGGCTCACCTAGCATTGCCATTTGGAGCTGCCCTGGAGTGGTCCATGGAAGCCGCCTGAGGCTTTTTCACAGGGGCTCTCCTTTGGCCATCCGGTACTGCTGCAGGTGGTTTCTTCTAACCCAATTGCAGGAGCACGCTTTTGTTCTCTAAACAATTTTATTGGAATCTTTTGTTTTTATGGTGCCTTCTTTCATTTCCAAATATATCCTCTCCCTACTTAGCTAGAAATAGAGACTGAGAGAGAGACAGAGAGGAGACAAGGATAGACAGAAAAAGAGACAGGAGGAAGAGAGAGACATACAGAGAGAGAAGAGTTAGAAGAGAGAGAAGAGACAGAGAGGGGACAGGGATAAATGGAGAAATAGAGGAGAAAGAGACAGAGGGAGCAAGACAAAGAGAAAGAGAGAGGGGAGACAGACATAGAAGGGACAGGGGTAGACAGAGAGACACAGAGGAAAGACACAGAAGGGGAGAGATAGAGAGAGAAGAGAGATGGAGAGAGAAAGACAGAGAGACAGAGAAGAAATTAAGCAACTTGACCCCATTCACGCAATGTGGTGGTAATATGCACTGTTCTGCTCCTTTTTGCTAAGGAGGGAGGGCACTGCATTTTTTCTGTTCTTGGAGGCCCACTTGGATGATCAGAATTACCCAGTGCTCAGTTTCAATTTTCTGTTCTTTGCATTTATGTGGATGGAGTCGTTGTGTGTGTTGCTTTCCTATTTCTATTCTGTAAATCAGTTTGCTGGATCACAGTATTATAGATTCAGGAACTTGAAAAAGATGTTGGGGCCATCTAGTCCAATCCCTTCATTTGACAGTTGAAGGAATGAAGGCCCAGGGAAGGTAAATGACCAGCCTGAAGTAGGAAGCATGAGAGGCTGTATTTGAACCAGGCTCTCTTTTGTTTACCAATATTTCACTGGAGATGAGTACATAACCCAGTGGACAGGCAGGGCATTGGCACAGATATTTTGCGTCCTCATTCTGTTGTCTCAGTGTGTTAACCTATTCTTCCAAACTTTGCATCTTCTAAAAATTTTTTTTTTTTGCTTTTTGGAGGGCAGTTGGGGCTAAGTGACTTGCCCAAGGTCACACGACTACTTTTTTTGTGTTAAGTGTTTGGGCCCAGATTTGAACCCAGGTCCTCCTGACTCCAGGGCCGATGCTCTATTCACTGTACCACTTAGCTGCCCTGACATCTTCTAAAATTTGATGAGCCATCTATACCTTCATCCAAATTGTTGATGCAGAATGCAGCAAGAGCAGGTCCCTCCATTGGATCTCTCCAGTTTGACATCTATTCACCACTCACCACTCTTTGGTTCCGTTAAGTCAGGTAGTCTGCAAACATTTTTTATAAATGTACCTACTATGTGCCAGGCCCTGTACCAAGTACACCTACCCATACTATTGTCTAGTGGACACCTCTCCATCCTGTTTTTAAAGTTTGATTAATTTTGTCTTACCTAGAATAGATATCTTGTTTAGAATAGGGAGGTTCATCTTCATGAGTTCAGATCTGGCCTCAGATACTTTCTGGCTTTGTGATTCTAGTCAAGTCACTTCACCCTGTTTACCTCAGTTTCCTCATCTGTAAAATGAACTGAAGAAGGAAATGACAAACCACACCAGTATCTTTGTCAAGAAAACCCCAAATGGTTTTCATGAAGAAAATGGAGTCATGAAGAGTTAGATACAGCTCAAATGAATGAGCAGCAACAATAACCACAGCAACTAGAGTAATATCATGGTACACCCTTAGCATGCTGGAGTCAGGAAGGCCTGGATTCAAGTGTCGCCTCCGGGACTGTGTGACTGGTCGAGCCGTTTAACTCGAGAGTTCCCCTAGGAAACTCTCTGGGACTACAGGGTGCCAAGCACGTGCAGATCAGGACTGGGAGAAGGAGGTTCTTCCCTGGGAGTCCCCGATGCCAATGAAATCATAGATCTGATGGTTCAAACTCTGCAGATAAATATGAACACATCCCAGCAAAGTGCACCAGGCTCCCCCAAAAGCTCAGTGGCAGTTGTGCCTAATGGGACTTGCCGTCTGTCACTGTTAGAATTTGCCATTCATTAAAAGCAGGGAAGGCTGTGTGCTTTAACAAGGCAGAGCCCAGGTTATACTTAATGTGAGCCTACTTACCATTCCTTGTTCTCTTCATTTGGGTGATTGTTGTCAGGATGGAATCTCTCTCTTTCTCTGGCTCTGTCTGTCTGTCTGTCTGTCTCTGTCTCTGTATCCTTATGTCTGCTTGTCTCTGTATCTATCTGTTTCTCTCTGTCTCTTTCTGTCTCTCTGTCTCTGTCTCTCCTCTCTTTGTCTCTGTCTCTCCTTCCTTGCCCCACCCCTCTTTCTGTCTGTCTGCTTGTGTCTGTCTCTCCTCTCTCATTCACAAGGATATGGGTGATTAACATCGAGGTGTGCTGCACTAATGCCCTTCTGCTCTGCCAGTCTAATGACTGAGTCCAAAAGGAAAAGAAATGAGGTTAGTCAGGTACGATCTGTTCTTCATGAACCCATACTGGCTCTAAGTGCTTTCAAAAGTATTCAGAGAGCACCCCTTTCATCACAGACTTGAGTGGGTTGCCAGGAATAGAAATCAGGCTATTAGCTCATTGTCTGAAGAACCCACCCTCTTTCTCTTCTTGAAAATCAGGCCTCCGTTTGCCTTTTGCCAGACCCACAGGGCTTCGTCTGTTCTCTACAATTTTTCAATGATTGGCGATGGCTCAGCAACCACATTCCTCTATTTCAGGGCCAGGGATTGTCGCTGGTGGAGATCTTGTGACATCAAACCTTTTAGGGCAGCCGGCTACTTCCCAGCTCTTAACTCATCCTGGGAAGATCACTTCCCACTTAACCATGTTTGTTTTATACTTTCCAATCTGCAGAGAAAACAGGCAAAGAAAGAGATGAGAAGGGTTGGTTTGGTTTGGTTTGGGGCTTGCTTCATTTTTTGCTGTCTTTGATTATTCTGAGGTTGTGGTCTCAGTCCCTGCTTTGATCTCCCTTTTGCTCTCCAGGGGCTAAAAAAAAAACCAAACCCAATCCCACGTTTTGTGCTGTCCTTATGTTCCACAGGTCTCTTCTTCTTGTGATGCTTTGGCATTCCTGACACTGTTCTTACAGGTTCTGGACCTCCTTTTGTCTTCACACTCAGCTCCCTGCCCTTGGCCTCCATCTTTGTATGTATGTCCAGGACCCAGAGGTGGGCCCTTGAGCCTTCTGTGACTGCATCAGACTTTTCCCATGCCTTCGGATCCTTCGGGCTGCTCTTCTTTCCCTGGACTCAGCCGTCTCTTTCTCACTTCATACATTTACTCCTTCGTGGTCTCCCCCCTACTCTCCTCCACCTGTTGAAATCCTATCTATCCTTCAAGGCCTAGTTTAAATGACAAAGCATTTTAAACCCAAACATGGCTCATTATCTTTCTCCCTAAACCTCTCTCCCCCTCCCAGCCTCCGACCTTTCCTGTTACTATAGAGGGCAATCCCATCCTCCTGGTCCCTCAGGCTCACAAGCTAGGGGTCATTTCTGACTCCAAGGGCTCTCTCACCCCTCCGCTCCCATATCCAAGCTGTGGTCAAGGCCCGTCAATTGCACCTTTGTAGCCTCTCTCCTCTCCTGTGACACTGCTCCCACCCTGGTGCAGGCCCTCATCCCCTCACACCTGGACTATTGCAATAACCTGCCAGTGAGTCTGCCTGCCCCAAGTCTCTCCCTACTCTAGTCTATCCTCTATTCGGCCACTTAAAGTGATTTTCTTAAAAGGCAGGTCTGATCGTGTCACTCCCCCAACCCAGTAAACTCCAGTGCCTCCCTATTGCCCCCAAGATCAAATACAAGATGTTCTGTTTGGTATTCAAAGCCCTTCCTAACCTAGCCCCCTCCCACCTTTCTCTTCTTATACCTTACTCCCCACACACATTCTTCAGTCCAGTGAGACTGGTCTCCTGGCTGTTCCATCTCTTCACTCTGGGCATTTTCTCTGTGCCTGGAATGCTCTCCCTCTTCCACTCCAACTACTGAGCTCCCTGGCTTCCTTTATGTCCCAACTAAAACCCCACCTTTTATAGGAAGCCTTCCCCAACCTCTCTTGATTCTGTACCTTCCCTCCATTAATTATTTTCTATTTATCCTGCATCTGGGGCAGCCAGTAGATAGAGTACTAGGCTTGGAATCAGGAAAGCCTGTGTGACCCTGGTCAAGTCACTTAACCCAGTTTGCCTCAGTTTCCTCATCTGTAAAATGAGCTGGAGAAGGAGATAGCAAATCCCTCCAATATCTTTGCCAAGAAAACCCCAAATAGGGCCATGAAGAGTCGGACATGACTGAATAACAGCAACAAATTTATCCTATATATGGTCTGCTTTGTATATATTTACATGCTGTCATCCCCAGAGCTTAACATAGTGCCTAGCACAGAAGTTTAATAAATGTTTATTGATTGATTATTACCATCACCAACAACAAGAGTTTACTTGGTGCTTACTCTGTGCCGAGCCCTAGGGATACAAAGAAACTGGGTCCCTGTGCTTAAGGAGCTTGCTTTCCAATGGATGAGTTAGTCCAGTCATGTCTGATTCTCTTCGTGACTCCATTCAGGGTTTTCTTGGCAAAGACACTAGAGTGGTTTACCATTTCCTTCTCCAGAGCATTTTACAGATGAGGAAACTGAGGCAAACTGCGTGAAGTGACTTCCCCAGGGTCACACAGCTAGTGAGTGTCTGAGGCTGCATTTGACCTTAAGAAGATGAGTCTTCCTAAATTCCAGCCTGGGCACTCTATCTGCTGTGCCACCTAACTGCCCCTAATGGAGGAGACAACGTGTAAATAACTAGGTCTTTACAAAATACATACAGGATAATGAGAGATAATCCCAGAGGGAGAACACTGGGGGGGGGGGGGGAGTGGGATGGGGTGGAGAAAGGACTATTGCAGAAAGTGGGATTGGAGTGGAGTCTTGAAAGAAACCAGGTAAACCTAGAGGGGGAGATGAAGGGGCAAAGCACCCCAGCCATGGGGCAAGGCCAGTGAAGGGACACAGATTTTGGAGATGGACACCTCTTCCGTGAAACTTCCTGTGTTACCCCCTTCTGGAAAAGATCACTTCCTTGAATTTTCCCTATCCATGAATCAGCAAGCCAGCCTTCCTTCCTTCCTTCCTTCCTTCCTTCCTTCCTTCCTTCCTTCCTTCCTTCCTTCCTTCCTTCCTAGTCAGGATTAAGTGACTTTGCCCAGGGTCACACAGCTGGTAAGTGCCAAGTTTCTGAGGCCAGATTTGTACTCAGATCCTAGTGACTCTAGGGCTGGTGCTCTATTCACTGCACCACCTAGCTACCCCCTTAACAATCTTTAAGTACCATTTATGCGCTAGGTGCTGTCCTAGGAACTAGGGCTACAAATACAAACAGTGAGACATCTCCTACTTGCAAAGAGCTTACATTCTGATGGGGAAAGATGAGTGCATTGACAAAAAAGAATGAACACCAAGAATTACTGCATAGTTAAATACAGAGTAGTTTGGGAGGGAGGGTGCAAGCATCTGGAGGCTTGTGGAACAGCTAGTAATATATTTTCATTTTCCCCTCCAGACATCAAAACATTAAAGAGTTTTACAGCCTTAGCAAGCTGTCAGTAAATTATTGAATGAATGAATTAATTCATGAAATAGCGCTCTTTTCTTTAGTGGGGTAGGGAGGGTTTATGACTTAGTTCTAGCCCCTAATAATTAATGCATCCTCTCACACATGGGGAAGATGCCCTGGACCTTAGCAGGTTGGTGTGTTCTTTGAATTGTGCCCCCAGGAGGGGGGAGAAATAAAGAGCTGGGAGTCAGAAACTCCTGGGTTTAAATCAGGGTTCAGACACTTAATAACTGTGTGACTCAGGCAAGTCACTTAACTGCTATCTGCCTCAGTTTCCCTGAATATAAAATGGGAATGATAGCACCTAGCTATCAGGTTGTTATAAGGACAGAATCAGATAATATTTGTAAGACATGCTTACTATGGTTCCTGGCACGTAGTAGGCTTTATATCAGTGCTTTTTCCTTTCTCTTCCTTGGGCTGTTGCCACTTTCTCCTTGGGGCTAAAGCATCATGTTTACCAGATGGATGATGGGACTTTTGGTTCTGGGGCAAGGACTCTGTCCATAGCTGCGATGCAGGCTTGGTCTGTAGCCAGTCTTAGGGGCTTGTCCACAGTGATCAGAGTGGTTTACTCTCTCCTGGGCCAACCATCAGTACATGGCTAGAATGAGGGATGATTCTGTATCCAAATTCAGCATGTGGTAGGTATCATTGTATGGTCAGGGTTAAGTCTGAGTCAAGGGTTTGGAACTCAGAATGTGGTTTAGGTGACAGGACCCTAGATTTAGAAGTAACCTTTAGAGGTCATTGGGTCCAGTCCCTAACTTTATGTAGCAGGTAGGTGGCCTAGTTGGTAGAACCTTGGATTCCAAGCTGGTGAGACCTGAGTTCAAATTCCCATCTCAGGCACATGTTAATTTTGGGACTTTTAACATTTCTGTGCCTCAGTTTCCTTATAAAAATGGGGCTATTAATAGCATCTACCTTAGAAAGGTTGTTATGAGGCTCAAATGGAATAACATCCATAGGAAAGTAAGGCCAAGACAGGTAGATGACTTGCCTAGGGTCACACAGCTAGTAAGAAAAGGACTTAATCTTCTGTATGGTGTAGGGAATCATGATATCATAGATCAGAAGTGGGAAAGGACCTTGGTGGCCATCTATTCTAATCCCTGTATTTGACAGATGAGAAAATTGAGGCCCAGACAGACTGAAAGATTTCTGTAAGGTCACACAGGTAATGAGTAAAAGATGCCAGCTTCCCACCTCTTGGCCTTTTCTGCCATGCCCTTGATACAGCGCTGCCATGTTTTTTCATAATTGGTCTCCTCGCTTTTCTTTACATACAACATGTCGTCTCCCACTTCTGTGGCTTTGAGGAGGCACTTCTCCAAGTCTGAGTCTCCCCTCACACTGCCTCACTCCTTTCAAAACTCTGCTCAAAGGCTTTCTTCTCTACTGGGCCTTTCCTGATCTCCTCCCAACCCCCGGCCATCTCTGCCTCCTAAACTTACATTTTTGTGGATTGCATTTTACAAATGAAGAAATATTTTATATTTAGTTATTTTTTCACATGCTGTTTGCCACGTTAGAGTGTATTCTCTTTGAGGGAAGGGACTTTGAGCTAGTGACCTGTTCTTAGGGAACTGGTCATGGAAAGCACGAGGGCCTGTGATTGTATATAATCAGATAAGAAGGGAATTTGACCCAATCAGGGATGCTGAGACATGTCTGTAGAGGTCTGGGCTGAACAGCATCCCTGGTATCCTTACCCTATGTGTGTGTGTGGGTTGAACAATGGTCCGCCATTTTGGACACCCTGAGATTTTCGGCGGTGCCACAGAAGTGGCTCCAGGCCCTGGTTCTTTACCATGAGTTTGTGACTGTATGGCCTCTGGCCTCCCTGGGTGTCTGCCCACTGCCCGCTTGGTTCCGTGGTGTTGAACTCTGTCCTTCTGCTCCTCCCTAGGCTCAGCGATGGCGCAGTGAGAACTTTGAGAGGCCAGTTGACCTAGAGGGCTCAGGGGATGATGACTCCTTCCCAGACGATGAGCTGGACGACCACTATTCGGGCTCTGGCTCTGGCTGTAAGTTTGGTCCCTCTCCTCCTCCTCCTCCTTCCCTTCCTCCCCTCCTCCTCTTCCTCCCTTCCTCCTCTTCCTCCCTTCCTCCTCTTCCTTCCTCCTCCCCTCCTTTCCTCTTCTTCCTCCTCCTCCTCCTCCCCTCCTCCCCCTCCTCCTCCCCTCCTACTCCTCCTTTCCCTCCTCCCCCTTCTACCCCTCCTCTTCTCCTCCTCCTCCTCCTGCTTCCATGGCCACCTTGGGGCTGCTGGAAAACCCCTAGCCTGGCCTGTCTAGGAAACTGTTGGCTCCCGGCCACATCCCCTCAACCAGTTGGCATAAATGTCCTGTGTGTGTGTTTGTGTGTGTGTGTGTGTGTCCCCTCCCCTCCCCTCTGTGTGCCTAGCATTGTGCTAGGTGCTGTGAGGGATACAGAGAACAATAACTGATACTAACATAAACCTTTAGAGCTTACAGTGAGCCCCATCTGAGCCTCACTACCCCCCTGTGAACTCACTATTGGCCCCATTTTACAGATGAGGAAACTGAGGCTCAGTGGAGTTACATATCTATAGCTCTTCACTATCGATAGAAGGCCCAGAGAGGGCAAAGTGATTTTGTGACAATAGCAAGCATTTATATAGGATTTAAGGTCTGCTAAGTGCTTTTATAAATATCTCATTTGGTCCTCACAGTGACCCTGTGTTGTTGTGAAGTTGTGTTTCAGTTATGTTTGACTCTTTGTGACCCCATTTGGGGTTTTCTTGGCAAAGACACTGGAGTGGTTTGCCATTTCCTTCTCCAGCTTATTTTACAGATGAGGAAACTGAGGCAAACAGGGTTAGGTGACTTGCCCAGGGTCACATAGATAGTAAGTGTCTGAGGTCAGATTTGAACTCAGGACTATGAGTCTTCCTGACTTAAGACCCAGTATTCTGTCTACTGCACCACTTAGCTACCCATTAAAGTGCTGTTATTGTCCCCATTTTACAGATGGAGAAACTGAGGGTGAGAGAGGGTAAGTGATTTGGCCTGAGTTGCACAGCTAGTAAGCGTCTGGGGCTGGATGTGACCTTAGGTCTGCCTGGCTCCCAGGCCTAGCGCCACTTGACTGCCTACACTGGAGTGTTGGCGGTCTAGCTGGAACTGGAGTCTTGGTCTCCAAGTATGTTCCCCTCTAGGAGCTTAGGTTTAGGTGAATAAATCAATTGCCCATGAAAGGTTAACATAGCAGGCAGTAGGCGGTTGGCACCCACTGAGTGATGGGAACACAGAAAGGTATGGAAAACACTGGGAGTGCGAGCTTGCTGGGGGTGATCAGGGAGGGCTGATGGAAGAGGTGGAGTCTGGCTTTGGGGGTGATGAGAATGGGGTGAATTTTGATAGGCGGAGCGGATGGAGCAGGTCCTTCCCCTTGGGAAAAGGCCATATTCCCTTCTCTGCCATAATACCAGAAGGGAAACTGAATAGAAAGGTGGGTGAGAAAATGCCAATCCTCTCTGCACCCCCCTGCCCCAACAAAACCATGGCTCCCACTAACTCCACAATCTCCCCTATTCTTCCTTCCTTTTAGACTTTGAGCAAGAGTCTGGGATTGAGAAGGCTGTACGGATAAGTACCAATGTAGCTGTTGCCCTGTCCACCACCCCAGCTGTGCTGCCGACCAGTGCCATCCAGCCCATGGGCACCCCTTTTGAGATGCAGCCCTCGGAGAATCCCACACCCAAGCCTGCCACCACTGTTTTGGCAGTGACCAAGGTGTCAGTGGTCCCCACTGCTGCTGCCACTGCTGCCACCATGGCCACGGCCACAGAGGTGGTGACCACTACAGCTCCGGTTGTGGCCACTGAGGCCCCGGCCGTGGCTACTGTAGCCCCAGCTGTGGCCACCGCTGCTGTTGTCACCACCAACATCATCCCAACTACTGCTAGCATCCCCACATACCCCCCATCCACAATCAGTGTGCCAGTTTCTCAGACAACAGCCCTCCCTAAGCTCCCGCCTCCTCCACCAGCTACTGTGGCAGCCACGGTCCAGGCCACAGTTCAAGCCACAGTTCAGGCTACAGCGCCTGCCACACTCACACTCTCTGCAGTGGCTTCTGGCCTGGACACAGAGGCACCCACCCCTAAGCTGGTGGTCACTGCCACGCCAAGCACCTTGCCGAAGCCAGAAACCTCTCAGCCTCCAGGTGTCTTCGAGAAGAGCACTGTAGCCCTGGGATCTGATGCCCTGGTGCCTACAGAGGTCCCACAGGTGGGAGAATAGGGTTGGGGATTAGAGATGAAATAGGGATTTAGAAAAAGCCAAATGGAGAGAGATTTGGAATGAAGATAAAAGAATGGGGGATGGGGGTTGGGACAGGATTAAGGATGGTGAATGGGGAGGTGATGAGCAGGCAGGTCTTGTTGGGAAGGCATTGCCAGTCACGGTGACAAGGCCCTACCAAATGTCTGCTGTTGTCTGCATGGCATATGCTCCCTGTTCACATGCACTGTCCCTGCTTGCCAGATGGGCCTCCCTGACTCCACCTTGGTCCATTCCCTCTTCTCTTCCATCCCTCCTCCTCCTGTCCTTTTCTTCTTTCCACTGGATTTGGATCCAAAATCCTAGCTTTGGAAGTTACTGCTGTGACTTCAGGCAAGTTACCTGGCCTTTCCAGGTTTCTGGTCCCCTGCTTTTGGACTGGATGGCCCCTAAGGGTCTTCCTGACTACCAGTCTATGATCTTGTGTTGCTTTTCCATCTCTTGTCCCTCTCATCCCTCTTTCTTTCCTTTTCTCCCCATCTCTTTCTTGACTTCCTTTTTTTCCTTTTAAAATGGTTCATTGTTTATCTTTTTACATCAGTATTACTTTTCAGCGACCCAAATATAGCCTTTCCTTTCAACAAATAATTAAAGTCCATCAAAACATCACTCCATCATGTACCTTCTTTCTTTTCCTCTCTTCTTGGCTGTTTTCTCTCCTTCTCTCCTCCTCCTCCTTCTCTCCCTTTCTCTTTCTTCTCTGTACTTTCTGCTTGGCATAGGGGGTGTCTATAGGGTTGGGGGTAAGGAGGGAGAACTTGTCCTTCCTGGTTAGGGATGGGGAGGTGAGGGCCCAATGGAGGATTTCCATGCTGGGGGAATGACAGAGCCTTGAGTCAACGCTTCAAGGCCCCTACCCACTATCCTCCCTTTCTGCTCTCCATCCCTGCAGACCCCTACCCCAGAGGCCCCACTAGCTACAAACCGGGAAGTGGAGGCCGAGGTCCCATTCCCCAGTGGGGACTCGGAGCCCCCAGAGGAGGGGATCACCCAGCCAGAGCTGGACAATGAAGTAGTGGCAGTGGGTGAAAAGACCACTACCACCTCAGCAGGAATAAAGCCCAAGGATGAACAGCCCGGGCCAGGCCTGTTTGATAACACCATTGACTTGGGCAACTCCGCAGCCCAGCTGCCTCAGAAGAACATCCTTGAGAGGAAGGAGGTGCTAGTAGGTAAGGCCTGGCTAAGGTTGGGGGCGGAGGGGATGGAGATGGGGAGTGAGGAGAAGAAAGGGAGGATGGATGGATGGAGTTCTTGTGTCCCCAGAACTTAAACACTTACTAAGTGTTTCATTCTTTCGTGCATTATTCATTCACTCATATTCTTCCCTTTTCTCCCAGGGAATCCTCATTAGCTCAGGCTTCAGGGTCCCTCTTTAAGCCAGGAGGTCCCTACTGTACCTGGGGGGATGTGGCAGCAAGAAGCAGAAGCCGGGCTTGGCCCCGCCCTGCTTCCCAGTCCCTGAGCCCCTGAGTGCCCACCCTTCTTCACTCCGACTCCTAAGCCCTGCTCCTTCATTCTTCCCTGCAGCGGTGATTGTGGGTGGGGTGGTCGGAGCCCTCTTTGCTGCCTTTCTGGTCACACTCCTCATCTATCGCATGAAGAAGAAGGATGAAGGGAGCTATACCTTGGAGGAACCGAAGCAGGCCAGCGTCACGTACCAGAAGCCGGACAAACAGGAGGAGTTCTATGCCTAGAGGGACCTCGGTGCCTCCTCTTCCTTCCCCTCCCCCCAGCCTTCCTCTTCTCTCCTTCCCACTTTTTGCTTACCTATTGGACAGAACTGTGAGTCTTCTGAATCCCTCTGCTGCACTGGACCCAAGTTTATTGCTGGAGCAGGGGGACATTGTCCATGACCCCTTGTGCCCTCCCTCTGGCACGTGGGGCAGGACCTTGGAAAGGGGGCAGTCAGCCTCCCCTCTCCCATCTACAGAACTGGGATTCCCCCCTACCCTAGAACCCACTTATTCCCAGAGGAGCTCTGATCAGCATCCCACCCTACTTTTCAGGCCAGAGCTGGGCTCCAGAGGAGCCAATGGCTGGTCAGGCTGGGGCTCCAGGGACTTTGGGCCAGATTTCTATCTGTGGGAGAAGTTGAGTCAGACAAAACTTTCTTTGGTTGATAAATGAGGGGGCAAGACTTGGGAATCGCTTTCTCCTCTCCCTTGGGCTCTCGATGGCCTTCTCATCGGGATTGGGAGATTTCTCCTGGACTGGCAGCGGGGCACCTTTTGCCATGGGGCCGTGAACCCTTAATTTAGTGGTTTTAGGGGCCCATGGCAGCCAATGCCATCTCTTAGGCGGGACTTCTTTTGGCCATGGCAAGTGAGCCCTGTGGACAATGCTGGATTGAAGTTGGGGGGAGGAAAGAGAGGAAAGGGAAGAGAGAGTCTGAGTGGAAGAGGGGCGATAGTGGGAGAGGGGAGTGAGTGGAGAGCCTGGAAGCTCTCTACCCTCCCTTGCCCCTTCCCCCTGCTCCTGGGACTCTCTCAGACCAAACCTTTGAGTTACCTCCCAGTGCCAACCAGCATCAGGGTTAACAAGCATGTGGCTTTGCCAAGAGTGCCTGAGAGTGGCTGGCTCAAACCTTTTCCAGAGGAGGGGGGAACATTCCTTCTCTCCCTCCCCCATCTCTCTTGCTGGACGGGGCACGGATTCTCTCTGTGGCTCAAGCTAGTGAGGGTGGGGGGAGTGTCTGGGCAGAGATATTCTGCCCGAGGCACGGCAGCCACCCAAGGGGTAGCATTTGCCAGACACGACTTCGTCATAATCAGCCACGTCTATCACTCACATGACCCAGCATGCAGACAGTCACAAAAAAGTCACATACACCAGGCCCACCGGCATACTATCATGTGTCCCAACAGAATTCTCCCACACACCAGTCATCGACATGCCCTGAATCAGTACCACCAACCACATGTTCTCATATGCTGTGGTCGGATAGCTGGGGAATCTCTTTTTAAAAGAAAAGATGAGAAGGGGGAGTGGAGAAGCTGCTTTTCCCTGAAGACCCCGATGCCTGCCTTCCAGCTCTCCCTGCCCTTCTAAGTTACTCACCCCTTTCCTGGATACCTGGAGCCAGTGGGAAGAGCCGTGGTGGGTGGTGCAATGGAAGAATAGATTGCCAGGCCCAGCTTTAGGGGTGATCCTGTGAATTTGGAAAGGAAGGGGATGCCCCCAGTGGACCCAGAAACCGGATGCCAAGGCCTGACTTCTGTGGTGGAGTTATATGGGTGCTTCTAGTCTGCCAGTTCCAGACTCCCTCCCTCATGGACTGGGGATGGTCCCAGGAAGGGCATGGAGATGCGGAAGGAAGGACTTTCATTGAAACTGATCCACTTTCCAGGAATGGCCTCAGGCCCTTGATTTCCTACATGAAGCTGGCTCCTACTGTATCACCCAGTTCATGGGCCTATGTGTCTGCCAACTCTTGGAAGCCACTTAGTGCCTGCCTGGACAGAGTCATGAGTATCCCCTAGCCCAGCCCTGCTGCCTCTTGACTAGTATATGGACACAAGCCCTCCCCTTTGGAGCTCCCTATGGGGAGACTGGTGATCATCTCAAGGCCCTTTGGTACCTTCTCCCCATAGGGCTCCCAGGAGCCCTTTGTGAGGTCCCTGCCCCAGAGCTTGTGGTTGGTGCAGATTCTGCTGGCACTGGGCTCCCTGTTTTATGAGATCCACTCCTCCTTGTCCCTGTCCTAGGCATCTCCATACTCAGACCTTGTTTGTTACTCTGGGAGCAGGTGCCACGTTCATAGACAAAGCCTGGCCCATACAGTTTGTATCTTCTGCCTCCTTGAGAGACCTGAGGAACCCACCATCTCTTGAGAGCACCTGCTGTTAGAGGGCTCCATGCCTGAATCCTGGGCCCTGAGGGGAGCCGCCCAATGCTGACAGTCAAGAAACTGGAATAGCATCGTCACCTGTGGGCTAGCCTGTTTCTCAATGGATGCACTCAGAGGCATGGAGCCTGTTGCAGGCTGTCTCAAACTTGGGAGAGGTGGTTTTTTTGCTGGGGGAGGAGGGACTGAAAGGAATTCCAGGGATAGAATCCTGGTTTTTGGACTGCTCGCCTCCAGTCTTCATGCTTAATGTCCCATTTGTTTTATTCCCCTTGCTTCATCAGCTCCTCCCATCCCAAAGTCAGAAAGGCAGGCCATCCCCTTGGTGGATTGTGAGGTGTGCAGATGGGGAATGGGGAGGGACTTGTTACATCTGGGGGAATGTGAGAGCAGGGAGAAAAGTCTGGTCTGAGGCCCAGAAAGGAAGCCTGAGTTGATGGGTTAGATCCCAGGAGGGAGGTGTGGAAGGGTGTCTGGATGTTGGTCCCTGCTGCTCTGTCTCCTGTAGACTCCTGTCCATAACCTATTTTTAGTTATATCCATGACCTGCCCACTCTTAGCACTGGTAATCACCTTATCCTATCAGTCTTGTTTCCCCAACCACCCACCTATAGGGCCATGGTCCATAGGAAGAGAAGAGTCAAAGCTGGCAGGCCTTGAGGAAGGGTCTAGTGTCATCTCCAAGATGCCTAGTGGGGCCAGTCCTCAGTCTACGAATTCACTGGAGTGCCAGAGGCCAGCTGGGGAAAAGTTGGTCCCCAAGTGTTTGAGTGTGGAGGTTTGGGGATAGGGTTGTCTAAATGCCAGCTGCCCCTTTTTGGTCCCTAAAGTTGTCATGTCACCACTGGCTCCCAAGGCTGAATTGACATATAGCCTTGTGGATAGAAATGGGAAGGGGATCCTGAGAAGTAAAGATGAGGTAATACTACTTCCAGAAAACTGGTGGGGAGAGTGTGGAGAAGGGTCAAGAGACTGTCAGTGTTCCTTTCCTGGGACCTCCCCTTCCCTTATTGGACCATGAGTATGATATGAATTTCACAGGGTCTGTCCTGTTCGAATGAATCACCCTATACCCCATTTCTAGGCAGGGTCTTGGCTTGGGGAGGATCTCTTGGGAGTGGGAAGGGCAGGGAGAAGCTATAGGCATCTGGTTGCCAGAGTGAGTTATGTCTATAATGAGGGCAGTCTAGCTAGAGGGGAGTTCCTATAGCCTGAGCTATAGGTAAGGAGAGTTAACAGGTTAGGGGATGGAGGAATCCCCCAAGGAATTGGCTCATTGGCACTACAGCCTTGGTCCCTTCAACCCCAGGAACAATGCTTCCTGAGGAGGCCATCTTTGGTGACCCATTTATCCAATTTCTAGGGGTCCTTGGAAACTGATAGGAATGTTTCCTAGTGGAGTGCCTAGTGGGAAAGGGAAGGTGGAGGAGAAAGCCAACTGGGTTGGGGAACCTTGTGGTCTGGAGCTTGGGGTCCCCTTGTGGGTCAGCAGGCATTGCTGTACCTGAGAGATGCTGAGAGCTTGGGTTGGGAGGGCTGCCAGGAAGCAGACATTCCCATCCCCCCTAGACTCAACTGTTAGCAAGGCAGCTACTGGGAAAAGCTGCTTTTTGGGGTGTCCCTCTGCATTTTCTATGGGGCACCCTTTCTGTTTCAGGGCATCTCATCCACAATTTCAGGACAAATATTCCTCCACTTTGTATAACCACCTTTTCCTCCTTTCCCCATTCATGGGGCAGTGACCCCAGGCTGCTCTCCTTGTAAATAGGAATTGAAGAAGCCTGTATAGATTTACAAATAGCAAGATCGCCAAAAGACCTGGGGACCGAGGATCTCAGGGTACATGGCCCAGTCTTGAGAGCTTCTGAAAGTTCCAGACTCTGGCACTCACCCTGAAGAAGCCTCCTGGGCTGGAGCTGGCACCATGGCCCTCCCCCCTAAATAGTGAATGCATGTAAATATTTTTAACAGGAACTGTGTCTCATGCAGCAAACCCCTCTTTGGGGGCTCTCCCTCTACAGAACCACCCCTGGGCCTGGGACTTGGAGGGACAATTGTCTGTGCATCCAGGTGGAAGAAAGGGGAGAGCAGAAACCCTCGACCCCCACCCTATCTATATCCCTCCCACTCAATCTGTTTGTTAACCGTTTTTGTCCTGAGTTTATGGCCAAAACTTTTGAATAACAAAGGAGAAAGAGACCAACTGAACCCTTCCCCATCAAGGGGGGGATCTAGTCCAAGCCCTGGGCTCATGGCCCAATCCTGTAATGGTACCATTATTTTTTTTTTAATTCTTTCTGTGTTGTGCCCATTTATAAGAGGAAATAAAACAAGTCAATTAAAGGATGCTCCCTGTCTGGGAGTAGGGTGAGCATCAGAATCATTTCTCCAGGCCTTGACCTCACATCTCCCTGCCAACCTAACCAGAAGCCACCTCCATGTGCCTCAACTCCTCCCTCGAAGGCAGCACTCTAGGACCACCAGTGCTACCTTTGCTTTTTAAAAGAGCCTAAGGGAAAAAAAGGGAAATGAACTATCTCCTGAGAACCATTAGGGTTCCACAACCATTATTAAGCACCGATTAATACAGGGTGCTCTTTAACTGCTGGGGAAGAGAAAAGATTAGAACATTCCGTGGAGTTTAAAAATCTATTGGGGGGCTTTGACACCAGCTAGAAGGTAAACCTTGAAAGATGCAACAAAGGGAAATGAGGAAAAGCTCATGTTCAACTGGTGAGATCAAGGAAAGCTTCCTGGAAGTGGCATCAGAGCTAAGGTTTAAAGGATGGGTAGAAGACTGAGGAAGCTGGGGACTGGAGGGGGGGGTTGGGGGCGTTTGCCCGAGGTCATGTGGGCACCAAGTGGCAGAGCCAGGATTTCAAGTCTGGTTCTTTCTACTATGTAGCCTTCCATGGTAGAAGACTGGCAACTAGAGAATGGTATTTTTGGCCATGGTGACGCTCAAAGCAAAAATGAGAAAGGTCCTGTGTGGCCTCCATTTCCCTTAGTGATACTGGTGGAGAATTCAGGCAGGAGATTCCAAGTATCACCCAGTTTTCAGGCTTTTCTATAAACTAATGCTTACATGCGACTTCTGTTTAATGACCCCAAAACGTGATACTCTGTTAGAGTAATCTGCTCAATGAGATTGAAAATCAGTGTGCTATAAGGGAAAGAATACTAATTTTAGACACAGGCCAGACTTGGATTCAGATCCTGGTTCTGACACTTAGCTATGTGACCCTGGGCAAGTCACTAAAACTCACTGAACCTCATTCTATAAAGTGGGGTTAATCGTATGTGCTGAACAATGCTTTGTAAACCTAAAAGAGCTATATAAATGCAGGTTATTAAGCATACCCATATTAATCTTGCTATAAATAAAATAGAAGATATAAGATAGTTGCAGTAATTAGTAGAATGACTTGTAGGTTCTTGGAGAGCTAAATAAAGGCATTGATTTCACAGAATACTTGTTCATCTCACTTTGCAATGCTTGTGATTAGAATCGGCAAACCAACAGCCATGAAGAGAATCGCTGCTTATGGACCACCATCTGTTTCGGGGGATGAAGAAAGTCCTATGAAGAAGCTGTTGAGGTCCTTCCAACAGTTAACCTATACCTTAATACTCAGTGACTTCAATGCAAAGCTGAGCATGGGGGAGAATGGTAGAAACAATGTCAGATATGTTGGTTTGAGTTCAAAGAATGAAGGAAAGCAAAGTATTGTAGATTACTCAGGAGCCCGACAGTACATCATGAATGCTTTCTTCAAGAGAGTTGGAAAGAGTTAAATGCAATGATTACCAAACTTCATCTCTCTCTCTCTCTCTCTCTCTCTCTCTCTCTCTCTCTCTCTCTCTCTCTCTCTCTCTCTCTCTCTCTCTCTCTCTCTCTCACACACACACACACACACACACACACACACAAACACACACACGATATAGCTTAGGAGACAATGCCTAGACAGGGAAGTTTTGGCTGCCAACATGAGAGTCATTTCAAGATCGACTGGATAGGACAAAGATCAGAATCAATGATGAGAAGACACCGTGAATTTATACAACTTTGTTCTGATCTGCTTAATCAAGTCATTGGTTCTAAAAAAAAAGTGGGAAATGGATGAAAAGAACATGGACTCTGACTCTTGCTGTTTCTTAGGTTTTAATTGAGGCAAAAGTCACCATGATGCGGATGAAGGACCCAAGAAACTACCTTGGCTGGAAGACTTGTAGGCAAGGACTACTCTGACTATAAAATACAGCTGTTTTAGATGTAGCTAAATTATACATTCTGAGAGATTTCAAAAATTAAAACAGTAAGGAGACAAATACATAGAGGAGAACAGGTATGCCTTCATTTCTGTATCGATATCCTCGTCAATGACAATAGTGGGAACAACACTTATGGACTTCACCATGCCTGATTATACTATGTGAATCAATAGCAATGACATTTAAAAAAAATGAAGTTAGGATAAATGACTAGATATGACAAATACAATCCAGAATAAAGCTATATTACAACAATTTTCAAAGCACTTGGGGGGGAAAGGAGGGGAAAATTCCCAAAGTGGAAAAGCTCCTAGGCAGTCTTATTTCCTTCTCACCCAAAACAATTAAGGAGCTGTCAGCAACTACCAGCCCCATATACCTGCTTTCTCATGTATAAAATAAATTTTGATATTAGTCTGTACATGCACTAAAAGTAGTCTTAATGAAAGTGTGAGAAGGAAATAGGTTCTTTTGTAGTTGGTGATCAGGCAGATCACACCTTAAAACCACCCAACTAACAAATGGGTAGAGAATATAATATTTTGACATTTATTTCTTGATTTCAAGGGCATATGACTCAGTAGAGCAAAAAAGAAAAAAAAGCACCCTTAAAGGCTCCCCTCAAATCATGTTTTTTCACATGTATATGTTAAAAAAACGTGAGATCCTACAACAGAAAACCTACAGAGATAGCATTCCATGATCTCATTGGACACCATCAGGTGCCTCTAAGGTGTTTACCAAGCATAGAGGATGTTCAGGGATTCCTGATTCATGGTGAGGTTCTCCTAGGGATCCTATTTGTAGACTTTATTGTGCTAATTGAATTGAATTCTGGAATGCCAGGACATCTCAAATGAGAGCCTCATGTTTTCAGAAGATTTAGGTAACCCTCCAGACAAAATGTGACATCCAGATTATAACATAGGTTGGCTGTTGAGTGAATACATCAGAGTACCTTCCTTCCTTCCTTCCTTCCTTCCTTCCTTCCTTCCTTCCTTCCTTCCTTCCCTCTCTCCATCTATGTTTGTCTTCCAGCCTCCCTCCCTCCTCCCTCCTCCCTCCCTCTCTCTCTCTCTCCCCCCTCCCTCCTTCCCTTCTCCCCCCTCCTTTGTCTTCCTCCTCCCCACCCACCCCCAATCTGTTTTGAATAGGTGCTACTAGTGAACAATGAGGTGGATCCATAATTGTATAGGAGGAAGAAAGTAGGCTGGATCCCATTGGGAATTTAAACCATGCTCTTGATGACTCCCAAGTCACTTGTATCCAGCCCCACCCCCATCCATGTTTTAAACAACAAAAGTATGATGTGACTGTTCAGCATGGAATCCACAATCTCAGAAGAATCCAAGTTGTAGGTAACCTAAGGTAGCATCTTGTCAATGATGACTTGTATATGAGAAGTGGTTGATATCATCAAGGACATAACCACCAAAGGAGGTGGGATGTTCAGGTAGAGAGACTGGGGTTTAAAACAGACTGGCCCTGCTGCCCTTCTTTAGCAAAGGAAGGGATCCATCTGGAGATGGATCTATGCACAAAAGATGAACAAGAATTGCATGGTATGAGAAGATGTTGAAGGGTTGCAGTATGTGCCAGGAGAGGAGCTACTACCACACTGTTCAGGTCATGAACAGTCAGAGCCTAGCTGGTCCTAGCATGCATTCCTCAGGACAACTTTGTGAGATAAGTAGTGTAAGAGGGGAAGCAATGTGACATTATGTAAAGGGCCGTCAACTTGGAGTCAGATCAGTTCAAATCCCTGACTTTGCCACTAACCAGCCATGGGACTAAGTCACATAATCTAACCAAGGTTTAGTTTCTTTATCTGTAAAATGGATAATAATATTTCCATTACCTACCTCATGGTGTTGGTATAGGAAAACTAAACTGAAACTCAAAAGCACTATATAAATAACAATTTATGCAATATGTTACAACAAGGTGTAACATAATAGAAAACAAGCCATCTTGGCCCCATTTTTAAAATGAGGAAATGGGTAATCAAAAAGGTGAAGTGACCTCCCTAATAAGAACTGGACATAGCTAACAAGAGTCAGAGCTTTGACTTGAACCAAGAGAGGAGATGTAGGGTGTATTTGTGTGTGTGTGGGCAAGTAGTCCCCATTTGTGAAGGGGGATTAGTGTGAGATAGAATAGCTCCAGACTACAATGGCCTTGAATGCCAGGCAGAGAAGTTTGATTCTGTAGGTCATAAGGGGCCAATGGAGGGTTTTGAACAGGGAAATGAACAGGGAAGACATGGCTAGAGAGACATGAGAAAGATCCATCTGGCACTGATGTGAGGGAGAGCAGCTATGGCAGAATGAAAGATGATTGGGTATGAAGGGAAGATCCATGTTTAAATTTCATTTTGGTCACTGCAACCATAGACAAGTCTCACCACCAAGGCTCAGTTTCCTCATCTGTAAAATGAGACTAGTAACAATTGTAATACCTACCTCACAGTGTGATCGTGAGGATCGAATGAATAAGTGTAAGGTGCTTTGTAAACCTTGAAATGTTATAGAAGCTATAAATAGACCCAGAAGACTGGAGGAGCCAGAAGATAAAGGTAGGGAGACCCATTACAAGATTGTTGCTATGGTTCGGGGAGGTGGTAATGATAGGGGCCATGATTAAAATACTTTGAGATGCTTGGAAACACAGACTTGGCTGTGGTAGGACCTAGTTTGGGAGAAAGGAGGGAGGTAGGATGGGGTCTTATTTAATCTCTGAATCATAAGCACTTTAAGGGAACCGAGTCATTAAGCCTTAAATCTCTATAAATGCCAACTATCATTACTTCCCAGCCTTTGCTTGGATATCCCAAGTGACTGGGAGCTCATTATCTGACAATGACCTCTATGTATTGTTCCATAATTTCTCATTCATAGATAATATCTAATTGGTAGAAAAAAAAGTATTTTTTTTCTTCTATTGAGTTGAAATCTGCCTTCTTTTACCTTCTGCCCATTGGTTCTAGTTCTTTCTTTTGGAGTGTGATTCTTTCCCCTCATGACAACTTTTCAGAATATTTGAAGACAATGATCAGGTCTTTCTTAAGTCCTCTAGAGGAACACCTTGTTCGTTTCTTCAACTCATCCTCACATGGTATGGTTTCTAGTTCCCTCCATTGCCCAGGTACATTCCTCTGGATTTGCTCCACCTTGTCAAATGTCTTTACTAAAATATGGTGCCCAGAACTGAGCCCAGATTTTCAGATGTGTTCTGACCATAACTGAATACAATGGGATCAGTGCCCTCTTGCATCATGCTTCATCATCATGTTTGTGGGTGACATAATGGTAAGAGCCATAGACTTGGAGTCCGGAGAGGCCAGCGTTGGAGTCTTGCCAACTGTGATGTTTACTAGCTATATAACTGCTTAGGAGTCTTGTCAACTTCCTAGAGCCTCCATTTCCTCTTCATTTGATCAGTCACCTACTATTAAGTGCCTCTATGTATTGGGCATTGTGCTAGTTACTAGGGAAACAAAAGCAAAAACCAGTCCCTGCCTTCAAGGAGCTTACTTGAACCCGAGTCTAATGGGGGAGACAACACGCAAACAGCTATTTACAAACAAGCTGTAGATGAGATAAATTGGGAGTACTCTCAGAGGAAAGGCACTAAGATTAAGGACTAGGAAAGGTTTCTTGCAAAAGATGGGTTACAATTATGGGAATATCAATTACGTACTGTAATGGGTAGTTGTAAGACTGTGATGTAGGAGGAGGTGCTGAACTTAGGAGACACAGATTTTGAGTTCCAAATCTTACTCTGCCCCTTATTACCCATGTGACCTTGGACAAGTCATCTGACCTCTCATGGCCTCAGTTTCCTTCTCTGTAAAGTGAGGGGGTTGGATTAGACCTTTAAAGTCACTTCCAAGTCTAAATAGGCATTAAAAAAATCTTAAAATGTTAGAGAAGTATTAGTTTATTATTATTGTTATCATCTCAACACATCATGTAGTAGAAGAAACAAGACAGAACACTTAGTTTCTAGTCCTGCCTCTGACCCTAGGTTGCTATGAGGTCCTTTCTGACTTCCATGCCCTGCTTTTCTCTTTCCTCACTGATCAGGGCACAAAATGGTCAGGGCTTGGTGTGGCCAACAGGTTTACAAAGCACAGATAGCTTGAAACTTGACCAGCAAGGTAGCACTTCTTAGATCTCGGGACAAGGGATAGAGTCTTGCCTGAGTTGATGTGCTGAGCTGGCCAGTGGGTCAACCACCATCATCTTAAGAGCAGAGACTAGTACTGGGGACTGGAGAGCCAGAGAAGGGTTTCTCTGTCCTTTGTGACTCCATAGGACACAGCCCCAGATGCTCTGAAGATTCCTTTAATACATTTATAGAACCTCAGAGTTGGAAAAGACCTCAGGATTTATCTAATCCAACTGGTACCCTAACAGGAATCTCCTCTATAGATAGCATGTGGACAAAAGCACACATATTCAGAAGACCTAGGCTCAAGTCGTGATGTTGCAATTTCCTGTGTGCCTTTGGCCAAGGCATTTCACCACTCTGACCCTCAGTATCTACCTCTAAAACATGAAATAGTTGAACTATATCATCTTTAAGGTCCCTTTAAGCTGTAATACTCTTTGATTTGATAATGATAACCTGCTACAGGAATATTCTAAGCTGGGAGCAGATTACACGAAACTGTATCGCCTTGAGCAAGTCACTTAAATTACGTTGGCCTCAGTTTTCTCATTTCTAAAATGAATAGATTGGACTAGATGGTCTCTGAGGTCCTTTCTGGCTTTGGATCTATGATCCTGTAATCCTGTGACTTTCTGCAAGGCTATTTAGGGAAGACTCTATGAACAAGTCATTCATCTTCCCTGCGTTTCAGTGTTCTCATTAGTAAAATGGGGATAATACTTTCTTACCTTAAAGTATTTATGACATTTTGTGATGTGGGAGAAAGTGATGAACTTGGGTGTCCCATTCCTGGGTTCTAATCCTTGCTATGTGATCTTGGGCTGTGATTTGAATATGACATATCATGCTCTTGGGTTTGCAAAGTGTTTCACATGTTACCTCATTTGATCCTCTTCATAGCAACCCTGGGAGGTAGCTGCTATAATCATTCCCATTTTACAGATGAGGAAACTGGGACTCAGAAAGGTTAGGTGAGTAACCCTGGTAGTCACCAGGATGGGATAGCATCACGAAGCCCTCCTAGTTTTGGGGTGTAGGGTTCTAAGCAGTCAAGATTGTATAGGATCTGAGATCACTTCTCATCAACGGGGTTGTTGGAAAATTCCTGCCTTCAACATACCTTTGGGAAGGAGTTACTGTCTCAATTTCCCAATTGAAATGATCCTCTCTTTGCCTGTTTTCTCCCATCTGAGCAGAATCAAGCATGTTGATCTCTTTCTCTCCTCCTCCCCCTCCCCAACTATCTTCAAAATGGGTAATATTTTGGTCACTCTTCTAGCTTGAGCTCTGCTCAAGGGAAAAATTTGAAGTTGGTCTTTAGGCTTCCAATAGAGGATGGTGAGCTACTTGTCTCTCCAGTCCCATCATATAGTTGGGAGCCCATTTGGCCTAGGTGTAAGGCTGGCCTTTACTGATACTTGACCTGACCAGCATTGTTCAATGAGAACCTTGCTGCTTGGATCTGGGAAAGTCAAACTGTGATCATTTAGCCTGCTACTGGCACTTGAGAATCCCTTGAGGTGTTAAGCAGTGCATGACCTGATATGGGATTATGGGCATTTGATACATGGCTATGTGAACCTGGCAAAGACCATGCCTCTCATGAAAGGATGGGGGTAGAGAAACACATGAGGGCAGAGAAAGCACAAATACCCATTGGTGGAACAGGGGAAGGAGAAACAACTGCGGGCATACAGCTGGTATAGGTTACTGTCAGCCAAGTTTTCTTCCTCTACCTTTGAAAGACAGCTTATCGGAATCAGTGGCATACTAAGAACTGGGTGGTCTAGTTTGGCTGTTTGTCTCTGCTTGGGCACCCAATCATTGTTGTGTAGAGTGCTCCTGGCTCCTGACCCCTGACCTCATCCTCCCCTTTACCAGTAGTCTGTCAGTATGTCCCCCACTCAAAGCGTTTGGATCTCATTTCCATCTTATTTCTGTGTTTGCAGGAGAATGGGAACCCTCATGGAAAATGATCCATTCATCAATACCTATCTTTGAGCAGCAGGAAGGAATTGGGATACTCATATGGGTGGGTCCGATTAGTAGGATTAGTGGCTGTTGATAAGATTTGGCTGTACGTCAGATTTTTGGTAGTTCTGAGGTACTCTTTAATTATGACAACTAGAGAAGATGAACCCTTATTGGCACTGGCCATATTTTCCACGGACTTACTATGGGTCTATCCTTGATATCTAAGTGCTCATATAGGGTGGGAATGGTAACCTTCCTTTTCCTATCTTTTCTCTCCCTGATCTCTTTGTCTATCACCCTTCTGCTAATCCCCGTTCCCCTGTACCTTAGGTTGGAGCACTAGTGATAGAGCCGATGGTGGTATTCCTGTATCTTTAGCCCCTAGTCCCAGGAGACATTTAACTCATGCTAAAGGAATGGGGAACAGAACTCCTCTGGAACAAAGTGGGACATCTGTCTAGACAAGCAATTCTCATCCAAAGTAAAAGGAATCATTGCTTTGCATCTAGCTGGCTCCTGAGTGGGACATGGAAGCAGGGAGAGGCTCCTGGGCATGCTTTTGTCCTCTAAGACACCTTCCAGTCACTTTCCTGATGGAAATCATAGACATAGAGACTATTGGAACTAGAAGGGACCTTAGTTATACTTTAATTCATCCCCTAAATCTGTAGAGACCAAGAGAGTAAAGACCCAGAGGCTAGTGCTTTGCCTGAGGTCACATAACTAGTTAGTGTCAGATCTGGGACAAGACTAGGTTTTCTGACTTCCAGTCTAGTCAGAGATCCTGGTCCTAAAATTCTCCATTCCTTTCTCCAACGTTCCTTTATCTGCCCCTGACTTATACATGAACTATCATGTAGCCAGCATGGGAGCCCTGGGTCTTCCCTGGGGCAATAATTTGCTGAGTCCTTTGAAGTATATTGCTTGGGGCTCCAGGAGCCAGGCCTCCGCACTATGTTCTACTCGTGGGCCAGCCTTCCAGCCAAGGCTTCTCTACTTTCCCTAGTTTTCCACGTTTCTACCCCTCCGCCTCTTCTTCCAGCTTTTGCTCTGGCTCTCAGCTGCTCTGTGTTTGTCTCTGTCTCGTGTCCTGCTCCCCTTTCCAATCATGTCTTTCTGCACCTCTGCCTGTGTGCCTCTCCCCTGCCCCCCCTTACCACCACACTTCCCCACCCCATCCAGAACTCTTAACATTTTCCCAGACATTAAACAGGCGAGATGTGGGGCTCTGGACATTCCACAGTAAACCACAGCAGCCCCTGCTGGGGCCTCCAAAGGGGGTCTAGCCTGCCGGAAAGGCGGAGCCTGGAACTGGAGACTCAGTCCCAGCCAGACCCCCAAGCTCCTTGGGCCTCAGATTTTCCACCTCATCAGCTGGTGGGCTTAAGCAGGGCCCCAGGGAAGGGAGCTCCAGGTGGAGCTAAGGAGCAGCCTCAACTCTTCCCAGATTTCCATGCCTGGCATTTCCCACTCTGTGGGCCCTAATGGCAGCCCCTCTTTCTGGGGAGGGGCATGGTGATGGTTAAGCCAAGACAAGATGGGGATTCGATTACTTCCTCTCCTTCCTCCTAGATGCTTTGATTAAGAAAGAAAAGGAATGAAGACACCATACAAAAGCAGAGAAGCAGATGAGTTTACAGGGCCCAGTTTTTATGAGATGGCTCCGCTGAAAGGGCCAGGAGCCGTCACGCCTTTTCCTGCTTCAGCCTTGTCCTGGTTGCATACCAGACTTAGGACCCAGTCAAGGGAAACTGGGACTGACTCTCCTCTGGGAATTACACTATCTCCCAGAACTGGGTAACATAGAAACAAGGGCCCTGACTTCCAAATCCCAGCTCTGACACTCATTTTTTATCCTCATAGTTCTGGGCAAATCATTTCCCCTGAGCCAAAGTTTCTTCCTATGTATAATAGCTAAGCTAGATGATCTCTGAGATCTCCTGTTCTGAGTTTTATGCTCATATAAACCTGTGACCTGGTCTCCTCTCTGGCTGTGGCCTCCACATGTTATCCTGGACCTTGATGCCTACATAGCTACTCAGTGATTGCACTGGCCCTGGTTGGTCCTGGCCTGGTCACTGGCCCCCAGGTGAGGCAGGCAGCTCCATCACTTACCCCAGAGATCCAGGCTGGTCCTGCGTGGCCTGCCACTTGCCTCCTTCATCTTTTATTCATTCATCCATTCCACAAGCATTTATTAGGTGCTCACTGTGCCATGTGGTGGAGATAGGAAGATAAAGTAATTCCTGTCATGAAGGAGCTTACATTCTATTGGGGGAAACAACAGTAGACATATAAGCAAACACAAAATAGATACCATGCAATTTTCAGTAGGAAAGGGCCTTTCTAACATGAAAGGCGACTCATTAACAATAGAACTGGGGCTGCAGAGGACACGATGGAAGGATGGAACAGAACGAGCCAGGGAGATGGGACCAGTAGATGGAGGAATAGAAGAGATTCTCGAGATCATCTGGTCCAATCTATTTGACAGACAGCCGAAACTGTGGACCAGAGAAATGAAACCATTAGTCACCTAGTGAGTGGAAGAACTGGGATCTGAGCTTGAGGACTTTGGACTCCAAATAGAATTTTCTCTCCACTACACCTGCCTCT
This sequence comes from Petaurus breviceps papuanus, assembly GCF_028583685.1. Lineage (NCBI taxonomy): Eukaryota > Metazoa > Chordata > Mammalia > Diprotodontia > Petauridae > Petaurus > Petaurus breviceps. Next base: position 1,356,451 of record NW_027187400.1, read on the forward strand.
TTCTCCATTCACCCCAACCATTCATTGATTACCTATGAGTCATTTCATAAACACTTACTGAATGCCAACTGGATAGGAGGGGAGGGGAAGGGCTATTTTGGCCCCATGGTGTATATACAAAGGTAAGTAAGACGCCATAACTCAGAGAGTCCCAAAAGGGAGAGGGGGACAGGCAGGTGAACAATGGGGATAACAAGGATGTTTCTCTTCTTCTCAGGTGCACCCCAGGGTCTATTCCTCGTAGTAACTCTATGAGGCAGGCAATGTAAGGATTATTTCCACCTTGTAGGGGAGGAAATTGAAGTTCAAACAGGTTGTGACTTACCCATGATCTGTGAAAGGGGTTGGAACTCTGCTTCCCAGTTCAGAGCTCTTTAACTTTAACTTAACCATCAAGGGATCTATGTTAACTTGGGAAACTCCACCAACACAGATCTCTCCCCTCTGATGACTGAGAAGGTGATAGTAACACAGGATCATCTATCCAGAAATCACCCAGTCCAGTCCCCTCCTTTTACAGATGAGGAAGCGAAGGCCCAGAGGTAAAGTGACTTACCTAATGAGTAATAAGTAGTAGAATCAGGATTTGAATCTCAGCCCTCTTCAAATCTATCATTATTTCTACTGTGACCCTCCGTGGAAGTTATCTGGGTGGAGGCTAAATGACTTACCCACAGTCACACAGCTATTAACTATCAGAAACAGTATTTGAACTCAGGTCTTTCTAAGTGCAAGTTCAATACTCTCTCCTTGCTATGCCTTGATGGCTTCTACCTTCCCCCCCCCCTCCACTAATAATGGTTATAATAAGATCAGCACCATGGAGGAAGTAGCCAAAGGGTGAGGATGAGGGTCAGTCTGTGTGATAAAGTCACTGACTATGGTTTGGAGGGCAGCTTCTCACCAACCATCTTCTTGGACTGGATACAGCTTTCATGTGCTTGAGCCCACTAGGGATTGTCTTAGCATCCCGGTGGTAGCCAAAGGCTCTGTGTCTCCAGAAAGGCCTTCCCAATATTTCTCTGCACCTCTTTTGGCAAGGTTGTTGGCCTTCTCTCCATCCTTTGCATGGAATTGTGTGGAACAATCCATCTGGAATGGATCCTCCAACCAGAATAGGGCAGGAAGATGGTGGCCTGGGTTTATTGTTGCTACAAGTGGGTGACCTCTAAAATAAAGAGGCAAGGCAGGGCTGCTAAGGTGCCTGGGAGTGGAAGGGGAAACTTCAGAGGCCCCACATTCTGCCCTCACTGGGGGTCTTAGTGTATCTGGAAACTGAAATGACTGAAGAAGAGAGCCCATCAAGGTCTTTGCAGGCTCAGGCTTGAAACCATTGTTCATTTGTCCTTTTCTTCTTCCTGCCTTGATAGCCACCAACAGTGGGTCACCATTACTGTCTCCTTCTACCCAAGCTGTTAAGCCCTGGTAGAAGAAGTCACAAAGCCATATGCCTATGATGACTATTATGTCATCTTGATCACTGATGACCTGTGTGACCTTGGCAAATTGATTTCTCTGGGTCTCAGTTTTCTCATTTGTAAAATGGGGGACTTGGACTAGATGACTTTCTGGTCCTTTCCACTTTTAAATCTATGATCTGATGCTGTCTAATATAATAATTATAAATACCAATTATGTAATAATTGATATGTGATTCATTACTGTGTAATAATTGGTACTAATATTATGTCATTATGTAATGATTGCTATCCATAATTCTTATTTTAGATAATTATGCAATAATTAGCATTAATAACCATTAAAATGTGAATATTTACAAAGTGCTTTAAGGTGTGCAAAAACACTTTACAAATATCTCATTTGATCCTGCCAAGAACTCTGGGAGGGAGATACTATTATTGTAATCTCCATTTTACAAAAGAGGAAACTGAGGAAGACTTAAGAGTCACACGACTGGTATGGTGGAGGTAGTGTCTGATGTTGGATTTGAACCCAGGTCTTCCTGACTCTAGGTCTAGCCATCTATCCACTGGGTCACCTAGATACCTCTAATATCCAGTGGCACTCAATATTATGTGACAGCATCTGAGAGCTGGAGAATCCCTTCCATAACACACCCAAGTGGTCATGCAGCCTCTGCTTCAATAACTCCCATGTTGGCAGCCCATCAGTCATTACACTTTTGAAAAGTGCCAATTGTTCAGAAATCTGAATCTCTGATATTTTCCTTTTTCTATTCTCTAGAACCAGGCAGGATTAACCTAATTCCTGTTCTCTGGGATTGCCCTTCAGATACCTGAATCAGACATCTCCCTAAGACATTTTTCCCCCTGCAAGCTAAAAATCCCCAGTTCCTTCAATTGCTTTTCCCACAGGATGGTCTCCAGTCACCTAAACATCCTTGTTGTCTTTCTTGGGACAGACTCTGGGTCTGAGGGGATGCACCTCAATTGGGGAATGGATGGACAAGTTATGGTATATGATTGTGATGGAATGTAGAAATGATGAGCAGGATGGTTTTAGAAAAACTTGAAAAGACTTATATGAACTGATGCAAAGTGAAGTGAGAAGAACTTGGATAACATTATGCTTTGTAACAGCAGTACTGTAATGTGAAAGACTTAGCTACTTTGATCAAGACAGTGATCAGATAATTCCAAAGGACCTATGATTAAGAATGCTATCCACCTCCAGAGGGAAAACTGATGAACTCTAAATGCAAAGTGAAGCATAATTTTTTCACTTTATTTTTTCCCTCCCAACATGGCTAATATGGAACTATGTTTTCCACGACTTCACATTTAAAATAGCTATCATATTGTTTGTCTTCTCAGTGGGTGGGGAAAGGGTAGGAGGGAAAGAGAGTATTTTTAACTAAAAATTTCAAAAAATGAGTGTTAAAAAAATTAAAGAAACAATCCCGGCACTCAAGGTGCTTGCATTCGTTTTGGGGAAACATAATATAATTTATGAATATATATATATACACACAGAATAAACACAATACGTTTGTATGTACATAAATAATATTGTTTATATTTGTGTTTATATTTATTTTTAAAAATAAATATAAATTTAAAATAAATAATTTTTAAAAACACGTATAAACACAACAAATATATATGGAATAAATACAAAATAAATCCAAAATCATCAAATCTGAAAGATTCTTTCTCAGACCCCATCTTCCTTGATCTTTCTAAAGCATTTGACATGATTGCACATGCTTCCCTCCCTTCTCACTCATCCCCTTGAACTAGACAATGCCCCAAGTAGAATATAAACTTCTTCAGGACAGGAATGGTTTAACTTCTCTCTCTCCCCACACCCAGCCTGGGACCTCACACATAGGAGGCACATAACAAATGCTTGTTCAATTACTCCCTTTACTTTGCTTCTGAGACACTTCTTTCTTGCTTCTCTTCATACCTTTCTGAGCATTTCTCTGTCACCTTTACTGGTTCTTTGTCCCTTAATCACCTTCTAATTCTGGGTGTTCTCCAAGGCCCTGTCTCCAAGCCTTTTTTCCTTTTTTTCTATCCTCTCTTTCTTGAAATTTCCCATGACTTCAGTTCTCTCCTGGCTTCAGCACTTACCTTTATGCATTGACATGGTTCCCCAATCTACATCCCAATCCCTAGACTCTATCCTGAGTTCCAGGGCCAAATCTCCAATTTCCCATTCATCAAGATAGCCAGTCAATATGACTGATGCTGAACTCTTAATTTTCCTCCCCAAATCTATACTTCCTCCCAGCTTCCCTATTTCTGTTGGTTCTCCCAGTGTATTGAAATCTTGGAGTAATCTTTCACTCTTTTCTGTTTCTTGATTCCCTTCATGCAATAAGTTGTTCAGTCCTATCCATTCCACCTCCAAAGATCTCTTTTGTCCATTTCCTCCTTTCCAAACCCACTGTTAACCACATTGGTGTTGACTCTCATCAGCTCTGGCCATGGCTTACACTACTTCCAGTCTTTCTTCTCTCTAATAAAGCTATCACACTAGTCTTCAGAATGTACAGTTCTATGTCATCCCTCTACTCAAAAACCTTTAGAATAAAATACAAACTCTTTAGCCTGCTATCCAAGGCCTTCCACAGTCTGACTCTACCTTTCCTTGCTGTATGCCACTCTCCATCCCTGTCCTAGCCAGACAAGATTACTGGATGCTCCCTCCCACACTTGTGTGTTCGTTTATGAGGGTTGTTTCCATGCCCAGAATGTCCTTCCCCTCTTTCCTCCCTATTGAAACACCTCTCTTCCTTCAAAGTCCAGCTGGGACCACTTCTTCCATAAAGTCCCCCTTGAAGTAACTCCTCCCCTAGCTAGAATTGATCTCTCATTTTCCACATTTTCTTATAAGATGTTGGGGCTTTCCTTTGTCCCACTCACCCTCTCCCTTGCATCATGCTTATTTATCCATTGTTGCCATGGGGCACTATGAACAGCTGCTTGACCCTATTTAATAGTGAGGCAGCTGTGTGAGGTAGATAGAGTACCAGGCCTGGAGTTGAGAAGACTAAGTTCAAATCTGGCCTCAGGCACTTATTAGCTAAGTGACCCTGGGCAAGTAATTTAATCCTATTTGCCTCAGTTTCCTCATCTGTCAAATGAGCTGGAGAAGGAAATGGCAAACTGCTCCAGCATCTATGCCAAGCAAACCCCAAATAGGACCATGAAGTGTCAGAAATGACTGAAAACAAAAGAACAACCACACATTCAATATTAAGGAGCAAGTTCTATGAGTCAACTGCTGATCCCCTACCTGATGAGTGCATGTCCAACGTGAGAGGATCCTCTGAGATAATCACCACCCTCTCTCTGACCTCCGTGCAGCCTCTCTCCCTTTAGCTCCACTTCTCTGTGAGCCTCCTGTCTCAGTAATCTAGGGAGCTTATGTATAGATTCACCCAATCAAATCTAAATCCCAGTCCTTATTCTACTAGGAAAACTGCTCTCCTCTTGTGTGTCTCCCCACTGTGCTTTCTAGTTACTCAGGCACTGTGTATAGTTAGAAAAAGATTCAATTAAAGTAATAAAACATAATAACCAGGATGACCAATGAGAAGTCGGCATTAATTCTCATTTACTCATGCTAGCAACCATTGGCTTTGAACTCGCAATGCAAAGCCATGCTGCTCCGCTCCAACACCCCTATCCCCATCCTCCAAGCACGGGGGTGGGGAGCAGTTTGGGGGCACAGGGAGAAGGGTGGTGGCTGGGAGGCAGCCAGGCCTTGGGAGATCAGCCTGCCTGCGCATGGCACTAGCTTCATCTGTCAGTCACTTCCCTTTGCTTAGAAGCTTAGCTCGAATTGGGCTCCTGCTCCCACTCTCTTCTTGGTGACCCCAGACCTACTTACTTCTGCTCTGGCCACTTGCCCTCACCTCCAAACTCTACTGAGTGTCAGTCTTGCCTTACAATTCCCTGGGCATATGTAAAAAGGCTTCAGGTTGTGACCTGACAGTCACAAATTGAGTGTCCCCAGCAGCTGAGGGAGGGGACAGTTGTGCTGGCTCATCCTCATGTCCTTTTCTTTTTCTTTTTTTGGAGGGGGAAGGTAGGGCAATTGGGGCTAAGTGACTTGCCCAAGGTCACACGTCTAGTTTTTTGGTGTTAAGTGTCTGAGGCCGGATTTGAACTCAGGTCCTCCTGATTCCAGGGCCGATGAATAGAGTGCCACCTAGCTGCCCCTCCTCATGTCCTTTTCAAAAGTCTTCACCATCTCCTCCCATGTGAGGCCACACTTCCACGCACAATCCCTCCAATTTCCTGTGCCATCCTCCTCGATCAGCTAGTGAGCATCTGACGGGGAATTTGAACCCAGATCTCCTGACTCCAAATTCAGTATACTTTCCATGATGGCATGATGCGTCAGAGAGGAACAGAAGCCTGGGAGACGTGAGGTCTGAGGAGGAAGATTGCCCCCAAACATATCTGATGGTACTTGATACTTTGAGATGGAGCTGAGAGGGCAGAGAGTACACTAATCCCACAGAGGCCTTATCTGAGGCACATGCCTCATATGATTTAGTATCTCAACATTGAAGTTGGTGGCTGTTCCAAGTCCTGGACTAGACAATGGTGGGCAGACTTAGGGTGGTCTGCTGTCAGACTACTAAGTCAGACACAGAATACTGCCCAGCAATCTTGGGGCAGGGGGCGGGGGGGACACATGTATGTGCAGGCACAAGTAGAGATGTTGGAGATGGGCCTGACCCTCTTCAGGTGAGGGACCTTGCCTGTCTGGAAGGCTGACTCCTTGTGCCTTCTCATGACGCAGAAACCCTTGGTCCAGCTGAAAGTGAGTAACTGCAAAGGTTATGGTCTGTTGTGTGAACCAGTGAAAGAGAAGTAAGCAGAACTAAGAGACAGGCTACACGATGCCTGCAGGGATGGAAAGGACACCACCTGAAGACTTCAGAACTTTGACTGTAGAGCGGCCAATTCTGACGTCAGAGGACTGGATGGTGGTGGACAGGTGGTGTGACATGAGGCATACGTTATCACTCCAAGACCATAAACTTGGCAGAGGCGGATGGAGGAGCTGACTGCCAGAATCAGTATTAGTAGCTATCATTTATATAGCACTTTAAAGTCTGCAAACCATTTTACAAATACTACCTCATTCGATCTTCACAACAGCCTTGAGAAGGAGGTGCTCTAATTAGCCCCACTTAACAGTTGGGGAAACTGAGGCTGCCTTTAATGACTTGCCCAGGGTCACATAGCTAATCAGTAGCTGAGGATAATTTGAATTCAGGTCTTCCTTACTCCAGATCCGATGCTTATATTCATACATGTTATTTCCTGCAATGAAATATAAGCTCGTCGAGGGCAGGAACTGTTTATTCCTATCTTTGTATCCTTACTGCTTAGTGAATCACCTGATTTCAGTTGTGTTTGACTCTTCACGACCCCATTTGGGGTTTTCACGGCAAAGACACTGGAGTGGTTTGCCATCTCCTTCTCCAGTTCATTTTATAGATGAGGAAACTGAGGCATACAGGGTTAAGTGACTTGCCCAGGGTCACACAGCTAGTAAGTGTCTGAGACCATATTTGACTCAGGAAGATGAGTCTTCCTGACCTAAGGTCCAGTGTTCTATCTACTGTGCCACCCAGCTGTCCGCCTGAATATAGTAGGCACTTAATGACAGACAACTTGTTGATTGGTTGAGAGGGACATAGGGATTGGTTGGTCTAGAGGCAGGTAGGGAGAAGATCCTCTTGGGACTTCAGTCCTTGGGGAGGGTATAGCCCTACCTTGGGGTCACAGTCAGGGATGTTTTTAGATATTATCTAATTCAACCTGTGTGGTACAGAAGGAGGTTATCACCCCCATTTTACAGATAAGGAAACTGAGACAGAGGTTAAATGACTTGCCTAGGGTCACATGACTAGCGGTCAGAGTTCTGGAATGGAGGGAGGGTTTTGCCGGACTTCCTGACATGTGAAAGAGAGCCCTGGACTGGTCGAGAGTTACCTTTGTTACTGAATCACCCTATGGTCAGCAGAAAGCTACATCTTGTCTCTGTTCCTCAGTCTTCCCATCTGTCAAATGGAAATTTCTCTCCCAGAGGTACTGTGAGTCTTAAATAAGATGATGAATAGCAAAGTGCTTTATGGGTTTCATTTTAAAAAGCACTGGAGGTAGTCAGAAGAGATGGATTCAAATCCTGGGACTGCCACTTACTGCCTGGGTGACCTTGGACAAATGACCTATCCACGCCTCAGTTTCCTCATTTGTAAAATGGTGAGGTTAGATTAGATGAGCTCAAAGGCCCTTCCAGGTAGAAATCTATGACCCCAGTGAGTCCCTGAGCAGCAGGGCCCTTCACAGCACAGCCAGAGCATCCTAAGGGAAGGGGAGCTGGCCACCTCCGAGGCAGCCCTGGCTCGCTCTGAGCTGCTGAAGCAGGCCTTCCATGCTCTTCATGGGGACTATTCTTCCTCAGGTGAAACCTCTATCCAGCAGCCTGACCTAGCAGGAGGGATCAGAAGAGGCCATGTTAGCCTGGGCTGGCTTGGGCTGGACTGGGCTAGGCTGGTATGTGTGTGTGGTGGGGTGGGGTGTGTGTGTGTGTGTGTGTGTGTGTGTGTGTGTGGTGTATATGTGTGTGGTATGTGTGGTGTTTGTGTGTGTGGTGTATATGTGTGTGGCGTATATGTGTGTTGTGTGTGGTGTGCTGTGTGTTGTGTGTTGTATGTGTATATGGTATTGTGGTGTGTGTGGTATATGTGTGTGGTGTATATATGTGTGGTGTGTATGTGTGTGTGGTGGGGTGGGGTGTGTGTGTGGTGTATGTGTGTGGTGTGTGGTGTATGTGTGTATGGTATGTGTGGTGTGTGTGGTATATGTGTGTGGTGTGTGTATATGTGTGGTATGGTGTGTATGTGCATGGTGTGTGTATGTTGTATATGTGGTATATGTGTGTGTGGTGGGGTGGGGTGTGTGTGTGTGGTGTATGTGTGTATGGTATGTGTGGTGTGTGTATGTATGGCACATATGTGTTGGTATGTGTGTGGTGTGTGTTTATGTGTGGTATATGTATATATGGTGTGTGGGGTGTGTATGTGCATAGTGTGTATGTGGTATGTGTGTGTTGTGTGCATGTGTGATACATGTATGTACGGTGTGTGGTGTGTACGTGCATGGTGTGTGTGGCACGTGTGGTATATATGTGGTATGTGTATGTATGGTCCACATACGCATGGTATGTGTGGTGTATTGTGCGTGTTGTATGTGTATGTGTGTGGTGTGTATGGTGTATGTGTGTGTGGTATATGTGTGTGTGGTGTATAGAGCTGTATCCTTCACCTTGGATCAGAAGTACTGATCCAAATCCCCTACTGTCCTGGAGAGAACAGGCACTGGGGGCCCGTGTTAGAGCTGGAAGGCAGGGCCAGACTCCACCTGCCTGCAGAACCAATCCCTCTTCTGTGCTCAGAGCTCCTCGGCCTGCAGCCAGCTCCTGGAGGTCTGAGTGTGGGGCAGCACAAGCCCCAGCTGGAGGAGCTGAAGGGCAGCAGGCAGCTTGGCCATGGTCTGCACCGCGGGCATTTGCTTTGATTTGGGGTTGGAGATGAGGTGGCCCTAAAGATCTCCCTCCTGCTGGTGATTAGGGCAAAGAATGAGTGTTTAGGGGAGAGGAGGAAAGACTCTTCCTGGAGCAAAAGGTCTTGGCTTAAGGGTAAAAATGATATTGTGCCAGGTCAAATCAGGCTTTCTAGAGAGCAAACAAACCCACAGGACAAGGCAGAAGTCTATTTAAAATGTTTAAATCTTATTTTATGTTATTTCATTTTAAAATCGCATTGTTTTCAGAATGTCCCTCTCTCTTTTCCTTTCCAGCAAGCCATCCACAGTAACAAACATTTTAAGTAGAAAGAAAAAAAAACCAGTTAATTTAGCAACACAGACCAATGCATCAAAAGTGCAGCATTCTACCACCCATAGTTTCCCACCTCTGCAATGAAGGGAGGGAAGCACATTTACTCTACTCTTTTCTCCAGGAGACAGGAGTCTTAAAGAATTGCATAGCTAAGGCACAGAGTAGGGATGGTAGGAAAACATTACTTTGTGATGCCATATTAACCTTGCTCCCTCTTCAGTTTGCTGTGGGCCAGGCAAGTGACTCTACCCCAAAAGGAAATGAGATTGATCAGGCATGATTTATTCTTTGGAACCCATGCTGGTTCCCTGTGATCACTGCTTCTCATTTAGAAGGCTGACAAACCATCCCTTTGATAATCTGTCCTAGGCTTTTTACCAGTTCACAGGCCAAGAGTTGTCAGAATTCGCCTTCCCCCTTTTAAAAATTAGATCCCCAGTCACTCAGCACTGTTCCTGTTTTGTATAACTCCTCAAATATCACTGACAGCGGTCCAGCCATTACAGCAGCAGCTCTTACCGTCCCCTGGGAGGCTGTTTGTCTGGGCCTGGTGACTTGAATTCAGAGAAGCTCTTTCCCCTGCTGATCTGGAGACTCAATTTCCTGTTAACCACTTGTGTGCCATTCTTCTTGTCTGAGCTCTTCTGGGTCAAGGAAAGAGACTAAAACAGTAGAGATGAACTTGCCTGAAGGATGGGGAGGGTTTAGGTAGGCACAGGCAGGGGCAGGGACATTCCAGCATGAATAAACGCACATGCAGAAGTGGGAATGAGCTTGGTGTGGGCAAAGGAAAATGAGATGCTGTCTTTTTTAAAACCTTTGTCTCTTTCCCCTCTCTTGTCCCCCTTTTCCCTCTCCTTCCCCCTCACTGGTCTGCTTTGCACCCTTGTCTTCTCCGTGGCTTCTACGCTGCGGGGACAGGAGGAGCCTGGGCCCCGGGCCAGGACTTCCTGGCCCTGGCTCACGGGTCTGGTGGTTTCCTTGGAAACCTCTGGCGAGGAGAGGAAGCAGGCGGGTGGGGGGCTCACAAAAGCTCCTCAGTTGTGCCTGAAGAACTGAGACGTCCAGCAGCCTCCTCCGCTGGAGCCCTGTCAGCAGAGTTTCCTGCTGTCTTTGTCTTGCACCTCCCAGGAGCCCCCACAGTCTGAACTTAGGGATGCTTTGTTGACCATAATGGCCCTGCTGCAGATGTCCCTGACCGAAGCCACTGAGAGTCTGGGTGGGTGAGGGGTGAAGCAGCTTGAGAAACACCTGTGGCCTTCATGGTAGACAGGGGCATTCTCCCAGTCTCCCTTTGTTTTAGAAACTGGGAAAAAGCTTCGGTTTCTGAACCAACGGTCCCTCTACAGTGCTGCAAAAGCTGACTGAGAGGTAGGGCTGGCCCCAAACCAGTTAATCCTGTCCAAAGATCTTCACTTCACCCCTTGCTGAGGAGCTGGTCCCTGGACCCAGGTTCCCACATTCTACCCATCTCTCCCTTACCTCCTATGCTCTTTCCCTGCTCCACCCCTCAGCTAGGGCTCCCCATTGCCATCCTGTCCCTGGGCCTGATTGTTCCTTGTGTCTCTCTCCCTGCTCCCCTTCTCTCTCATCCATCTAAGTGAGGATCAGGGTGGTGAAGGTGGTGAGTGGCCAGCTTCCCTTCTAGAACCATCTCTCTAATGGGTCAATAAGTCTCATCCTGATCTTTTACTCCCCAGCCCAGGTCTTGGACTGGTCATAATAATAAATAATAGTATTTACTAAGGGCAGCTGGATGGTGCAGAGGGTAGAGCCCCGGGCTGGGAATCAGGAAGACTCCTCTTCGTGAGGTCAGATCTGACCTCAGACACTTCCTAGCTGTGTGACCATGGGCAAGTCACTTCACCCTGTTTACCTCAGTTTCTACATCTGTAAAATGAGCAGGAGAAGGAAAGCAAACTGCTCCAGTATCTTTGCCAAGAAAACCTCAAATGGCATTAATATATATAGCATTTATGTAACACTTGAAGGTTTACAAAGTACTTCATCTCATTTGATCCTTACCATAACCCTGGGAGGTAGGTGCTATTATCCTCCCCATTTTACAGATAAGGAAATTGAGACAGAGGTTAAATGACTTTCCCAGGGTCATACAGCTAGTGGTCAGCTCATCAGGGAGAGACATAAGAACCCTGAAATAGAGGGTCCACTGGACTTCCTTTCATGTGAGAGAGAGCACTGGGCTAGTGTCCCCTTGGCCGCTAAATTGCCCTGTGCTTATCAGAAAGCTGCGTATCCTCTGTGCCTCAGTCTTGTTGTCTGTCAAATAGAAGTTTCTCTCCCAGAGGTACTCCCAGAGGCTCAAATGGGATAATGAATAGCTTTATGTATTGTCCCCATGTGATGGAGAATGATCGTTAGGAGAACAGAATGAGCCCTGAAGGCGGCAGCTGTGGTTGGGCTGGGAATAGCTCTGGTGGGTGGCCTCCTGGGAGGCTGAGGCATAATGCCAGGCTGGGGTAGGAGGCCAGGCTGCCCTGGGTCTGAGCTTGCAAGAGTGGCACAGGGGTGTCCTTGACAATCAAGGAGCCGATTTTACTCTGAGGAGACGACTCCAAGCACTCCCTCCCTCTCCCCTCTTCTGCCTGACTTGGGGCTCGTGGTGGGGCCCAATACTGTCAGCCCTGGCTGGCTCATCTCCACAGATCCTGCTGAGCAGCACCAGGAGGTCCCAGAGGGGAAGAGGAGGGAAATGGTGATGCAGATCCTGGTGTTGTGGGCATTGGGCGATTCTCTCAACTTAACTCTGCTCCATCCCTTCCCCTGCAATTCTGCTGTGTTCTGCTCCACTCCCATGGTCATTGTCCACCTTCCATTCAGCTCAATCTCCCTCCTTGCAGGAGATCCTTTGAATCTGATTGCTCTCTGTCTGACCCTAGGTGTATGAAGCTCAAATCCTATCTCAGACACTCACTAGCTTTGTGACCTTGAGCAGGTCACTTCACCTCTGTTTGCCTTGGTTTCCTCATTTGTAAAATGGGGATAATGAGGGTCCCTACCACTTAGGTTTATTGTGAAGAGCAAATGAGATAATATTTGTAATGTACTTAGCAAACTTTAGATCATTATGTAAATACTAGTGCCTGTGGATGATTATAGTGGGAGGGAAGAAACAAACATCTGTCTAGCTCCTGCTGTGTACCAAGCACTTTGTAAAGCACTTTATCTCATTTGATCTTCACAACAACCATGGTGGTGGGGGGTTGGATGATATTACTAACCCCATATTACAGTTGAGGAAACTGAAGGAGAGAGAAGTTAAGTGACTTTGCCAAGGTCACACAGCTAGTGAATGTCTGAAGCTGCCTTTGAACTCAGGTCTTCCTGATTCCAGTACCAGCCTTCTCTCCACTGCACTAACTAGCAGCCTCTAAGAGTGTAGCATAACGGTGTCAGAGAATGTCAGAGTTACAAGGGAACTTAGCAATAATAATAGGGAGGGCTACTGTCTTTCTAGGGTAGTTAGGTGGTGCAGTGGATAGAATGCTGGGCCTGAAGTCAGGAAGACTCATCTTCTTGAGTTCAAATGCAGCTTCAGACATTCACTAGCTGTGTGACCTTGGCAAAGTCACTTA
>NW_027187400.1:1369410-1403628 GCF_028583685.1 Petaurus breviceps papuanus
CAGCTTCAGACATTCACTAGCTGTGTGACCTTGGCAAAGTCACTTAATCCCATGTGCCTCAATTTTTTTCATCTGTAAAATGAACTGGAGAAGGAAATGGAAAACTACTACTTTGACAAGAAAACCTCAAATGGGGTCATGAAGATTCTAGCACAACTGAAAAGTGACTGAACAGGGGCGGCTTGGTGGTGCAGTCAAATCTGACCTCAGACACTTAACACTTACTAGCCATGTGACCTTGGGCAAGTCACTTAACCCAAATTGCCCTGCCTTCCCTCTCCAGGAAAAGTAAAAAGAAAGAAAGAAAGAAAGAAAGAAAGAAAGAAAGAAAGAAAGAAAGAAAGAAAGAAAGAAAGAAAGAAAGGAAGGAAGGAAGGAAGGAAGGAAGGAAGGAAGGAAGGAAGGAAGGAAGGAAGGAAGGAAGGAAGGAAGGAAGGAAGAAAGGAAGGAAGAAAGGAAGGAAGAAAGAAAAGTGACGGAACAACAACTGTCTTTCTGGGGTACAGATCCCAGGTGTTACAGAGCCTCCTGAGACTTGTGACTACCAAATTCTTCTGCATTTTACATGCACATAAATTTTTCTTCCAGAAGAAATCTAGAAAGTACCACCAAAGACCATGAAATCTTGAGCAAGAAACCAAAGACGTTCAGGGCATCTGCGGTGCTTTCATCATTAGTGTAGATTAAAGGTAAAAGTTTCAGAAGTGAAAGGAGGATTTGAGAAATGAACAGTTATTGAAGAATCTGGTTTCTGAGAAGAGAAATATGCTTAAATTAAATAAAATAAAAAAGAAATTGACTTAAGAGACAATGGCTTAAAGTACAAGAGTGACAGTTTCCTGATCAGGGATGGAGGGCACCTGACAAGGGCTAATAAGAATATATTAGTCTAGAGTCTAACAAATCAGATCAAAAAGGATTAAGTTGAAAATCAAGAAAGACAAAAAAGTTGCTTATGTATATGCACTAACCTAGATCCCTAGAGAATAGTAGAGGAGACACTCAGAAGTTCGAAGGAGTGAAATCCAAAAGGGGAGACTATGGACTTAAATCTTTCTACACAAGCAATTAAAGTATGGATTACAAACAAAGGGAGCTAGAAGTGCTAATGCTAGGGGGCAAATCTGATCACAGGTAGTACTGAAACTGGTGGAATGAAGCCCATGAATGGCATGTGACTCCTCATTCCAAAGGAAAAGAATATATAAAAGGTGAATAGATAGCATGGAATAGTATTGTATATTAAGGAGATGTACTTATGAGAGGAAATCTAGGAAACAAGGAGATGAAGGGAGTATGAAGATCAATGGAATGGAAAAGGCAATATTGTCATTGGAATATTTTGACCACTAGGATAGAAAGAGTAAAAAGGTGAGGAATTTGGGAAACAGACACAAGTCTGGAATGGAAATGTAGTATAGTAGTAACAGGAAATTTCAATTATCCAGATAGCTGCTTGTGATCTATTTCACCATTCCTGTCCCCCTCCCCATTAATTTCTCCCAAAGAGAGATGGACAGTGTTGAACATTTCATTAAAAGTAACTCAGAAAAGATGGTGGAGTAGAAGCAGGAAATTCCATGAGCTCCCACCACAACCACCTCTATTACCTGTAAAATATGACTTGAAAAAAATTTTTAGAGCTACAGAACCCACAAAGTGACAGAGAGAAACAAATCTCCTGCTGAAGCCAGCCTGGCAGGTGGACAGGAAGGGTCTATTGCACCAAGCTGGGAGCCGAGAGCAGCCCCATGTGAGCCACCCTGAGCCTGGGACGGCTCTGACCACCAGCCCAGACATGTTGGAGCAGACTTCAGGCAAGTGAATCACCAACAGCTGTGATGGTTTCCAAACTTCTCAACCTATAAACACCAAAGACAAAGTAAAAAGTCAGTGGGGAACTCTGTTGGAAATGAGTGATGGAAGACAGCAGTCTGGCCCATTCCCCCTCATTGAGAGGTGGCGGAGGTGCGGTTTCTGCAGTCTGCTGTGTGGCTGCCTCCAGAGCTCCTGGCCTGCAGATTGTAGGGGGACAAAGTGACCATTCAGAGGGTAATATCTCTTGCTTTGACCTGTTTGGATCTGGGTCATGGTCTTGGGTGGTGGTCCTGGGGTGTGTGGCAGTGTGCCAGAGCCTGTGGGGGCTGCAGAGAGGGCTCCCTCCTCAAACCTTTGATAACATCTGTGAAAACCCCAGTGATTTGGGACATATTTCTCCACTCTGGAAGCAGAGTTCTTCTGTGGCAAGGAGCTCAAAAGTCAAGTAATTGGCTGGCAAGATGAGCAAGAAGAGGAAGCACAATCAGACCATAGAATCCTTTTTTGGGGACAAAAAGGATGAAAACATGGAACCAGAAGAAGTCAACAAAGACAAAACTCTGTCATCAAAAGTTTCCAAGAAAAATATGAATTGGTTCCAGGCCATGGAGGAGCTCAAGAAGCATTTTGAAAATCAAGTAAGAGAAGTGGAGGAAAAATTAGGAAGAGAGATGAGAATGATGCAAAAAAATCATGAAAAGTGAGTCAACAGCCTGCTAAAGGAGACCCAAAAATACAGGAGAAAATAACACCTTAAAAAATAGACTAACTCAAGTGGCAAGAGACCCAAAAAGCCAATGAGGAGAAGAATGCCTTAAAAATCCAAATTGCCCAGATGGAAAAGGAATTTCAAAAACTCACTGAAGAGAATAATTCTTTCAAAATTAGATTGGAGCAAATGAAAGCTAATGACTTTATGAGAAATCAAGATACTATAAAACAGAGCCAAACAAATGAAAAAATAGAAGGCAATGTGAAATATCTTATTGGAAAAATCACTGACCTGGAAAATAGATCCAAGAGAGAGAATTTAAAAATTATTGGACTACTTGAAAGCCATGATCAAAAAAGAACTTAGAAGTCATCCTTCAAGAAAGTCTCAAGGAAAATTGCCCTGATATTCTAGAACCAGAGGGCAAAATAGAAATAGAAAGAATTCACTGATCGCCTCTTGAAAAAAATCCCCAAAAGAAAAATCCTAGGAATATTATAGCTAAATTCCAGAGTTCCCAGGTCAAGGAGAAAATATTACAAGCATCCAGGAAGAAACAATTTGAATATTGTGGAACACAATCAGGATAACACAAGATCTAGCAGCTTCTACACTAAGGAATCGAAGGGCTTGGAATATGATATTCTGGAGGTCAAAGGAGCTAGGATTAAAACCAAGAATCACCTACCCAGCAAAACTGAGTATAATGTTTCAGGGGAAAATATGGATATTCAATGAAATAGAGGACTTTCAAGCATTCCTGATGAAAAAACCAGAGCTGAATGGAAAATTTGCAAGAGAAGCATGAGAAGGTAAACGAGAAAAAGAAATAATAAGGAACTTATTAAAGTTGAACTATTTACATTCCTTAATGAAAAAATGATAATTGTAACTCATGAGACTTCTCTCAGTATGAGGATAGTTGAAGGGAATACATATGTATATATGTATACATACTTATGTATGATTATATAGGAGGGCATATGTGTATATAAATATATATGTGAATGTGCTCATATGTGTGTACATGTATACATAGACAGAGTGCACAGGACCAGTTGAATAGGAAGGGATGATATCTAAAAAATAAAATTAAGAGGTGAGAGAGGAATATAATGAGAGGAGATAGGGAGAGATAGAATAGGGTAAATTACCCCATATAAAAGAGGCAAGAGAAAACTGTTACAATGGAGGGGAAGAGCAGGAATGTGAAAGGGAATGGATCAATCTTACTCTCATTGAATTTGGCTTAAAGAGGGAATAACATACACACTCAATTGGGTATCTTACCCAACAGGAAAGTAGGGAAGAAAGAGATAAGAGGGGGGATGATAGAAGGGAGGGCAGATTGGGGGAGAGGGTAGTTAGAAACACACATTTTTGAAAAGGGACAAGGTTAAAATAGAAAATAGTGTAAGTGGGGGGAGGGATAGGATGGAGGGAAATATAGTCTTTCACAATATATCTACTATGGAAACGTTTTGCATAACTACACATGTACAACCTATATTGAATTGCTTATCTTCCCAGTGGGGGTGGGTGAGGAGGGAAGAAAAGAAAGAATCTGGAAATCAAAATTTCAAAAACAAATGTTAAAAACAATTTTTTTGCAACTGGGAATTAAGATATACAGGCACTGGGGTTTAGAAATCCATCTTGCCCTACTACAAAGTTAGAGGGAAGGTGGGGGAGGATATTATAGAGAGCAGATTGGGGGAAGGGGTATTCAGTAGGCTCACTATTTTGGGGTGGGGAGTAGGGGAAAGATGGGGAGAACATTTGCAACTCAAAATCTTGTGGAAATGAATGTTGAAAACTAAAAATAAATTTAAAAAAGTAACTCAGAGAGTCCAGTGTGCAAATGGAACTGAAGAGTTTCTGTGGCAGTGGAATGCCAAGAAGGCTCCACCTTTTTTTCATATGGGCTGGGAGGGGGTGGTAAAGGAAAGATGGAGGAGCAGGCCAAGAAGTGTATGAAGGATGATGGAAGGCAGACTACAGCACAAAAGTTAGGGGAGGGGAATGGTTGGGCAGGATCATTCCCAAGTAAAATAAATTGCATTCAATTTGATTCGATGTATATTTATTAAATGCCTATCTCTTATGATATCTTATCGTGGGTTCTAGGGATTAAAATGTTAAATATTTATTTATTATTTATCATTGTTATTTGTTATTTTAATTATTATATGTAATTATAACACAACAATATTCTTTTATTATTGTTTAATATGTTTATTAATGTTTATATTTAAAATAGTTAATATAAATATAAAATATTAAATCAGATAGCCTCCCTGTTCCTAGAGAACTTGTGGTATGACAGGGAAAGGTGGATAGGAATGACAGGGGTGCAAATATAAATGATAAAGGAGAATATATAGGTGTAAGAGAAGTTCAAAGTGTCATAACAAATTTCAGTAGGGAGAAATCACAGTCTCCTCTTTTCATCTCCCTTCCTCTGCCCCCAACACCTTTTTCTTCTCCAGGATAAGCATCTCTGGTCCCTTCAAGTGATCTTCCTGGTCTTCATACCCTCACCAGTCTGGCTGCCCTCCTCTGGGCACTCTGTAGCTCAATATCTTTTCTAAAATGTGGTACCCAGGAGTCAGGAATGAACCAGATAGTCCCAATGTGGTAGGATTAAAGAAGATGATTGCATTTTTATGGCTTTCATTTTAGACATGATGTCTCTCTGAATTTTAAGATATAATACAACTATTTCTTTCCTTCCCCAAAAAACATATTTAACACAAAAGACTCAGTGCTCATTAACAAAAAACTTAAACAACAGTAGTAACATAACTACAGTTGTTTTCTGCTTTAAAATACAAAAATGTCAGAGATTTTTTGAGACTGTCGAACTGATCAGCATTCCACCTTCACTTTGGCCCTGCATTATCTGATTATCTCCCACAAGGATCACATCTTCTGGCAAGCCAGGGCAAGACTTGTGGATCCTTCTCCTGTCCATGGTCATCTCCAAGAAAGGAATGGTTACAGATCATTCCTCCTGCTGCCAATCAGCTCCTGAGGGAGCCAGGAATTCCTGGACTCTTATACTCACAAGGTTGCCTCCAAGACTGGAAGCAAAGCAGGAAAGCATTGGTCCAAGGCCCAGGCTCAGTCTCATTTATGTAGGACATGTACTGGCTGCCATATATGAGCAATTGGAGGTAGATGCTGGAAGGGTTCAGATATAAGTGACAGAAAAAGAGAGTTAGCTAGAAAGAAAGTCAGGGTCAGTCTCTTTAAGACCCGCTGAATGGGTGATTTTTCCTGGCCTAGTGAAGACAACTTTGATGTAACCTACCTCTTCTATAGTTATCAATGTGATAGTGGGACCAAGAGACCATCCAGGGTTTGATACATCATTGCCAAAGCGTTGAGACTTTCAGCACTGAGACAATACATAACCTACCAGAAAGAGGTGGGACAAATACATCACCAGAAGAAATCAGCTCCAGGAATGCTGGATGGAATGTACTCCAGCCAGGACTGATTGAGGGAGTTCCCCTGATTTTATCTATTACACTCTCCTTCCACCCTGAACTCCTGTAAGTCACAAGGCTGCCTCTAATGCTGCAAACATCTATCTCAGGGTTAATGTTTGATCATCTGTGTTCAGGAGAACACAGATAGTAGCAGAAATAGCAGCCAAAGGCCCAAAGACCAGGGCCAGGGTCACCTAGGCAGGACAAGTGTTGGTTGTCATGTGTGAGCAGCTCACCATTTCTTCTAGGAAGAGGGAAGACATTTGAAATACTAGAACAAATCCAGAGCATTGGGTCCCCCAAACTTCACCCAGTTGATAAAATCTTCCTCCTTGCCATCATTCCTTTAACTTGGAGCATATGTATGTATGTAAAAGGGCATGTGTGTACATGTGTGTTGGGGGTGGGCAGAGGGCAAGCTAGTATTTCTGTGTCTGGGAACAAAAGCTGAACCTCTTTGGGGGTCTGTGGGTTGGGGTTGACCTGG
The DNA here is from genome assembly GCF_028583685.1 of Petaurus breviceps papuanus. NCBI lineage: Eukaryota > Metazoa > Chordata > Mammalia > Diprotodontia > Petauridae > Petaurus > Petaurus breviceps. The sequence continues at coordinate 1,375,922 of NW_027187400.1, forward strand.
TGGTTTCCATAGGAGAAGTGAAGCCAGAGATACAGGGCCATTAATGTAAATGTAAAAGTCTACTTAGGCAGATGTCTTTCTCTTTAGATTTTCCTAAATTTTCCCCAAATTTGCCCTTCTTCTTCAGGCAGAGGCTTGAAGGGTCTTGAAAGTATGGGCATATAGGAAAAGAGGGCCCCCATACATCTCTTAATGGAACCATTACCATTTTTTGGTTGCCATGTTGTGACCCTGAACTTCTGGTTTACTAAAACTTGAGATTTTTCTCAGATGAATCACTATCTACCTAGGTCTCTCCTGTCTTGTACTTTTGAAGTTGATTTTGTCTTAATACAAGTGTAGGTCTTTAAATTTGTCTCAACTGAATTGCCTCTTATTATATTCAGTCCATCATTCTAGTTTGTCAAGATACTTCCAATATCTAAAGAATCAGCCAACCCCTCTAGTCTTGTGTCATTTACAAATTCTGGAATCATGCTATCTATACCTTTTATACAGTCATTTTCAAATCTTCGTGACCCCATTTGGAGTTTTCTTGGCAAATATACTGGAGTGGTTTGTCATTTCCTTCTCCAGCTTATTTTACAAATGAGGAAACTGAGGCAAACAGGGTTAAGTGACTTGATCAGGATCACACAGTATTTAAGGTCAGATTTAAACTCAGGTCTTCCTGATGCCAAGCCTGGTGTATCCACTGCACTACCTATCTGCCCTGGGGGGTATGTGGGGTTCAGGGATGGCTAGCACCTCTGGTATGAAGGCTTGCTTAGCTCTTTTCAGGGCTGCTCATTTATCTTTGGAGTCCACCTGTCACCCAACTCTCACTTGTGGCTCCAAGAAGTCCTAGCATGCACGGTGGCCACATCTTGGTTAAACTATCTCCAAAAATGGAGCAGAATAGGTTAAGGGTAACCAACAAGCAGTGAGTTAGGGGACTGCCTACCCTGACCATGTGAAGACTTTCCTTGTGTGGAATGGGCAGATGAAAACAATTTGTTTCAATGACCATGAAGGTGGCTGAATCAGGCGGAGTGTTGGGAGCTTGGTCATACATTAATGAAGTCAAGGTGAACTACTGCAGCCCAGGCCACTGCCAGTTGTCTTGACTTTTGTCTTGCAGCTGGATTTCGATGACTCTGGAGGAGAAAGTGAGGCCTATGACTTTGAGCAACTCTATCTCACTTAAATACAATTCTACGTACAAATCAAGACATCACCCATACACACTGTTCCCTGACCCCAAGATCATGATGTTATCCATACTCTTTGAAAGTGAAGAACAAACAACCTTCATACAAGCCATGATAAAAAAAGATGTGGAACAGAAAGGGCCAAACACTGGTTCCTGCAGCACTCCATTCCCTCCAAGTTGACATTAATCCTTCAATGACTAAAATTTGAGTTTGGCCATCCATCCCGTTATGAATTCATTTAACTCTACTATAATCTAGTAGCCATCTCTACATAATGTCATAGGATCATAAAATCACATAAAAACCTTGATTCATTTGGGTCTACCTTTTCTTCTTTTGCATTAAATGTTCTGGTATACTGAACAGAAGAATGTTTCAAGTCTGACAGTAGGGCTCCTGACTCCTTATTGGGCCATCAGGAAGCTGCATCAATAATTCAAGCCTTAGTCCCTTAAGCCAATCAAATCTTGAGGATTTTCAATATCTTTTGAGGAAAAAACTAGCCCAGCCTATGTGGGGTAGATGTTGCTCCTGTGACATACTGCTCCTTGGTGGCAAGATTCTAAGAATCTTCTAGTCCCAGAATGCCACAAGCTCATTATTTGTGTATTTTCTCTCCAGCATCCCTTTCTAGGGTATCTGCCTGGTGTGTTGTCATGAAACGACACAGCTGCTTAGTTTGACATGCCCTGCTCAGTATGATAATTCATCACCTTTTGGAAGTTCCCTTTATGTTAACAGTTCTGGGCTATTCACTCCCAGCCCCATGAATTTCCTTTACCCATCTGGTGCTGAGCAGGTCAGACTCTTAAGGAAAATCCAAAGGGAAAGACAGCGGTTACATTCACATCATTGACTCCATATCTTTGGCTTCACTCCCCCTGTGGAGACTAACAGGACATCCCCAACTCACATATCACCAAAAAGGTTCAGCTTTTGTTCCCAGACTCAGATATAATAACATATCCTCTTTCCCCTCCCAAAACACATGTACACACATGCCCTTTTGCATACATACAATATGGCTCCAAATTAAAGGAGTGACGACAGAGAGAAAGGTCTTATTAGCTGTGTGAAATTTGGGGGACCCATTGCTTTGGGATTGTGGTAGTAATTAAAGCCCAGAAAAATGAGAACCAGAGAGGTTAAGTGATTTGCCCAAAGTCACATAGCAAATTAATGGCATAGTCAACATTAGAAGCCAGGTATCTTGAAGGCAGCTGGGTGTTCTTTCTTCTGGATCACATCACTTCTACCGAAATTAAACCACTAATTGGGTTTGGGGATGGGGGTTACTGAGAGACAAGCCTCAGTTGGTGACTCACTTCTACCATAGGCTGCAGGCCACCATAGTTACAAAGTTTCTGGGTTGACTTTTTATATTTCCTAAAGTGAATGCTAAATTTAAGAAAAGCTTCTGAAAGGGAAGGTCATGCAACATACATACAATGGAATCTAAAAACTACAGATGTAACACGGACTTTAAACTTGACGTGTTTCATGAGCTTCTGCTTAGATGTGATTCTTCTCACTGATGGAGAAAATGATGATTTGATGCTTCATGGAGCTTTAGGGATGAAGTCAACTCAAGAGTTTTGGAAAGAAGCAAAGCAGCAGACATGTAGAAGAACCAGTGCCTCAATATTCCCACTTCTATCTTTCTTCCTTAGAGACTTAGAGGAATTTCTCCTTGGGTGATATTTTCTCTTCATTGTGCTGAGATATCTTGCTTCTATATAAAAAAGTTATTCACTCTTCTTTTAAACTACATTTTTATTGATATCCTCTATCTTTTTATATGATCATAACTTTCCCCAGTATCTCTCTTACTCCCTCTCCCAGAGAGCCATACGATATATCAGAATATTTTTAAAGAAAAAAAGAGAAAGAAGAAAAAAATTGGCATATATTGATCAATACATTGAGAAAGAATAAAAATATGTGCAATGTACAAAACTTGTAGACGTTTTACCTCTGTCAAGGGGTGACTTGGGGAGGTATATTTCATCTTCTATCTTTTGAGCTATGCTTCTTCCTTCCTTCTATCTTCCTTCTACCTTCCTTCCTTCCTTCCTTCCTTCCTTCCTTCCTTCCTTCCTTCCTTCCTTCCTTCCTTCCTTCCTTCCTTCCTTTCTTTCTTTCTTTCTTTCTTTCTTTCTTTCTTTCTTTCTTTCTTTCTTTCTTTCTTTCTTTCTTTCTTTCTTTCTTTCTTTCTTTCTTTCTTTCTTTCTTTCTTTCTTTCCTTTTTTGGAGGGGAAGGTAGGGCAATTGGGGTCAAGTGACTTGCCCAAGGTCACATGGCTAATTTTTTTTTGTGTTAAGTGTCTGAGGCTGGATTTGAACTCAGGTCCTCCTGACTCCAGGGCCAGTGCTCTGTGGATGCACTGCACCACCTAGCCACCCTGTGCGCCACCTAGCCACCCCACTATACTTCTTTATGATTTTTGCAACACTCAACTTTGATTTTTTTTGTGGTTTTTCTTTACATTTACATAGTTGTAGTCATTGTATATATTGTTTTCTTGGCTCTGTTTATTTCACTATGCATCATATATATCTTTCTATGCTTCTCTATCTTCATCACACCCATAATTTCATACAGCATAATGATATTCTATGCTTTAAAGTGCCACAGTATTTTTGGCCATTCCCCAATTGATGGACATCTGCTTTTTAAAGTTCTTTTCTATCACAAAAACACTGTTGTAAATACTTTGGTTTATATGGGGACTTTGTATTAATGGCCTTCTTGCAGTATAAGTCTGGTAATGGAATCTCTGGTTCAAATGATATGTTCATTTTAGTAACTTTCTTTGAATAATTCTAAATTGTTTTCCAAAATTGTTGTCCTGATTAAAGTTCCAACAACCATTCACTAGCGTGCTTATCTACCCACACCCCTTCAACATTGACTCTTCCCATCTCTTATCTTTGCCAGTTTGCAGTGGATGAAGTGAAATGTTGGTGTTGTTATGCTTTTCATTTCTCTTATTATTAGTGATTTGGTGAATTCTGAAGTATGGTTCTTAAAAGCTTGCAATTCTTCTTTTGGGAATTGTTTGTTCAGATCCTTTGATTGTGCCTTCAACTCACGTATTTTCTGGCAAGTTCTAATCTGTAAAAATTCTCTGATTTCTTTTTGCTCTCTGCTTGGATGAATGGGTTTAGTTGCTATTCACTATTTGTGATAGTCTTTTGTGTAACTAGCATTTGGTGGGAAGGAGACAAATCTGTGAATTTAAGCTTGAGACTACTCCTTTCCGTTTAAGGGATAGTGGGCATGAAAGTGACCTGAACCTCAAAAAAAATCATGCTCCTAGGGCAGGAGTCCACAAATTATGACTCATGGACAAACTCTGCCTATCACTTGTTTTTGTGCCACCTTAGCTTATGGGATATACAAATATAGGTGGCAAGCCATAGTTTTCTACCTCTTCCCTAGACCATCAATATTTAGTGTGACCAATACATAGAATTCTAATCAGGACCTTTTCTCACAGAGGAGAATAAAGCACCCAGCCTTATGGCCTTTTTTGCTTCCTTCAGGCAGGAATCAAAGTTTTCCTTGGAGAAGATTGCCAAGATTCCAGCGATATCTATTAATGCTTCCCCAGAAGCTACATTTAGATAACCCATATGAACATACACATTTTACATGGGCAATACACTTCATACAAAGCTATAATCTTAAGGAAAAAAACTGTATAGTGGAAGGTATACTGACATCAGAGTCAGAAGCCCTTTAAATGTTCTGATCTTTGATCCTTACTTCCTAGATGACCTTGGGTAAGTCACATCTCCTCTGATTCTTCCTTTCTGTATCTGTAAAATGATGGTCCCTGATATCTCTTCTAGTGTGGTAGTTAGTTCTGGAGCAGCTGACCAGTGCTGGGCCTCAATGGATAGTCATGTGATTAGGATTTCATTACTGACTAACTAGACTTAACAATACTGGTCATGGTCCTGATGGAACTTCATTGCAGAGACATTAAGCTAGGACAAATGGATCAGTTTATGTTCGTGGTATTAGGAGAAATATCTGAAGTACCCTGTGGGGTTGGGTCAGCCTGAAGAAAACAGGTGAGATTTCTTTCCATGGTCCCTCTTCTCCATGTAGAAGCCTATACTCAGAAAATATATGCTCCATCTCTATGCTATGATTTTAATTTGGATCACAGGGACAAGGATAGAGGCTGGACCTGTGAGGACTCCCTAGAGAGGAAACTCCTGCTGTCAATGTAGGTTGGCACCTTCTCTATGATTTATAGTTTTAGAGAGTTGCTGCAGTGCACAGAGGTTAAGTGACCTGCCCTGGGTCACACAGTCATGATGTGTCAGGACTTGGACGCAGATCTTCCTGGATTCAAGGTCATTTCTCTATGCCCTTCCTCATGCTATCTCTCAACTTGGATCATAGACTTTGAGAACTGCAGGCAACTCAATTGAATAACTCAACAAGCCCTTAAACATTAATTGCACAAACCTGCCTACAATGGGGTGGGCACTGTCCTAGGTGCTAGAGATAAACCGACAGCCATTCCTTTCAGGTCACAGCCTAATTATAACACATCAGGATATTGTGAAGAGTCCCTTGCCTGTAGTGGCAACCATAATCTCAAGGAGGCTACAAGGAGGCTGAGGCTGGTGGATTGCTTATGCTCGGCAGTTCTGAGGTTCAGTCAGCTAAGCCCATTGAGCGTCCACACTATTTCACCATCAATATGAGTCACCAGGAGCTGGGGGTCACCAGGTTGCCTAAGGAAGATCCAATTGGCTGATGTTAGATTGGAGAAGATCAAAGCAACCATGTAGATCAGAATGGAACTGGCTTGTGAGTAGACTGGGCAAGAACTGGGAGAACTATTCTTTAAAAAAAAAAGAGTTCTAACAACTTGTGAGTCTTGACCTGCACATAGTCAGTCAACAAATATTTATTAAGCACCTACTATATGCAGGCACTTTGCTATGCTTTGGGGATATAAATATGAGAAAGACAGTTTTTGCCTTCGAGGAGCTTACAATCTAAAGTGAGAAGACAACACATAAAAAAGCTGAAAAGTTGGAATGAGACGGAGAGGAAGGTCCTTGGGGAAAGGGAATGATGGAGAAATCCAAAGGAGTACAACTAGGTAGGAAATGAAGAAAAGAGGAAATGTGATAGTGAAAGGAACCCTGGCCCTGGAGTCACAGAACTTGGATTTAAATTGTATCTCTGATGCTGACCACCTTGGTGATCTTGAGCTGGGCCTCAGTTTCTTCATCTCTAAAATTAAGGGATTAGACTACATCATCTCCAAGAATCTTTCAGCTCTGAGGGCCTTTGATTCATTTGTGTCCTGGGAATAAATTTATATAGCAGGTACCTCCTTCTTTCCCCTTTGCTTTTCCTTGTTCACATACCTGGTCCCTATTGGCAGATGATCAAAGGAAATGTTTGCCCCAGTAAGTGCTTCCAGTGGTGATTGAAGAAGGGGTGAAAAGGGATGTATGACCTTGGGTAAGTCATATCACTTCACTTCTTTGGGATTGTTTTGTTGTCTATAAAAGAAGGGGTTGGACTAGATGGCCAATTAAGTCCATTCTAGCTCTAAATTCTATGATTCTACTCAGTGATACCATTGCTAGGCATATACGCCAGAGAGGTCAAGGAAAGAGCAAAAGGAGCCATATGCACAAAAAAGTTTATAGCAGCTCTTTTTGTGGTGGCAAAGAACTAGGAAATTAAGGAAATATCATCAATTGGGAAATAACTGAAGAAATTATGCGATGTGGATATAATGGAATACTATTGTTCTGTTGGAAATGACAGAGATAGTTTCAGAGAAATTTGGGAAGACTTGTGTGAACTGATGCAGAGAAAAGTGAGCAAAACCAGGAGAACAATTTATATAAAAACAACACTGTAAAGACAAACAACTTTGAAAGACATAAGAACTCAATTTAATGATTTAACCATAATTCCAGAGGGCTTATGATAAAACATGCTCTTCATCTCCAGGCAGAGAGGCGATGTATTCAGAGTGCCCACTGAGATAAATTTTTCTGGACATGGCCAATGTGGGAATTTGTTTTGTTTCACTGTGTACATTTTTTTTTTTTGCTTTTTTTTTTGGAGGGGGGAAGGTAGGGCAATTGAGGTTAAGTGACTTGCCCAAGGTCACATGGCTAGTTTTTGTGTTAAGTGTCTGAGGCCAGATTTGAACTCAGGTCCTCCTGACTCCAGGGCCAGTGCTCTATTCACTGCGCCACCTAGTAGTAGCCCCCATCTGTGTACATTTGTTACAAAGGGTTTTTTTTTTTCCAATGTAGGAAGTAGGATGGAGAAAAAACTTTTTGTTCTTTAAAACAAATTAAATCAAATAGAAAATCTATGATTCTATGAGGAATGGTTTATGAGTTATTTTTTTCCCCTTTCCTCCTGGATTTTCTCTGGCATACATGAAGTAAAAGGGACCTAGGTCAGGACTGTGGTCCTTAACTGAGGTGGTGGGGTAGAGATAATCCAGCTGTTTCTTTCTTTCCTTCTCCTTCTCCACTTAAAAGTCAGTAAAGATTTATAATTCCTTTAATTGCTATGGTCAAGCTAAACATTACTGGGGGAGTGGAGGGCGGGGAATTTGTTGCAATGCCAAATGCAGTTTCACTGGCTGCTGAACTTGATGTTACCAGTTTAGCATTCAAATCCTCCCTCTGATATTTACTATCTGTGTGGCCTTGGGTAAGTCTCTTAAATTATCTGGGCCTCAATTTCCTCACCTTGAAATGATGGTACTATATCTGATGGCCTCTGAGGCCTCCCAGAATTATACAGATCATTCCCCCACTTGAGGCTCAGAGAGATTAAGAGATTTCTTCAAGGTTACACAATGAATCAATAGTAACACCTCTTCTAGGAATTAGCTTGAGTCCTAATGGATATTTTCTTGGTAAGGATTGGAGATTGATTATTAATTGAAAATCTATCTTTGGAGGAGTTGGAATTGAAAATGCACTGCCTATAAGTCAGGATTCCAGGCCTGGCTCTGACATCAATAATTTATGGTGACTTTGACTCAGTTTCCTTGTCTGTAAAGAGATAGGCAGCATATTATAGTGGCTAGAAAGCTAGCATCTCAGTCAGGAAGACCTGGGTTCTGGCCCTGCAGACACATACTTGTTTCTTGGTCCTGATTAGGTCATTAAATCTTTTGGGGCCCCCAGATAACTCTATGACTCCATTGCAGAGCAGGAGCAAGGGTGTTTCCTCACTGGGGATTCTCCTACCAATGAAATCATGTGATTCAAATGACCAAAAAAAAGGCCTGCTCTATATACTTCTGGGGTCCTAATGAGGACAGAAGAAAATGATGGCTGTGAAAGTCCCTGGGGAATTGTAAGGTGCCTCTCTCAATACCCTTACTCTGCAACAGCCAGATATCTAAGAGAGACTGAGTGGATGGGCTGCCGATGGACATTTTGATTCTTGCTAATTGTATCTACCAGACGTTGACATTACATAGACCCAGCTGCTTGCTCACTGCTCCATGGTGGTCCTATGAGGGGAAAATCTCAGAGGGTATCTTAGATTCCTCCCCCTGTCCTCCTTCCCTCTCCCCAAACCAATCAGATCGAAGATCCTGTGAAGTTTACCTTTATAATAGATTTCATCCAGCTTTCTATCTCTGTTGCACTAGTATCATCTCAGATCAGGCCCTTTTTAGAAGAAGGCTCTCCAAGCTTTTCCATGTGAACTGGATACTGCCTGTGCTCTGAAGATAGATCTCCATTGGCCAGGTCCCTTTTACACAATCATAGTCTGTTTTGAAGACAGACTGTGACCAGGGGCATGCTGGTAAATGTTTAACAACCAGTTTGCTGAAAAAAAAAAAGTATGCATCAAACACTTTTAAATTGAATCTGTTTTATTGACATTTTCATCATCACTTTAAGTCTAGACAACCAACACAGTAATAAACCAAGCCCTAATTTGTCATGATTGATAGTTTCTGGGTATGAGTGCTCACACTGAAAATATAGCAGCCAGCTCTTGAGAGTCTGTATGAGTTAGTTCTAGCACACTCCTGCCTGGAATTCTAGATTCCCTATTACTGAGAGAGGGTGGGGGTGGGGCGTGACTCCTAGATTAACAACTGGGAAATGCAGGGGTAGCGGTTAGGACTTGAGGAATAACCCAGGGCTCTCTAGGGCAGAGGAGGACTTTTTTTTTCTAGAAAAGGAAGCCTGTATAGAGAAATACTGGCAGTATTGTCATATACAATCTTTTAAGACAGTCTGATTTGAGCAAAGCACCTCAAGGGGAGGTAGGTGGTGAGGAAAACCTTGTGGCAGGAGGAGTGGGACATCTTATCTATGAGAGAGGACTATAGGGGCCAGAGAGGCTAATATGTGGCCAACAGAAACTTAGGCAAATTCAAGGCATGAATAGATGTCTCTCACACAAGTAGTTAATGGAGTCAGCCCAGTAAAATAACTCTTATCTTTCATGGTGTGGGTTTTAAAATTTTTATCTTTGTATTTTTAGGGCTAAGCATAAAGACTTGTGCTCATAGTCGGTACCTAATTCAATTAAATTTAATAAACACTTATTAACTATCTATGTGTCAGGAGACATTGTGGTAAGTATGGAGGTAAAAGGGCAAAAGTGGTGAAATAATCCTCGACTTCAAAGAGCTTACATTCTATACAACATAGATAAATAGATAGACAGACAGACAGATAAATAGACAGATAAAGACAAACAGACAGAAAGAGAGCCAAAAGGACAGATAGACAAAAAGACAGACAGACATATAGATAGGTAGACAAATGGAAAGACAGACAAGAGAGAGAGATAGACAAAAAGACAAATAAATAGACAAAAAGACAACAGGTAGACAAAAGACAGACAAACAAAAAGACAGAAAGACAGACAGACAAAAGATAGATAAAAAGACCGACAGACAAAAAACAAGATAGACAAAAAGACAGAGATAGACAAAAAGACAGAGAGAAAGACATATAGATAGACAGACAAATAGAAAGACAGACAGACAAGAGACAGAGAAAAGACAAATAGACAAAAGACAGACAAACAAAAAGACAGACAGAAAGATAGAGAGACAAAAGACAGACAGATAGATAAAAAGACAGAGAAAAAACAGATAGACAAAAAGACAGAGAGAGATATATCAATAGATAGGCAGACAAATAGAAAGACAGACAGACATATATAGATAGATAATCTGACAGAAAGACAGACAGATAGATGGATAAAGGAGGTACAAAGTAACAATTTCAAGAGAAAGCAAATCTAATCACTGAGGAGATAAGGAGCAACCTCATGCCAAAGGTTGAACCTAAGCAGTACTTGGGAGGAAGCAAGGGATTCAAGAACTGGAAGTTAGGAGGAGGCATGGAGTCAGAAGACAAAATGCTGTCTGTTGAAGTTTATTATTTGTCTGTTGAGCTATTATTGTTATTTTTGTTTTTTGAATTGTTTAATTGGGATCTTGGGCTGGAGTGTCAGGAAAGCCACTGCTTTTCCTCAGACCAACATAAAAAAACCCATATGAAACACCCATGATCCAGAAAACACAGCCATGAACTTGAGATAATCGTTCATCTTCTTCCAATTAAGAGGCTGGAAGAGATGGGTGTCTAATTGTTCAACAATTACTCTTGTTTATCAAATGGATAATGATGTGTGATTAGGAGAAGTCCCCCACCCACCCTTCTCTCTCTGTCATTGCCAACTTCTAATTGCCATTCTGAAGGAAGAAAAAGTTATATGTCAATTAAAGGATCAGAGCAAGAGACCTGAGCTGTAGGGTCATTGGGGTATAGAAAGGGGACCGATATTGAATTAAAGGAGTCAAGAAACCTCTTGATGTCCTGCAGCATGATCATGGGCAATTCTCTGGGTCTCATTTTTCTAATCTGTAAAATGGAGATCATACACCCTGTTCTGCCTATCTTGCAGGCATGTTTGGAGGATTCATAGGGAGAAGAATATATGAAAGCCCTTTGTAAAGTCTAAAAGCACTCTCATGGGGAGTGATGGTAATTGTGTACTAAAAAGAACACTGGAGGCAGAGGCAGGCAAGATGTGGGTTCAAGTCACAACCTATTGGAATTTTTTTTTCTTATTTTAGATCAAACCTGTGATTCAATCAATATGAGGAATGTGTAGTTTAGGAAATTCTCTCTACTAAGGCAGATCAGGACCTGATCTTTTAGAGTTAGAGTTGTCTGAGACATAGAGTGGTTGAGTGACTTGTCCCGGGTCACATGGCCAATATATATCACAGGTAGAGCCCAGGTGGAATTAGAACCCAGGCCCATGCCTGTTCTCCAGCCACTTTATCCAGACCTGGTTTGAAATCATGCTTATTACTTATGTGTCTAGTCCCCAAGACCCTTTCTGGGTCTTTCTAACCCTTTCTAACCCTTGAGGTTAAAACTATTTTTGTAATAATACTAAGACATTTTAATTTCTAATTTAATAAATATCAATACACATATCTGCAGGTATACTAGTAAATGTTTAATAATAAGGATTCTCCAGGGGGAAAATAAGCACACAAAACATTTTAAAATTTAATTGATATTATTATTAACATTTTCTCCACCACTTTCTTAAGTCTAGACAATCAGCAAAACAATAAATCAAGTCCAGATTTTTTTGCTCCGACAATTGGGGAAGGAACAAGAAGGAGGGATTTTACAGATGACAAAGGAGAGTATGTAATGTCCCAAAGGCAGATGTCCACAGGTACAGTAGTATTCTCAAAAACTGGTCATCGACTTTCAGAGTGATAGCCCTGGAACCCAAAATAAGAATAATAATGGACAAAAATGTTCAGGACCAAATTTGTAGGTTGTTTTTTTTTAAAATGATTTCTGAGGTGTAAATGTTCACATGGAAAACTAAGCAATTGACTCTCGGGTTAGAGCTGGTTCCAGCACAGCCCTGGATATAACCCATATAAATGAAAGCTCTTTGGGGTCTTCAGTAATTTTTAAGAATGTAAAGGGGTTCTGAGACCAAGAAGTCTGAGAATCACTGGTCTAGATGATTTGCTCAGGTCCTCTCCCGCTCTCTCTCTATGATCTGTGTTCTAGCCTGACAGAGAGAATCTCAGCTTTAAAATCAAGCCCTTTCCCTTTCCTTTCTAGCTCCACTCCATCCCAGAGGGCATAAATCTGAGCATTAATTGTACTGTTTAGGTCAGAGACCACAAGTCTCACTTCTGAGTCCTATGGCCCTTAAAGACAGTTTCCACCCCAATCAGTAAGCTGCTGCTCTTACTTTCGATCTTAGCCACAGTCTTTTGTCTAGTCTGAAGATGGTAGCTATCACCCATCACCTTTGCCTTAGTTCCAAAGTCCTCCAAGAATAACTCCAGCCTAGGGCTTCCTTGTCAAGCTTCTCAATCCCAACTCTGACATCTATGGTCAATTAAGTAGTAGAGAGAGGCAAAATATGACAGGGGGAGCGGAATTTGCTGAAGTCCAGAGGCTACTACATAGAGACCATCAGCAGCTCTCAACAATCTTTTTTGCCCCAAGAATTGGAGAAGAAACAAGAAGGAGGGAATGAAAAGAGATGACAAAGGAGAGAATGTAATGACCCACAGGTGCAGCATCATCATCAAGAACAGGTCCTTAGCTTCCAGAATGATAATGAGCAAAAATGAGCATGAGCAAATCAAATAATAACTCAGATACAATTGTTAAAAAGTCATACGACTTCTTAGATCCAAAGAATAAAACTTTTGCTGAAATACATGAAATATCATCATGAGATGAAAAAAAGCACCAAAAGGGAAAGAAATAAATTAGATAATAAGCATATTAAGGGAATGGAAAGAAAGCAAATTCAGCAAAAACCCCCCAACAAATTAGAGAAAGAGATAAAACAGCAATAAGCAAAAATGCAAAGCAATCTGCAAGTAAAACAGCCATGGAAGCAGCACATGGAAGAATAAATAAGAGTTGAGTAAAAATTTAGGGATAATAAAATACAATTGATGAGCAACACCAGAATGTGAGAGATTCTAAAAACAACAACCCCAAACCAAACCAATGAATGGAAGTGTAGTGAAAAGGCAGAGTCTGGGAGAATGGAGTAAAAAGATCCAATGGTGGGTTAATTGGAATGCCAGAAGGTATCAAAAAAAAGAAATGAAAATTAGACATCCTCTTTGAGAAACCAATTAGAGAAATGTTCCCAGTGGGAGCAAGAATAGGCTATCCTATGCAAATGGAAAAAATATTCATGGAACACTGGCATGGAAAAATTCTAAATAAGAATTTTCCAGACACAAAATTCACATGTTCAGTGTTAGATTTATAAAGCCAAAGCAAGGAAGAATGCACAGCACACAACGTCAGTCTATCAGTACATATGTCTGGAATATACATTGCATATAGACAGTGAGATGGCCCGGAATTCAAGAGGAAGAGGAGGAGAAAGATGAATAGGAGGAGCAGGAGCAGGGGTGGGAGAAGAAGGAAAAGGTGGAGGAGGAGGAAGAGGAGGAAGAGAAAGAGGAGCAGGGAGGGAGGAGGAGAGAACATTTCAATTACATTTGAGAATTTGCTCAGTGTTTTAATGACCCAAAGTTTCTCCTAAAACAGAAGCCCATCTTTTTAAATGCCAATATTATTCCAGTAATGCTGAAAAAATTACAGTTATAGGTCAACAGTTAGAGGCAATAAGGAGATGTGCAGTGGGTGTGAGAAGGCTATAGCATATTATCAACAAAGAATTGTACAACAGGGATATAAAAGATATCATCAGAGAAATGTAAAACTAATAATAATAATAGCTAGCATTTACCTTAGCACTTTTTAAGGTTTATAAAATACATCTATCATTTGATCCTCCCACAACAACTCTGGACCATAGATGCTATTATTATCCCCATTTTCAAATGGGAAACTGAGGCTAAGAGAATTTAAATCATTTGCCTAGGGTTAGACAGTAAATGTATAAGGTGAAATTTGAACTTTTAGTCTGCCTGCCTCTGAGACTAGTGCTCTCTGTGCCAGAAATGAATAACCACCAGTGGGTAGTTAGAGTACTACATTCGTGTTAGAGAGGAAAGGATGAGGGAGGAGGGAGGTGAAAGGTCATTGCTGGGGGAATGACTCCCAGGTCTCTTAGTTCCATCCCTACCCCCAGTTATTTTGTATTTACTGTGTGTGAGGCAGTGTGATCAAGTCAATTGGGAACTGGCTTTGGAGCCAGGAACACTAGGTTTCAAATCTGTTTAATGGCTGTGTAACCCTGGGCAAGACACTTAACTTCTCAGGTGCCCTATGCACCTCTCCAAGACTATGGCAGAGAAGATGCCAACCCACATTTATTGAGGATTTCCTCACTCAAACCACTGATATCACAGGTCCCATCACCTTATTTACTTTGCATATTCTTACAACATGTGGACATGTTTTCTCCTCTGACAATGTGAACTTGAGGGCAGGGACTGTCTTACATTCATGTTTATATCCTCAGTGAATACACAGTACCTAGCATAGTCGGGGCTTCATAAATGCTTGTTGGACTGATAGAGTAGAGTGACTTCTGAGCATGGTGAAGGCCCAGCTGAAGTTTCTCATCAGGAATAATAATAGATATTTACATAGCCATTTACATATGTTAATTCATTTGAGCTTCGAAACAACCCTTTGAGGTAGCTACGGCAGATATTATTGGACCCATTTTACAGATGAGTTCAGAAACATTAAGTAGTTTGACCATGGTCACACAGCTAATAAATGTCAGAGGCAGGAATGGAACTCAGGTTTCTTTGAACCCAGACCTCTGTCCACTCTGAGGTTACCTCTCTAGTGAATAAAAATCATGGGTGGAATCAATATGGATTCTGTGACTTCTTTCCATCCTTCTTCTATCACAACACTCTCCTGAGATGTCCAGTACCTTCATACTGCCCCTGATTTCCTAGGACACCCTTTCTAGTCTGTGCCATAACCTAAGATTTTGACTTTGACTCCAGACTCTACTCATCAAAACTTAGCTCATATTCCTTTCCCTTATGTCTTTTTTTGGCAAAATACTGACAGCTGCCATTTATAAGATATGTACCATTTACACCATAGTTTCCTCTGGCCAATCCTGGGAGAGAGATACAACAAATATTGTACTCTGTGTGTGTGTGTAGGGAGGGGCGTGACCCAAAACCTGGGAGGCCATATGTGCATATGGAAGGCAGGAATTTAGCACCAGAAATGTAAATTTCTAAAATTTGTTACATATCTTTAACATTCTTTTAAAAAAATTAATTCTAAATTCTCTCTCCTTCTACCCCTTCCCTACCTCTTGAGAAGGCAAGCAATATAATAGCAATTATACATATGAAATCATTCAAAACATATTTACATATTAGCCATATTATAAAAAAGAGCAAGAAAAATAAAAAAAAGTTTAAAAATTATACTTCAATATGTACTTAGAGTTCATCAGTTCTCCCTCTGGAGGCAGAAAGCATTTTTCTTTGTGGGTCCTTTGGAATTTTCTTGGATTGCTGTATTCATCACAATAGCTAAGTCATTCACAATTGGTCATTGTTACAACATTGCTGTTACTATCTACAATAATCTGGTTCTGCTCACTTCACTTTATATCAATTCATAGAGTTCTATCCAGGTTTTTCTAAAACCATCCCCCTCATCATTTCGTACATAGCACAATAGTATTCCATCATAGCCACATATCATAACTTGTAGAACTAGGAATTTGAGGTGAAGATCCAAAGCATGGTGTTGACCCCACTAAACCTTTTTTGCTCTTGCCTCTCTCCCTTCCCTTTTAATTTATAGAGGAAGTCCAGATTATTTAGGGAGGGGACCTAGGGAAGGCAGAAAGCCTTTGTGATTGGTTGAACTGTAGCTGTCTAAAATGGTTTGAAGGGGAATACAGGTTGAAAATCAGGAATTGCTTGGACTCTCTAACTCTAAGTCAGATAAGAGGCTTGGGACAGGGGCATTGATCAGTTATAAAAGACAGCCTAAAGACCATGGAGTTCTCATAAGTTAACTGGCCAGTGTATGTTCCCAAAGAGCTTAGCCCCTGGGGAGAGAGAAAGTCCAAGCTGAGAACTTTTTTCCCTAGACCTATGACAAAGGAACATCATTTAAAGGTATGAAGCTTAGCTGCTTAACTCTAAGGTGAAAGAGACAACTTCTTTTATGAAGAAGAGGTTGTGCCTCAAGGGAGAACTACTATACATGGGAGCAGGAAAAATGGCTTTGTAAGTGGGACCACAGAAAAACAACCTCCAAAAAGAATGTTAGAGACCCTCCCCAGAAACTGATGGCACCACTAAGTATCTTATGGCCTGAAGCATCAGAGACTTGATCAACTCCTCTACTTGTGTGTTCCTGCCATGCCTACTGATGGTGGACATATTGATGGGAGAGTGTGTCCCAGATTTAGGGGGAGGAATGTTCAATTTCTACCTTTCTTGCTAGGCAATTTCACGAAATGCTTTTGCTAAAGATTAATTGTGTCTTCTGGATGACGAGAGAAAAGGAAATCGATTTTTGAGGGCCTGTAAGTTATGGTTGTAAGTGGATGCAAGTCCAAAGAGTTCTTTGAATCTGGGGTCACTTTTCTGAGCACTCAGGTGACTGAGTCCAATGCTTTTTTCTATTATACACTATGGTTAGTGGGAGGTAGGATAGTATAGAAGAAAGAGACAGAAGCAACCTGGGTGTGGTTCCTATGTGGATGAGACACTCGATTTCTCCACTATCTAGTTCTGTCATTTGTAAAATGGATCTAATAATGCCTGTGTTACTTATCTCCCAAGGTTGTTGTTGGGATTAAGTGGGGGGGGGGGGAATGCATGCAAAGCACTGTTCAAACCTTAAACGCACCATATAAATCTGAGTTGTTACTATGTATCATGATGGAGAAAGACATTGTGGTACCTTGGAATAATACCACCAGTTAATATTCATCTAGCACCTACTATGTGCCAGGCAGATAGCTGTTAAGTGATTTGCCCAGGGTCATACTGCTAGTAAGTGTCTGAGACCAGGTTTGAACTCAGGTCTTCCTGACTCTAAGCCAGGTTTTCTGTCCATCGCACCACCTAGCTACTCCCAATTTGAGAGTCAGGTTCTGGCTTCAAATTCCAACTCTGCTACTTAGTACTTTGTGACTTTGGTCAAGTCATTTGGTTTCTTTTGGCCTCAGTTTCCTCATATGTAAAATAACCTAGGAGTTGGGTTCCTATGATTGATTAATTTAAAGAAATAGTTATTGTGTCTACTGTGTTCACTCACTTGAAGATGGGCTAGGCTAAGTTTCTGAAAAGCGAATAGAGGGAGATGTATCCCATTTGCTAGCTGACTGACTTGTGGGAGGAGCTGGGTGGTAGCTTAGATCAATGAACCAGTTGATAGGGGTGGGTGAGGACCAGGACCTGCATAGTGAATGAGAGTGAACTTTGGGGCTCCCTTTGTGTCCCTAGGAGAAGCAGATGGAACCGGGAATTCTAGAGAGACTCCTTAGGGAGTTGGGACTTGGAGGTCCAAGCTGTGGTGATGGTGGGGAAGGCAGCAGTGTCTCTGTGCCTGTCGCTTGTCACAGATGCTTGGGGGAAAGCCCGTCCAGGAGGGAAGGCTCCCTTGTGGCTCCCCAGCACTCCAAGCCTGAGCAGCTGGGGGCTGCCAGCGTCCATGACTGCATAGGGATGGGACAGAAGAGGGAAGTGGTAAGAAGTGCCCGCCTAGACAGAATTGTTCTCCTAAGGCACTGCTAGGTAGTTTTAGATGACAACTCACAGCAGGAAGGGACAGTGACTGCTGGGGTAGGGAGGTAAGGAGAAGCCCTCACAAGGTTCGCATATGCGGTTGGAGAGGAGATGAAATGGGCATACATGTGTGCTGGGGGGGAGGGGGAGATGATAGAAATAAAGGAGAGAGATTATAGAAAGGTGTGAATGTGTAGGACCATAGGTTGGGGAATGAGGGGGCAGGTGACTAGGGATGGGGAAGCACTTTGTAAGGGGAGGGGACTCTACCGTAGCGGAGGCTGGCGTGTCCTGGCTGCGGGGAGCCTTGGACCTTAATGGGGTGCTTAACGAGCCGCAGCCCTGGACCCAAGGACTGGGAGAGGCAGCGGGCTCGGGGGCAGTAGCATGGAGGGAGGTAGGGACATCCCAGGTGGGTCTAGAGAAACCTTCCTTCAGGTCGCCCTGCAGGCAGGGAGAGCGTTGCTAAAAACCAAAGCCAGCCTGGGCATCTTGACCAGCCAATAGCAGTGTCGTTGAGTGAGGTAATGCGAAAACCTCGTGTCTCATTGGGCCGGCGTTTGGGGGCATTTTACTTGGGGATGGGGACATAGGGGGGGCCAGGCAGTTGGGAGGGGTCCAGATTAGCTTTGGCTGCTTCTCTTTGAGGCTCTGTCCTCTGGGGATTCATTTGTTTCTGTTTTCTCTTTGCTGGGCTTGTCTCTTGTTTCTCGCCTCTCGCCTTCCTTCCCCGGGGCTGTCAGTTTCCTGTAGGTCTCCCGCGCTAGCTGCTTGCATCCCTTTGCAGTTGTGTTTTGTTTTTTGCCTGTGATATGGCATCTCCCTGAATCTTTCCCGTTTTGTGCTACGCTTCTAGCCTCTGTCTGTCTCTGTTTTGCGTCACTGGGTATTCCTGGGGTTCATCTCCCAGGGTGAGTGGAGGGGGTCTTCAGTGATGGAGTAAGTCCCTCCCCAGAGCCCTCACCTGCTGGGAGAGCATGTCCTTCCCTGGGCAGAATCATCCTCCATCCCTCCTGCCTTTATCTCTCGGCCAGTGAGTTCCTGTTGGTCTCACTGGTAAGCACGAAATAAAGCATTGTTCCTCATGGTTCTTCATCTCACCAAATCAACCTGGGAAATGCTGGCCCCCTCCTCATTTCCTTTTCACATTCTGTGTAAGGAGGGGAAAGGCAAGTGGAGTTGGGTGCGGTAATCTGCCATCTTTCTCCCTGGAGATATTTAGCAAAGCCAGGCTCTCAGGGCCCCAGTCACCAAGAGCCCTTGTCTGGGATTCTGGAGACCAGGGGCATGACTCTATTCTTCAACTAATATGCTTTGTGACCTTGGGTAAGTCATTTCATGTTTCTGGGCCAGTATGCTCCTGTGAAAACAAAGAGGAGACTGGACAGAAGTGTGGCATAGTGGAGAGGGTTCTGGACTTGGATTAAAGAAAATATTGGTTTAAATTATGCCTCTAGACACTAGCTAGGCAACCTCTCTGGGCCTCAGTTAGTCACCAAACCAAGTGACCTCTACCATTCTTTTCAGCTCTAAATCTGTGATCTTATTAGATAATTGATGTGGACTCTTCCTTGCTCTGCCATATTTTTGTTCTAAGGCTCTTCCTAGCTCTGACTTTCTGTATTCTAAGGCACCTTCAGCACTGATATTCTGTGTTTTAAGGATCTTTCCAGCTCTGACATTCCCTGTTCTAAGGCTCCTCCCAGCTCTGACATTCTGGGTTCTAGGAGTTCTCCCAGCTCTGACATTCTGGATTCTAAAGGCTCTCCCAGCCCTGACATTCTGTGTTCTAAGGCCCAGCCCAGCTCTGACATCCTGTGTTCCATGGTTCTTTTCAGCTCTGACACCATGTGTTCTAAGACCCCTCCCAGCTCTGACATTTTGTGTGCTATGGTCCTTTCCAACTCTGACCATTTGAGTTCAAAGGCCCTTTTCAGCTTTGATGCTTTGTGCTGTAAGGTTCCTCTCAGCTCTGATCTTCTGGGCCCTCATTTCAACCCACCACATCTCTCTGCCTCCAGTGTCCTCTGCTCCTCCCCTTTTTGGGCCTATCTCTTTGCTTCTGCCTTTCTCTGCCTCATCTTTCCTTGTCATTTTCTCTTTCCCTTTCCTGCCCCCACTCTTCTCCTCCCAGTGCTGCCTGGAGTCACAGGCATGTAATCCCTGGGCTGGGGACTTCTCCTGAAACCTCAAAGAGTTTCTACTGGGCACTGCTGGGCATCTTGGTCTCTTGACTGGGACCTGGCATGGAGACAGCCTGGGTGAATGAAGTAGCTGACTGAGAAGGGAAAGAAAGGCCCTGTCCTCAGAGCTCTGGTGAGGTGCCTGGAACCCTGGGCTGAACCACTTAGAATCAAGAGACAGGTTCTGAGTTGGTCAGTGAAAAAGCCTGTCCTTCCTGGAGGTTCTGCCTGAGGGCCTCCACCCTCAGCTTTTGGGCCAGAGATTCTTTGAAATTAATTTCTTTGGGGTGCAGGTAGGCATCCAGCCACTACTATTAAACTGTAAATAGTCTCAAGAAATGTATATAGCACCATGCTAGGTTCTATATACTGAAGTTCAAATCTGGAAGAGCTGAGTTCAAATCTGGCCTCAGATACTTATTAGCTATGTGACCCTGGGAAGGTACTTAACCCTGTTTACCTCAGTTTCCTCAACTGTAAAATGAACTGGAAAAGGAAATGGCAAATCACTCCAGCATCTTTACTAAGAAAATCCCAAATGGAGTCAGGAAGAATTGGGCAAAAAAGACTCAATAAGAACAAAGCTTCAAGAAGAGGAATACTTTCAGTTCTGGAGGTATTGCAGAAAGGTCCCTGACTTAGGTAGGAATTAGGAAACAGGGCTTGCTCTGCTTCCAACTCACTGTATGACCATGGGCAAGTCACACTTGTTTAAGCCTCAGTTTACCCATCTTGCTAATTGGGGCTAATAAACTCACATGATTGTAAGGATGAAATGAAACAACATCTCTAAAATGCTTCTGGAACCACGATGTGCTTCAAGCAGGGGAGAGATCATTAGTATTAACACCTGTGTCCCTGGATTCATCTTCTCCTTCCCTCTAGGGTCCAGTTCCATTCATCAGCCTGCCCTCCCTCTTTCAATTCAGTTCAATCCAATCGACAGGCATATAATAAGCACCTATTTTGTGGGGATAGCTTGGCTTATTGGCGAGGGCAGCGGACTCAGACAGAGCTTTTTAATGATGTCAAGTTGCTCCCTGACACAAAAGCTCATCTTTTCAGCACCTCTGATCTCCTGGTGATTTCTGTGAAGAATAGAACACCATGGTGGCAGAGAGAGAGAGAGAGAGAGAGAGAGAGAGAGAGAGAGAGAGAGAGAGAGAGAGAGAGAGAGAGAGAGAGAGAGAGAGAGAGATAGGACAGCCCTATTTTTCCCATTCTTCATTTGAGTAGTGACATTTTAGAATAAGGCTCCATTTTAAACAGGCAGCCACATCCCTGTTTTGCTTTCCTTGATCTGAGATCTTGAGTAAGAGGGCCACCTGTCTCAGAGCCCGGAAGCCAATAACAGATCAGCAGATTAGAAAGTCTCTGTTCCCTCCTCCCCAGTTCCCCCAACACAACAAAAGTCCTTCAAGGCTAATGTTAGATTGGTTAGGAACCCAGCATGACTGGGTTTTTTGCATATAAGTACCTGTGGGAAAATGTCTCATATTTAGAAACCTGCTAACCCCAGAGGGACTTCCTTTCTGTATGCACCTAACAAAATTTCTTTCTGTGTTTCATTCAATAATGAATGAAATAAAGGCTTTTACTGCCTTATACACTAAACTGTAAACAGTGGGGTTTCTTTCCACAATCATAGAGAATTGAAACCCAAGACAAAATGAATGCTAGAAGCCCTCAGTAAACATCTAATTGCCCTTCATACTTTTTAGTATTTTTGAAAATTTTAGGGGACCCAAAAAGCAATGCCTGGCAGTTGTAAGAAAGTCATAGCATTAAAAAAAATCAAAGCAGAATTCTGAACTTAACAAACATGAAATAAAATGAGCATTTCTATATATATCTAGCAAGCCCAGCCATGTTCCATTTGTCTCTGAGGATTCTAGGATATCCCAGAGTTAGGGGGAATGTCTTTTCTCTATAGATATCAGTTTGAGCCCCCACTAGTAGTGTTTTCCTTCTTGTTGAGGGCTGGAGACTAGCACCCTAGTTCCAATTTACTACTTAACATCAATTAATTTTTACAAAGGGATGTTGACTTTAAAGACAGAGCAGAATAAAATACAAGCATTTCCCATTCAATATCTCCTGGGCATACTCTTATTTTAAACTACCTCATTAATGGGGGATTGAGGAATAGATCAAAACTTAGCTGCCTTTCCCTCTGGGATCAGACTCTTCTGTTTGAAACATACTCAGATTTGGCCTCTTCGACATTTCTCATTAGTGCTGGGTCCAAATCCCCTCCCTCCTTCCTCTTTCCCCTCTTCTTCCTTCTTTCTCTCCCCTCCTTGAACCATCTCCCCAATTCCAACTTAGACAGTCATTCCTTTTTGCTAAGTAAGGCTTTGTCCCAGTCTACCAGTAAAAGAGAAATGATCACCTCTCTCTAATTCTTTTTTTTTCACATTCCCCTGGGAGAGGCAGCACATTAAGCATTTGTGGGTCACTAACACCTCAAAGTAAATTAATACAGTTCATATTTATATAGTTTCAAGGTTTGCAAAACATTTTTACAGATATTATCTCATTTGATTATCACAATAACCCTGAGAGGTAGGTGCCATTGGGTTTTTTCCCCAAAATTTTAATTTAGGCTCAAAAGCCAGAATACAAATAGAGAATAAAAAAGAAACAAAAACATATCATAAACTTAAATATTGGAACTTAAATACAAAGTCAGAAAGAAATAAAACCATGTCATGTGCATAGTAGAACATTAGAGGATTCAAAATATGTAACAATAAATTTTCATTTGAAGAAAGCCTATATGATAAATAAATAATACTCATTGTGTTGAGAATTGTCCATCTTTGTTTCCTTGTGAGTTTTCTTTTGTTCTCTGCTGTGCACTTTTTTACTCTGTTCTTCTTCCCCCTCCCCATAACCTCCCCCCAATAAGGTTTAGATATGTTTATCCATAGCTATAGATATATACATACACATATACATATATAGACATATATTCTCAAACTTATTCTACTCCTGATCTTTGTTTTTATGTATATGCATATCTCTTGTTTCCTATCTCTCTTGCCTCCTTTACTTTATTTTTACCCAGTACCTTGCCTTCCTATAACTTGCCTACAGGGAGTATCTAGCCCACCTTCCTAATTATTCAATGAGCAATTAAGCACCTAATAGGTGCCAGGCATCATGGTGGGCAATATGAACACAAAGCAAAAGTGAGCCATTCAATTTGGGGCTACATCTAGGTAAATAGATGAATGTAAGACACAGTAGGGGATGATAGGTTTGAGGGAGAGATCAGACAATGTACTCCATAATCCGTTGACCCTGGACTCTTTGCTGTTCTTTGCAGAAGACACTTCATATCCTGACTCCGGGCATTTTCTTTAAAAAAAAAATACTTTTGGCCTCACAAATTTCACCAAAGGGTCTTGTGAACTCTATGGACCACACTTTCAGAATTGCCACACTAGCTCATACAGCTTTTCAGGTCCCTTTTTCTTTCTCTTAAATTGTTATTGCTTGACTCTTCATGATTATATTTTGGGTTTTCTTGGCAAAGATATTGGAGTGTTTTGCCATTTCTTTCTATAGCTCATTTTACAGATGAGGAAACTGAAGCAAATAGGGTTAAGTGGCTTGTCCTAGGTCACATAGCTAGTAAGAATTGGAAGGGACCCCAGAAGACAAGACCTAGCTGAAACCAACCTGTATTGGGACAAGGATCCCTTTCTCACCATCCAGCCTCTGCCTGAAGACTTCTGGTGAAGGGAGGGTACCCACCACCTGCCTAGGAAGCCTGTACTTCATCAATCAGGCAACAAGCATTTATTAAACACCTAAGGTGTACCAAGCACTTTGTTAAGTACTGAGTATATAAAGAAAGGTAAAGGACCATCCCTGTTCTCAAAGAGTCATAGTATAATGGGGGACATAACATTCAAGCAACTATGTACAAAGAAAGTGTAAGCAGGATAAATTGGAGGTAATCCATAGAGGGAAGGTCTAGCATTAAGGAGAAGAGAAAGGCTTCTTATAGAAGGTAGGATTTTAACTGGGACTTGAAGGGAGCCAAGAGAAGCCAGGAGGGAGAGATGAGGAAGGAGAGAATTCTAGGCATGGGGATTGTAAATGAAAATGCCCAGAATTGGGAGATTTGGTGATGACTTGAATTATTAGGAAACTTATTTTTAGTAAAATTGAATTAATTATTGGAAGTTCCATTATTTTTCCTTTCATTGAGCCTAAACATGCCTCTCTCAAATTTAGGATCACAGATTTAAGGCTATAAGGTACTTTGGATCATCTTGTCCAACTTCTTCAGTTTTCAGTTGAGGAAATTAAGGCCATGGGAAGTGAAGGGGCTTCTTTAGGTCCCAAATTAGTAATTAAAGGAGGCAGGATTTGAACCCAGGTTCTCTGACAGAAGAGATAGTGCTCTTTTCATTGTATGGATGTACTTCTAGTCTTTCCCTGGGAGCCCTTCTCCACATGACTGCTCTTGATATACTCAGTGAATATTGTTATCTGTGCTAATTAATATCTGTCAAAATTAATATCCACAGATATTGTCTTCAACACATCCATGTTTTCAAGTCCCCATACTATTTTGGCTGCTCTCCTATGGATGTGATCCAGTTTGTCGATGTTTTTCCTAAAGCACAGTGCACAGGACTGAAAATAATACTCCTATAGTACCCTCTGGGGGCACCTGGCAATTCATGCTTACAGGAAGGTTGGTTCCCTGAATGACGGCTGACTATCCCAGGTTCAGAGTCCACACTTCTAAAACTATGGCTCGTGTCCCTACCAGTATCAGTCTAGATGGCCCAGTGGATAAAACACTTGGTCATTGAAGTCAGGAAGAACTGAGTCTTCAGCCTCAGACATTTAGTAGCTGTGTGACTCTGACCAAGTCACTTTACCCTTGCTTGTCTCAGTTTACTCATCTGAAAAGTGGGGATACATAATAGCACCTACTTCTCTGGGTGCTTGTGAGGATTAAAGGAGATAATATCTGTAAAACCCTTAACACAATACCTGGCACACATTAATAAATGCTTGTTCCTTCTTCCACTCCTATCATCCTTCAGAGCAGGGTACATCCTCTGCTTTTAAATTCTCCTCAAGGCTACTGTTAGTCAATAGCAATCCTCAAACTTTCCTAAGCCTTTCATATGCAAATGAACCAATCAATGTCTGAAAGGGGCTCTCTCTGACATCTCATTTCCTCTGTTATCCCCCATAATGACATCCTATAATTTCATAAAGTGGATGGAGAGGACTCAATTGATTAAGCAGGCCCCCCACTCTCCTTCACATGTTCACAGTTCAACTAAGGAAAGAGAATAGTATCACAATCCCCTTCCTCCTTCTGGAGGCTTTTGCAAGAATGGGACCTACGATCAGATTAGTTGGTTTGGCTTCCATCTGCCACTGTTAACTTATATGATGCTGGCAGTTCACTGAACCTCTACCTCCTCTCCTCCCCATCTTTTTCACATGAGCTCTAAAGTTTCTACCTGGGCCTCCAGTAGCACAGTGGGTTTGGGGATCAGTTAAGCTGACTGAATCAAATTGTCATTTCTGTTGGAATAACCCCCAGCTTCTGTTTGTGGGGATTGTAGTTCTCAGATAGGTTCAATCATGTGAGACTATAAAGTTTCTTTTTTTTCTTTTAAAAAATTTTACTATTTATTTTTAATCTTCAGAATGCTTTTTGAGTTTCAAATTCTCTTTTTCCTTCCTGCCTCCTTCCCACCCATTGATATAAATTATACATTTGAAATCATGGGAAACCTATTTCCATATTAGTCATATTGCAAAACCAAACCAAAGCAAAAACAACAACAAAAACAGAAACCCAAGAAAAATAAAGCTTAAAGATTATATTTCAATTTGCACTTAGAGTTCATCACTTCTCTCTCTGAAAGGGGGATAGGATTTTTCATCTTGAGTCCTTTGTAATTGTCTTATATCGATCAGAGTATCTAAGTCTTTCACAGTTGATAATTGTTATAATACTGTTGCTGTTGTATACAATGTTTTCCTGCTTCTTCTGTTTTCACTTTGCATCAGTTCATATCAGTCTTCCCAGGTTTTTCTTTTTGTAACCATCTCTCTCATTATTTCTTATAGCGCAATATTATTCCATCACAGTCATATGCTACAACTTCTTCAGTTATTCTCCAATTGGTGGGAATCCCCTCAATTTACAATTCTTTGCTGCCACAAAAAGAGTTGTTATAAATATTTTTGTACAGATGGGTCCTTTCCCCCCCCTTTTTTTATGATGATCTCTTTAGGATACAGACCTAATAGTGGTATTGCCGGGTCAGTGGGTGTGCAATTTTCTAGCCCTTTGTGCCTAGTTCCAAATTGTTTTTCACGAGCCAAAAGCTTTCAAGTCTGGATTTGAAAGGGGAAGGCTGGACCAGGAATTTGGTAGGGAAGAATAGGGAGAGGAGAAGGGAATAAATAATTTATTAAGCACCTACTAAGTGTTAGTCACTATGACAAGTATTATCTCATTTAATCCTTACAACAACCCTTTGAGGTTCATGCAATTCTCATCTCCATTTTTGAGATAAGGAAGCTGAGGCAGACAGAGGGTAAGGGACTTACCCAGGGTCACAGAGTTAGGGAGTATTTGAGGCAAGATTTGAGCTCACTTCTTCCCAACTCCAGGCCCAGCACTCTTTGCACTTTATCTCTTAGCTGCTTCTAGGGTCCAAGATAAGCCAGGAGTTGGAAGCAGCTACTCCAGGGGTTCCTTTTTGTGTCCTGGATATTTTTGATTATCTGGTGAAACCTACGGACCCTTTCTCAGAGTAATGTTTGTTACCTACATTCTTAACTGAAGAAAATGCTAAATTTCAGTTAGAAGTTAGTGAAAACAAAAATGTAATTTTGATTTCCTCATCCAAGTTCCCAGATAACATAATATCTATTCAAGAACCCTCTGAGAGTCTATGGACCCTAGTTTAAGAACTGCTGACTAAAGGCATAGTGAGTCCAAACAGCTAGAAGCATAGCCAGCTAAGCTAATGGCTGCTGGGCTGTGGCCTTCCTGATTGATGTCTCATCATTCCCCCCTGAGGCTGGTGGGTCATAAGTGCTCATCGGGACCCTTAATGAGTGGCCTTTTCTGGCCACAGCCCTCAAATCAATAACCTCCCAGGCAAGGCTTGTAGCCAGCAACATGAAGGCTTCCCCAGGAAACTCAGGGCTCCCAGGCCTGATGCACCTAATAATAACTGACTCTGGGGCAGCCCTTTAAAAGGTGGAAAGTACTTTAGAGACATATCATCACACCCCCACCTAGGTTCCATAGATAGTATTGAGATAGGTTTCATAGATAGTATTGCCAGAATTTTACACATGTGGAATGGAGAGGCTTGAAGGAGTTAAATGTCTTGCCCTTTGAACTCACATCTCCCTGACTCCAAGTTCAGACCTCAGTCCACTGTACTCTACTATAATATCAAAATCATCCTTTATCTCTCTGTCTGTCTGTCTATCTACCTACTTACCTACTCATCTATCCATCCATCCATCCATCCATCCATCCATCCATCCATCCATCCATC
>NW_027187400.1:1403638-1411434 GCF_028583685.1 Petaurus breviceps papuanus
ATCCATCCATCCATCCATCCATCCATCCATCCATCCATCCATCCATCTGTCTATCTAATCTATGTATGTATGTATCCATCCATCTATCCATCCATTCATCCATCTATTTATCCATTCATCCATCCATCCATCTATCTATCCACCCATCTATCTATTGAGAGATGATGTCTAGAAAAGGGAAATGTAGCCTTCCCTCTTGTTCTAGGTAGTATCCCATGCCTTAGATTAGTGAACAGCAGATTTAATAATGTGCAGACCTAGAATTTGTCCCTAGACTTTGCCACTCACCTGTGTTACTTTTGGCAAAATAAGTTCCCCTCAAGTTTCCTCACCTGTGAAACTGGACTGATGGTCACTGCCTGACTTCTGTCATAGGGTTTTTGTATGGGACCAAAGAGGAAACTAATGGGGAAAATGTTCTGAAGTACAAAGCATAAAGCCCTGGGCAGGTGTGAGGTGTGGTTATTATCCTGGCTGTTTCTCCCAACCTTCATCTCTCCCTCCTGGATTCTAAAACAGCAGCATCAAAGCCAGCAGCATCTATAAGCAGGCACCACCCTGTCCCTGGGGCCCTGGCTGGGTCTGAATTATTAGTATTCATGATATTGACGCTGTTGGGAGGAAGTGACCACCTGGTGGGGCTGACCCTTAGGGCCTGGCAGGAAGTGGGAGGAAGCTCTGGCATGGGAGCCCTGCAGGCTGGGGCTGAGCTCATCTTGTCTCACTCTGAGTATGGTCTTGCAATCATGGTATGATAAGCTTTAGACCTGCAAGTCTGACTACCTCATTTTACAGATGAGGAAACTGATCCAAAGAAGGCACAGTGAGTGTCAGAGCTAGGATCTGAATGCAGATTCTCTTATTTTAAATCCAGGGTTGTTTTCATTGAGGCAGTTAGACTGGCCTCAGACACTTACTAGTTTTGTGACCCTGAACAAATTGCTTAACCTTTCTCTGTCTCAGTTTCCTCATCTGCAAAATGGCAATAATAATAGCAACTACTTCCTAAAGTTGTTGTGATAATAAAATAATATCAGCAAAGTGCTTTGCAAACCTTAAAGAATTATATACATTATACAAATACTATTGTTATTTTTTCACAGTTGTTACCTGTAAAACAGAGCAAGAAATCTCAGCAATTTTCTGTAGGGTTTAGAAGGAATGATTTTTTTTTTGCTTCACTGCAGATTCATTTTGGGTGGGGATGGAGAGTTGGATTATTTAGACTGTGGCTGCCCTGAATGTGTGAGAAAAGTCACCGGGCTAGGGGTCAGCCCTACATAGGTAGGCAGTCAGAAGCCCCTTAAGTAATGTGATGTGTACCCTCTCCCACTGGCCTCCTGGCTCCCTAGAGTCCCACTATTATTCTCTCTGGGTGAAGTTACTGAAAGTCCTTAATACAGTAGGAAGGGAATTTATCAAGCTATTATCAACCATTAGGAAGGAAGGAAACAAGCATTTATTAAGTTTCTACTATGTCAGGCACTGTGCTAAGTACTTTATAAATTATCTCATTTGATCCCCACCACAACCCTGCAGAAAAGGTGCTATTATTATCCTCATTTTATAGTCAGGGAAACTGAGGCAGACAAAGGTTCAGTGACTTGTCTATGGTTGCATAGCTAGTGACAGCCCGAGGCAGGATTTGTCTTATGAATTAGGAAGACTTGTTTCAAGTCTATCCAGCATTCTATCTACTGCTACTCTAGCTCTGAAGAAAGTAGTGAATAATTATTTCAGATGAGACTAGAGAGGATGGGAGTGATCTGGCCCATAAGACACCATGCTGGGAAAGCAGAATCTTTCTAAAGATGGTGAAGTTTTATCTCTGTATCTCCCATAATTGTCTCCTCCCCTTTGAAGGCACATTGCCCTCAAGTTTCTTTTCTCTGAGAGGAAATGATGTGATTGGCTCAGCTCATTGTCCATCTGCTATGTCAGTCCAAGATTTATATGATGATGAATGCATTCAATGTGGGGCTCATCCGACTACATAATCTAGCCTGGAAAGTCAACATTTGTCATCCACTTTTTCCCCCTGTGTGGATTGTTATTATGAACTTTTTTGAGTGAATTTCTTTCTTTTTTCTCTCTTCTTCTTCCTCCTTCCTTTCTTTCTTCCTTCCCTTATTTATTTGTTCACTTATTTATCTATATAGCCACTTATTTATTTGTTTAATTATGCAATTTTGTTTGTTTATTCATTAGCTAGTCAAGGGAATATATTTCTATTATGAGAATGAGAGGGAGGGGAGTTAGAATTCTTGAAAGGTCAGAGAAGAAATATTGGACCCAGGGATGACTGGATTTGGGACACAACAGATGCTGAGGCTTTCATGTAAAAAAAAAAGTAATATAATTTTTCCTCTTTTTTCTCTTTTTCTCTCTCTTTTCCTCTTTCCTTCTCTCCCTCCCTCTCTCCCTTCCTTCCTTCCTTCCTTCCTTCCTTCCTTCCTTCCTTCCTTCCTTCCTTCCTTCCTTCCTTCCTTCCTTCCTCCCTCCCTCCCTCCCTTCCTCCCTTCCTCCCTTCCTCCCTCCCTTCCTTCCTTCCTTCCTCCCTCCCTTCCTTCCTCCCTCCCTCCCTCCCTCCCTCCCTTCCTTCCTTCCTTCCTTCCTTCCTTCCTTCCTTCCTTCCTTCCTTCCTTCCTTCCTTTCTTCCTTCCTCCCTCCCTTTCTCCCTTCCTTCCTTCCTCCCTTCCTCCCTTCCTTCCTTGTTTCTTTTCTCTCTCTCCCTTATTTCTTCTCATCTCATCATAGTAGAGAAGTACTGAGGGACTTCCTCAGCTAATCCAAATAGGTATCTTCTTTGCTGTCCCATCTGCTAAACTGGGCTACTAGAGAGAGATTACACTGAGGAGTGGCTAAGCCATTTAACATCTAACTGTGGCTCTTATCCTGTGCTGGGTAAAATAAAGCTTACCCTATATTAGACATTTTGTTAGCCTGAATGCTTGTATAGCATTTGAAGGTCCTCCTTCCTTTTTCTTGTGGAAATGTAGCTAAGAGTCAAATTCTGATGTTCCCAGTAGAAAACTGGGGTGAGGGCTTACTGAAACCCAGAAATTCAGTCCTGGACCACAGGTTATACAAAAATCTTTCATATCTCAAATGAGTTGCAAAGTGAATAGCACAATGCCTGGTGCATAGTGAATGCTATGTAAATATTAGTTATTATTATTAAGCAACAAAAATAAGATCGTCTACAAAATAGCATCTAATTTGAAGACTTATTTTGAGGATCAAATGAAATCATTTGCACCAAGTATTTCGCAAGCCTTAAAATACTATATAAATATCATCATCATCATCATCATCATCATCATCATCTTTCTGAAATACTATGAAATAGTTAACCCCTGGGTGCCCCACTGATTGATTGATCATTGATTGAGGCAGGGTTAGTCATCCATCTGAGTTATACCCTCGGACTTGGTCTTTAAAAGGAAAGTTGGAGGACAGAGCTGAGACAGAAAGACCTAGAAAGTAGGAACTGGAACATTAAAAAAAAGATAAGAGTGAGGCGAGGTGCTACCCACAAGAACTTGGATTTGGTTCAGTGGAGAAGAAACCCTAACATCTGTATGGCCTCTCCAGGCAGCTATGTGGCCTCAGAGATGACAGTGGACAGAGACTGATTTAAAGCAATGAGTAATTCCTGGGCCAAGCTGGAATCTCCAGGAATGTAAGCTGGCAGCATTGGAGTGCCAATGGCAGAGAAACAAAAGAGTTTCTGGACAAGTAGAAGCACTTCCGGACCAAGCTTCCAGGATCCAGAGGATGGATGCCACTAATCAGGAGCCATGATGTGGAGGAGCAGTCCCAGACCTTGCCTTTCACTTGGAAGGGCTAAAGGTTTGAGATGTTAAGGACTGGACTATTTTCCCTTAGTGGCGGTGATGATGATGGTGGCGGCTCAACACCAGGATATTGCCATAAGTCTGGAGTCCCTGGGGCTAGTACCAATTCCATAGAAAGACAATGTCAGAGAAAGTAGGAGAATGGCCTTGACTGGTTGTGGGCTTGGATTCCAGTCTTTATGTTTTTTTGTTGGGCTAAATAAAATCTACCCTGTATCTGATTTTTTGTTAGCCTGAGTGCTTGAATGGGGATTCAGAGGCATTTACCTTCCTATGAAGGTAAGAGTCAAATTCTGATATTCCCAGGGGAAATTCTGGAAGCGGCATAAGCCAAAAGAATAATAATTATTGAGAAAGCCCAGGCAGTGAATCCGGTTCAGATAAACACAAAAGTTTTCTAGGTTATACTTGTGTGAGCTTAATATTGATATGTGTTACATTTGATATCAAGCAATGAGAGCCCTTGAGAGCAGGGGCTGTTTCATTCTTTGTTTTGTATCCCAGTGCCCAACATTGTGTCCAATACAGAGTCAATGCTCAATAAAATTTTACTGATGGATTGATTTGAGGGGCTTCATTGGAAGAGAGCTCTTTAAACACTGCATTTTGCTCTACTTAAACAAAAGTGGTGGTGGTTGTTATTGTTGAGTCATGACCCCGTTTGGAGTTTTCTTGGTAAAGATGCTGGAGTCGTTTGCCATTTCCTTCTCCAGCTCATTTTACAGATGAGGAAACTGAGAAAATCAGGGTTAAGTGATTCACTCAGGATCACACAGCTTTTAAGTGCTTTTTAAAGGCCAGGTTTGAACTCAGAAAGATGAGTCTTTCTGACTCCAGGCCCTGCACTCTATCTACTCCCCCATCTAGCTGGTTTAGCTGCTCTCTTAATAAGTCTACTGGAAGGGAGATGAGGTAAGCCTCTCTCTGCCACTCTCTCAGTTCCCCAACAGGGATGGGTAGGCAGCCACTTCATCACCACCTGTAGCCAATGCCATTTGTCAGGCCTCCTGAATGCTGATAATTCAATACCCCAGACAGGACCCTGGGGGCAGGGCGGTGCCTGCTCATAGGAGCTGCTGGCATTGATAGAGTGTTTAGAATCCTAGGGGGAGGAAGGGAGGAAAAGCAGCTGAGAAAACAAACTCTACCTTCCACCTGTCAGGCTGCCACTTTTGCCAGCAACTTTTCCACTCATTTCCTCATCCTGTCCCCACAAAGAGCCCTGTGATGGAAGCAGGGCAAAGCTTATTAGCCCTATTTTGAAGATGAGGCAACTGAGGGAAAGTGATTTTGACCCAGGTCACACAGAAAGTGATTGTCATAGCCAGAGTCTGGTGTTTGCTGAGCTTAGCAGAGAGAGATTCTAAGAATGGGGTGGAAACTTACAGCAATGATGAAGCTGGAAGAGAGGAGTCTTTGTGGATGTCCCCCAAATCCCAATGCCTAAATCATCACCCACTCTTGCTTATCCACATGTGAGGTTAATTGGGGGAAAGGAGAGGAAATCAAAATAGCAACCACTATATTCTGGTTTTACATCACAGTCATTTCCAAATGTTTCCCTTTCCTCTCACCCTACCTAGCAAGCAATCCCTTAGGAAATAGAGGGAAAGGAGACCTTTGGAATAAACTGTCAGGCACATTAACAGAGTCTGGCAGTATATGCAATATCCTACCCCCATAGTCTTCTATCTCTGCAAAGAAGGGAGAAGCCTATATTAAGAGACTTGCCCAAGGTCACACAGATCTTAAGTGGCAGAATGGGGATTCAAACTCACCTCTTTAGATTCCAAATCCAGTGCTCTGGTGATTCCATGTACTACCGTATCATGCTGCCTTCCTATTAATTTTTATTTCCTCCAAATAAAAATTTTTTAAAATATCTTTTGCTTTTACATCACTTACATTTACCACGGTATTCCTCCCTCCAGAAAGCCATCCCTTATAATTACAGATGTTTGAGACTCACATCTCCCACTTCATGATTCAACTCCTGAGGGATTGAAGGTATTTTACTCTAATACTTTTGGCTTAATCCCTCATTTTGTAGTGTTCTCTCCTCCCCCCTGTCAGTTGCCAGTTATTAGTCTTTGTGCCATATAACCAATTAACATTGACTAACTCCTACAAAAGGCTATTTACTTTGAAGATAGAAGAATAGAAATAATAAATAGATACAAGATAGAAGAATGGAAATCCAAACATTCACTTCTCACACATCTGGGAACCTAGTCTCCCTGGGTAGGCTGGTCTCAGACTTGACAGTATCTACATAGAGACCATCCCACCAAATTCATATCCATGTAGGAGGTAGTCTAGGGAAGAAGTGATAAGGTCCCGACCTTCGTTAGTGGAAAGGAGAGAGGTCAATTTTGAGGGATGTTGAGGAGGAAGAATATATAATACTTGCCAAGTAAATAGCCAGGAAGGGAGGGATGAAGGAAATGGATGAATATAGAAGGAATTTGTGACTGCGAACCTGTGTGATTGGAATAATAATGACTCCCTCAAGAGAAAATGGGAAGTTCGCTGGAAGGATGGGATTGGTTGATATCTCAAGAGGTACTTTATTTTTCTCCTTCCTTCCAGAAATGTTTGGGATCATAGGCTCTGACTTGAGAGAACATGAATTGTTGAATGAATGAGTAAATCTAATGGAGAAGAAGGGACAGATTTGTTGGTGAGCTTCCCTGGAAGTGCTCAAGCAGAGGATGGGTGGTCAACTGTCAGATATGCCAGAGAGAGATCTTGTGCATCAGGCAGATGCCTGGATTCGATCATCTCTAATATCTCTTTGATTTCTGAGATTCTGTAATCAGACAGCAGAAAACTCAAGAAATAATTACTAGAGATGGGGATTCCCATTTTGGGACTAGAGGTTATCCTCAAATTGCCATCTTTACTCTTCCTGCAAAGATACCCTCCCTCCTCCTTCCACCCATGACTACCAGTCTATCACCACCAGGATACAGTGAGTTTCCTGGAGAAGAAGTTAGCTTCTTGCCTCCGTCCTCTTGCCGTCTTCTGATCATGCAGAGCTCGCCACCTAGTGGCCAGGACACTAAGAAACTGTTCCTTGCTGGGCTCCTAGGGGCTGCCCCATTTTGGGCTCAGAACCTTGCTTCTTACCATCTTTGTGGCCCCGTTTCTCTATCTGGGAGACATGTCAAAGAAATTTCTAAGGAATTTCTTGTGGCTGGGCTGCCTTGTGGTTCCTCTCCTTGCTTCAAACCCATAAAAACATTATGGCAGAAGAACCTTCATGGCCATTTCATCCAACCCACTCATTTTATAGATGAGGCAACTGAGACCCAGAAAGGCTTGCCCAAATTCACACAGCTAGGAAGTTGGAGAGTTGGGATCCAAGTCTGGATTCTCTGACTTAAAATTCATTATGTTTTCTACAATGCATACTTTCCTGTCTGGCAGACAGAAGACAAATACAATTCTGCCACTGATGGATTGTGTAGGCACATGTAGGATTGTGGGCAAGTCATTTCCCTTCTGTGGACTTCAGTTTCTTTCCTTATAAAATTAGTCGGTTGGACTAAATTTTCTTTAAGGTACATTCTAGGTTTGATACTTAATATTTTAAAAAATGCCACTTAAAAAGTATTGATCTCTTCTTTTAAAATCATTTTAATTTTAAAACATATTCCTCCCCTCCCCACTCAGTGAGTCAACCCTTGTAACAATAAAAAAATAAGAAAGGAAGAAATAAACCAGTTCACAAAATCAAACTGCACACTGTCTAATAGTATATGCAATATTCTGTACCTGTAACCCACCCCCTTCACTTCTCTAAAGAAGAATTACATTTCCCTAGCTACTTTCTGAACTTCTTCTTCTTCTTCTTCTTCTTCTTCTTCTTCTTCTTCTTCTTCTTCTTCTTCTTCTTCTTCTTCTTCTTCTTCTTCTTCTTCTTCTTCTTCTTCTTCT
>NW_027187400.1:1411444-1460844 GCF_028583685.1 Petaurus breviceps papuanus
CTTCTTCTTCTTCTTCTTCTTCTTCTTCTTCTTCTTCTTCTTCTTCTCCTTCTTCCCCTTCTCCTCCTCCTCTTTCTCCTTCTTCTTCTTCTTCCTCCTCCGCCTCCTTCTCATCCTCCTCCTTCTTGTCCTCCTCCTCCTCCTCTTCCACCTCTTCCTTCTCTTCTTCTTCCTCTTCCTTCATTTTTTTTCCATTTGTATGGTTGCTCCTTTTTGTAAGCCATATTTTCTTTTCCCCTAATTACATTTAAAGACAACTTTTAACATTCATTTAAAAAATTTTGAGTTCCAAATTTTCTCCCTCCCTCTTCTTCCCCCCCGAGACAGTAAGCAATTTGATATAGGTTATGCATGTTCAATCATGTAAAACATATTATCATACTAGTCATGTTGTGAAAGAAGACAGACCCAAAGAAATACACAAAGGATAAACACAAAGGGGAAAAAGAAAGAACACAGAAAGTGAAAAACTGTGTTCTTCCATCTGCATTCAGATGCCATAATTTCTTTCTCTGGGGGTGTTTAGCATTTTCCATCATGAGTACTCTAGAGTTTTCTTGGATCGTTGTATTGCTGAGAATAGCTAATGACCAAAATTGGTCACTGTACAAGATTGCTGTTACTGTGTACAAAGTTCTCCTGGTTCTGCTCACTTCGCTTTGCATCAGTTCACATAAGTCTTTCCAGGTTTTTCTGAAATTTCTTATAGGTAGCACAATAGTATTCCATTACAGTAAAAAGCCACAGTGTGTTCGGTCATTCCCTAATTGATGGGCACCTCCTCTACTTCCGATTCTTTTGGGCCATGCTTCTTGCTCATTATAATTACACAGTGTTCACTTTCATTTTACATTCTCAGAGAGGCAGTGTGGCGTAGTGGACAAAGTAGTGGACTCTAGTTAGGAAGACCTGAGTTTGAAGAGGTAAGAGGGCTCTTGGAACTAAGTTCCTCTCTAAGCTTCAGCTTCCTCCTCAGGAAAAATGGAGATAATGCTAACAACTAACTCATAGGGTGGTTGTGAGTCATGTATGTATGTAAAGCTTTTTGAAAATCTTAAAGCATTTTATAAATATGAGCTGCTAACATTATTCTATTCTCCTTTAAGTGACTCTATTATTTGGTGGGCTCTTAATCTCTTCCTCTGTTCTATTGTTACCAGTCCTATTGACCCAGGGGTGTGCTAGTAAATGTTTTACAACAGCTTTCCCTGAAAAATGTATGCAGGACACACTTAAGTTTAATCTGTGTTCATAGCATTTTCCTCTATCACTCTCTTTAGTCTAGAAACTAACAAAACAATAAATCAAACCCTCATTTGCAGTGTTTGCTGATTTCTGAGGTGTTAATGCCCACACTGAGGCTCCCAGCTTCAACACACTTCTGTATTGGCCCCAAAGCCAGAAATCTGTTTTTATGGTTTCCTGAGGAAAGGCCATGGCAGTCTCTATGGATCTTTTTCCTTCTGTTTGTAACCCTTGTGTCTTTGGGATACAAAGGACTCAGTTTACATATTGTAGAATATCATATTTCTTCTGGGCTTCCCCCAAAACCTGGGTAGCAGAGATAACTGGATCATTGGGTACATTCCCATTTTTAAGCACTCTGGAGATAAGATACAAAATAGGGGGAAAAAACCTAAGAAACTTTTGATAACAACAGACATTCTCTTCTGATGTGTTAGGAATAGTGGGTGGAAGTATTGTTGTTGTGGTCCAGTCATTTCAGTCATGTCTGACTCTTCATGACCCCATTTGGGGTTTTCTTGGCAGAGATACTGGAGTGGTTTGCTATTTCCTTCTCCAGCTCATTTTATGGATGAGGAAACGGAGGCAAACAGGATTAAGTGACTTGCCCAGGTCACACAGAATGATGTTTAAAAAGTTCAAGAGCTGTAGTTTCTGGATAACCTAATCATTTTATTAATAATGCCAGCATGATGGGGTGACTAGGTGGTGCAGTGAATAGAGCACCAGCCCTGGAGTCAGGAAGACCTGAGCTCAAATCTGGCCTCAGACTTTGGGCAAGTCACTTAGCCCCAATTGCCCTCCCAATAGCAAAACAAACAAACAAATGAATGAATGAATGAACAAACAAATAAATAGATAGATAGACATAAATAGATAGCTAAATAAATAGCCACTAAAAAGCAAATAAATAAATAAATAAATAAGTGAATGAATTAAAAAAAATAATAATGCCAGCATGCTTATTAATAAAAGGATCGTCATTTGGCTATCTCTCTCAGACCAAAGACCCCCTCATGGTGAATGGCTCACAGTTTATATGCCAGTGGAACAGTAGGTATTCCTGAAAGTGGCAATCAACTCTGATTGGTTAACAATTAATGGGAGAATAAATATTACAGTGAGAGGCTGAGCTATTAAAACGAGGTACCTAGCTTGGGGTACCAATCACCCAAATCTTGGTCAAAGAGACTTATGAATTTCCATATCTTTTGTCTGACAAAGAGGAGAATCGGCATTTCCCCAGACCTATCGGAGTAAACACAATGAGCAGGAGTGTATCCATTAGCCTAAACTTAGAATTTCTTTTACTGTCTGATTAGATCCCAGCCTGGGTAAATCTCTGAGAAAGAGTTCCCACACTGGTTGACTTCTGGTTAGGGAATTTGCAAAGGGGAAAAACTTTGGTTCTATTTAGTTATTAATACAAGAGAGAAATGATCATTTTCTACTAAGTGTCTGAGGTCGGATTTCAACTCAGGAAGACAAGTATTCTCGACTCCAAGCCTAGTGCTCTATCCATTGCTCCACCTTGTTGCCCTGGTAG
Organism: Petaurus breviceps papuanus; assembly: GCF_028583685.1. NCBI lineage: Eukaryota > Metazoa > Chordata > Mammalia > Diprotodontia > Petauridae > Petaurus > Petaurus breviceps. The sequence continues at coordinate 1,414,236 of NW_027187400.1, forward strand.
AAGTTATAGGGAAGCAGAAACTTTCCTTCAAGATAAGGAAGAACTTTCTAAGCATTGGCATGCATTCCAACATGGAACCTTCTGCTGTGGAAGGTAATGAGATCCCTTTCATTGGAGGCATACATCATAGGAACACGAGTTGGAAGAGACCTGAGAGACAACCTAGTGTGTCGTCGTTTTACAGATGAGGAAACTGAGACTCAGAGGCTAAGTGATTTTTCTGACCTCACATAGTTGAGAATTGAACCACTATAACTCCAAACCCAGAAAAACAAAGATTGTCCCTGCCCTCAAGGAGCTTACAATCTAATGGGGGAAGAAAAAATATGAAAGGATTCGGAAAAGAGGTGAGCAAAGGAGAAAGTACTTGGAGTGGGGCCATGATGAAGAGGAGGAGTATCAGCATGCTCAAAAGCTATAGAAAGTTCAAGTAGAATGAGGTATGAGAAAAGGCTCTTGAATTTCACAATTGGGGATCATTGGTAACCTAGGAGACAGCAGTTTCAGTTGAGTGATAATTCCAAGGGATTGAGAAATGAGTGAATGAATTGGTTCATACTAATATAATTAAGGTGATGATCCTACCCCAATTAATTTTCAGATTTAGTGCTATGCCAATCAAATTACTTGGAAGCTGCTTTAAAGAACTAGACAAAATAATAAAATTCATTTAAAGAAACAAAATTGTTAGAATCACAAGGGAAACAATGAAAAAAGGCAAAAATTGGAGGGTCCTTACAGTACCAGATCTCAAACTAATATAAACAAGTAATATGAAATGTTACATCTTATAACAGTTGGAGGGTGTTATGGTTAGGGGGAGAAATCTTAGCAAAGCATGGGTAGAATTGATCACAAAAGAGAAAACAGACAATTGTTATTACATAAAATTAAAAAGATTTTGCAGGGACAAAATCAATGCAGCTAAGATAAGAAGGGAAAATTTCAATTGGGAAAAATCTATTCATTATTTAATTCTGATAAGGCTAATAAGTATGATTAAAAACTTAAAGAACTATAGATTAATATCTTAAAGCTGAATTCAGACTTTTAGAAGGCTCTGTATAGGGAAATGAAGAAAACCAAGAGCAATTCCCCAAAGGATATATATTCAAAAGATAAACAGAAGAGAAAATGCAAATGATCAACAACTTTATTTTAAAATGGTACAAAATACCAAAAATAGGGGAAATGCAAATTAAAATAACCCTAAGGTTTCACTTCATACCAAGAAAATTGATAAAGATGATAAAAACCAGAAATACTCAATATTGAAAGAGTTTTGGGAAGAAAGACAAATTAATACTTTATTGGTAAGACTGGGATTTGGCCCAACTGTCCTAGAAAATAATTTGCTACTATGCAAAAAAAGTCATTAATTGTCGTTATGCATTGACTCAAGGATCCCACTTTTAGACATGTGTTCTAAGAAGATCCATGTTAGAAAAGAAAGGTTCTATATATAATAAAATATTCATCGCAGCAGTCTTTGTAGCAGCAGAACTGGAAATAAACAGGATGTACAATAATTGAGAAATGAATGAACCAATTGTGGTATACAAATACAATGGAATATTTTTGCATTATGAGAAACGATGAGCATAAAGAACTTAGAGAAAGTTGGAAAGACTTATATGAACTGATGTAGAGTTAAGTAAAAGAAGCCAAAAGAAAAATATGCTTAATTGTAATAATACAATCATAGAAAATGGCACCGAAGACACAGGAACTAAGCTCAGTCTAGTGATCAGATGACTCTCAAGTGATGATGAAATAGATTGTGGATAGAGTGCTAGCCTTGGAATCAGCAAGACTATTCAAATCTTGTTTCAGAAGATTCTAGCTGTAAGACTTAACCTCTCTGAGCCTCAGTTTCCTCATTTATAAAATCAGAGGGGACTGGATTAGATGACCTTCAAGGTCTCTTTGATCTCAAAATCTAAATACTAATGGAGAGAGAATAATCTACAGAGTGAAATTAGAAATATGTTGTCAGATATTGTCAATGGATTGATTAGTTTTACTTAACTATGTTTTTTCTGATGTCTTGGAGTGCTTGACCTCCCCTGGGGTTTACCAATCAGTAGGATGGTTACTAACCACTTTCTTAGTTTCCTACTCCCAGCCCAGATAGACCCACCAGAGTCTCCAACATAGCTGCTGCATTTCCTCTTCCTCTTAGCAAGTATAAGATTTGAGCTATTGGCCTAGAATTTTACTTCTTTCTATATTCCAAACAGCTAATTTAATTATTTAGCACTGACATCTGTTACTAGTATAAGTTAGGGTCCTTTAATTCCTCATCTTGGTATGGGGATAATTAGGTCAGAGACTTGTGAAATATGATATGATTCTGTTATTTAGTTATTATCTCAGTTCTGTTATGATCAGTTATCTTAAAAGAAGGATGGCTTGTGGTTTATCTGGTAAATACCTTAAAAGAAACATCCCCTTTAATTAGGGGCTATTTATTTGACCATGGCTAGCAGTTGGAAATGTTTTATTGATGTGTACTGTTTTAAATTGATTATTCAATGTATTTATGGATATTATCTCTAAACCTTTTGTTACAATTGTAGTTAATCTAACAACTTTCAAACGAATTAATTTATGTATTGAAGTCTATGTTCTAATACAAAGTGTTCTGGTCTTAATTCCTCCACCTTGGGTCCTTGTCTTTTGTTGAGAAGCTGGAGAAAGAAGTCTGATGACGTTGAATGTCAAAGGTGTCTGGATAACAGTATCAGAACTGCTACACAAAGAGCCCCTCATTGTGTCTAAGCCATAATGGTGAGTGGTGGTGGTGGGACAGGGTGGGGTGAAAGGATGGGGGGACGCTGGGGGGGAGGGGGTGAAGGGGTGGGGATTGTGTGACTCAGATAACCAGTGCAAAGCGTTTTGCAAACCTTGGAGTGCTATATAAATGGCTGTTGTTGTTGCCATTATCACCCTACAATGTCTGGACCTTCAGCCTAAATGATTTAATTCTCTGAGCCTTCTACTGCCCTTCTGCTGAATTCAAGCAACATTTATAGAGCAAGTTTAATCTACATTCCTAAACCTAGATGATCAACAAAACAATAAATCAAACTGAAATTTGTGGCTGGTTTCAGAGGTGTAAAAGCTCACATTGAAAATTTAACAACCGGCTCTCTCAAGCCAGCCTGTTAGAACTGGCAGAAGTTAGAATTGTACCTTGTAGAAGTTAGAATTGTACTCAGTCTTCCCAAAACTTTACTTCATTAAGTAAATATTAATTACTTCATTAAATAAATACATCTTCCCCAACCCCTTTGGTTTCAGAGACCTTCGTTTGTTTCTAACTTGCTGAATGACTTTGGGTAAATGACTGATTCTCTCTGGGCTTCAGTTTCCTCATATGTAAACTGGGGATCATAATACCTCTCCAACCTTCTTTGAGGTTTGTTCTGTGAAGCCTTGTAGGGTGGGGAATGGTTATGACATCACATCCCTTTGAAAAGTGTGGATTAAAATATGAGGCTTTTCCCAGCCTTGCCTGTAGGGGGTGCCCTAGGCTCAGGAGTGTGAAGTCCTTGGGTTTCTGTGGTTTGAGTAGAGCCTATGGGATGCTGGCAGTGAAGATTTTGGGGATGCAATGGGAGGAAGAAGACAGTGAGTGTTCCTGGCCCACCTGAAGGTCTCCTTAGACAATGCTCTTTGGAGGTGGTCTGAGATAAATTTGCCCTCCGCATTGCCAATGTCTGTGCCCCTCAGCTCTCCTGCAGCATCCCCCAGGTGCCCATGCCCTCCCTATGCCATAGAACTATATTAGCACACAGAATTAGGACATCACAGCTGGAAGAGATCATTGAACATCAAATATTAGGACTAGAAGGACTCTACAGAGTATGAGAGCTAGAAAGACCTGCATAACATAGAAGATTGGAGCTGGAAAGGAACACAGAACACAGAATCTCAGCTTTGGAAGGGACCTTAGAATACAGAATGCTAGAGTTGGGAAGGTCCTTTAAAATAGAAAATGTTTCCTGGCAGGAGACAGAGCACACCAAATGTCAGGGTTTGGGGGGGCACCTTAGATAACACAACTTCAAAGTGATTGGACGGGGCTTTGGAACACAGAATATCAGGACTGGGAGGGGCCTTAGTACCCCAAACAGTAGAAAACAACCTCTCTAAAAGCAGAAAGTGCTTAGAGATCATTGAGTCAAAAACCCTCATGAGAGGGAAACCGAAATCCCAAGGGGGAAGTGAGTAATTCGCTTAAGATTGCACAAGAATTTTTTTTTTTTTTGGTGAAACCAGGATTAGGCATCTTCAGGTAATTTACTGGATAATAAGTGTCTGTTGAAATGAACTGAATTGGATTGAATTGGCTGGAAATCCTGAGGATGGTCCTTGTAATAGAGAGGGGGGCCTTCAGTTCCTCTTAATGTGTCTGGGGTCCCTCCCTTGTCCCACCCCGCACCCAGCCTTCCTTCAGTGATGCCCCTGGTTCTGCACTACCTCTCCTTCCTCAATGAGAACATCCCGCTGCCACGCCTTCTTTCATGATGTGGGCAGGCAGGGGTTGTGTGAAAAGGGCACTGGACTAGGGGGGGGAGAGGTCACTGTTCAACAGTAGCTCGACTGGGCGGCTCCTGAGCACCTTGTTTCAGTTTTGTATATGTGTATTTATGCTCAGGTTGTCTTCCCTGAGAGAATGTATGCTCCTTGAGGACAAGGACTGCCTTTCTTTGCATCTCCAGGGCTAAGCACAGTGTCTGGGCATAATACATTCTTAATAAATGCTTGTTGACCAAATAGGTGATTAATAAATACTTATTGATAGATTTGGAGACAAAGGAACCCAGTTCAAATCCTAGTTCATCCATTTATTGCTTACGTAATACCACTTTCGTGGTCCTCAGTTTCCTCCTATGTAAAATGAAGGAGTTGCTTTAGAAGAACTCCAAAATCTTTTCTAGCTCTAAATCTATGATGCTAGGACACATGTCCCCTCTCTGGGCCTCAGTTTCTTCATCTATAAAATGGGAATGATAATCACTGCCGTTCCTCCCCAAAGTGATGGTGTGGTGGAACTTTAGAAAGAATGGGTAGGAAAGAAGTTTATAATTAACAGCATAACCCTTTAACTCAAGGAAAACACTACTGGGGAAATTTTGAGAGCATTATTTTGGAGTTGGGGCTTTTCAGTGGGCCACTAATTTCAAGAGAAGGTGGCAGCTGTTTCTGACTGACCTGGAGAGTAGGAGGAGGCTTGATGAGACCTGCACGGTCTGGCCTTCCCTGAGTCAGAATCTCCACATATGGCAAAGACTTCAGGGACCAGCTGGTCTGAAACCCTATGTGAGGAATCCCCTTCCTCTCCCACATAGCTAGTAAGTGGCTGTGACCAGCTTTGGCTTGAAGACCTTCAGGGAGGTCTCTCTCCTGAGCCAGCTATTCCACTTTGGGATAGCTCAGAGGGTTGGAATATTCCCCTCTCCTTGAAGGGGAGGCAAATGTGTGCCATGCATGTGCCTTCCAAGCTCCCAGACTTTACCCTGCCCCTAGCAATGGGCAGTAAGGGGAAGCTGGTGGAGAAGCTGTGGACTTCCTGGCATCTCCTGGAGAAAGGAGCTTGGGTAGGCAGGAGACAGATTTGTAAGAGGGGTGGGGGTCAGGGCAGACTTTGGGACAAAGTGGAGAATAGAGAAGGGTGAGCATTCCCTTTTGTGCGTGGGGAGAGTTTTCTTTTTTTTTTCTTTTTGGAGGGTAATTTGGGGTTAAGTGACTTGCCCAAGGTCACACGATGAAGATCCATCTCATCCTTTTTAAAAAATTTTCTTTCTTTTTTTTGTGGAGGGGGGAAGGCTGGGCAATTGGGGTTAAGTGACTTGCCCAAGGTCACATGGCTAATTAAGTGTTGAGTGTCTGAGGCCAGATTTGAACTCAGATCCTACTGACTCCAGGGCTGGTGCTCTATTCACTGCACCACCTAGCCGCCCCTGGGGAGGGTTTTCTGAATTAATTTCAGACTGCAAGATCAACTATGGCCCCTTAGAAGTCTTCTGAGGCTGGCAGACCAGGAGACAGGCAAAGTACCTCTTTGTTCTGCTGGGGCCAGGAGGGCTGAACTGGACTGGGGCCCCGTCAGAGGTCAGTCTCTGGAGCTGGTGTGCCTACCCCATGGACCCACCCCCTCACATCTGTAGAGCCCACGTGTTGGTCCTGTGGACTCTAGCCTACTACTCTTCCCTTCCCAACCCCCCCCCCCCCCCCCCAGAACCAGCCCAGTCGGATTCTTAATGTCTATGTTCTGGACCAAGACCTACTTTCTCCAAGCAGCCTTCTCTGGTCATACCAGCTCTCCAAACCCCCAAGACTTTTTAGGCATTTACTTGTGATATTACTACCCTTTGGCATTGTAGTGTGCTAAAATGGTGACATTTCAGACTTCCTGAAATGAAAGGCTCTTAGATCCTTACAATATAGTAATTAGAAGAGTTGCTTTGACAAGAATCCCCAGCTCAAATTCATCCAGTTTTAGCTTGAACACGTCTAGGGATGGGGAGCTCATCATTCCCTAAGACTGGGGACATTTTGTTACTGGACAGTTTTGAGTTCTGAGGTCCTTCTTTCTGTTGAGTTGAAGTTTTTCTACTTGTGCAAAGTCCAATGACAGGTGCTGAGATTAATACGGGAGAGAATCAAGCCTGTCTGGATTGGAGAGGTCCTGGTGAGGAGTCACAGGGTCACAGAGATGGAACTGAAAGGGGCCATCTGGTTCACTCCCTCATTTTACAGATGAGGAAACTGAGACTTAGAGAAAGGAAATGATTTACTCAAAATCACACATTGAGTAAATTACAGAGGCAGGTCTCCTACAGGTCTCTACAGAGAACCCAGGTCTCCCAAACCAATGAATTTTCCAATGAAGGTTCTGCCAGTAACTCTGATTCCTAGTGCAGATGGACAGCAGTTCTGCAGTGCTGATGCCGGGGGCACAGAGGGATGAACTTGCCAGAGTCACACAGCTAGTAAGACTGAAAGGTGGGCCTTGAACCTCAGCCATCCTGACTTCTAGACATGCCCTCTCTCTAGCCAGTATGACCTTTCTGGGGGATACAAAGACAACAACAAAAGGGCCCCTATCCTCAGGGAGTTTCTATTCTTCTGTGGAGAAACATGCTCACAGATAAATATACACAAAGTATAGAGGATATACAAAGTAATTTCTATGTGAAGTAGATGGGTAAAGCCCTAAATGAGGGGTTCTGGGAAGGCCTCCTGTAGGAGGTATTACTCAGTCTGGGTTTTGAAGGATGTTAGGGATTTTACTAGGTAAGGAGGGATAGAATTTCGGGAAAATTTTTTTTGCCTGTGCAAAGGCATGGAGATGGGAAAGTAGCATCCAGATGAGTAGAACATAAAAAGAAGAGGGGAGGTGGGGAGGGGGAGAGAGAGAGAGAGAGAGAGAGAGAGAGAGAGACCCATAAAACAAGACTGAGACTTAGGCTGGAGCTACATTGCAAAGGGCTTTAAATGCCAGACGCCTTTATATTGTATTCTACAAACAATGGGAAGTGACTGTAGCTTTCTTGAGCTGAGGAATGATGTGATCATAGCTAGGCTTTAGGAATATCAATTTGTCAGTGGTGTAGAGGATGAATTGCAGAGGGGAGATCCCACAAGAAGCTGGGTATCATTTCTCAAGGACAATTGCGCCCCCTTTTTGCATCCTTTGTGCCTTGTACGGGCCTAGTCCATGTGTGCTGGATTGAATTGTACCCTTTTATCTCTCACCATCTTTCTTGTGGGCACTTAGCATATGCTGCCTTATCCTGTGATCTTTCCATGTGTGGCTGTTTTATGTCCTTAAGTAGGTGGACCTGTCCATGACACCGCAGGTTAATCTTTGCCTCCTTCACATGTAACCTTGGGCAAGGTCTATCCTAGAGCAGGCCCTACTAAAGGGTTATATTGATCTCCCTGCTCCAGACACACAGACACTCTGGGGCCCCCACTTGGGCAGCCCAGTCCCAATATACCATTGTGCTTACTCTCCAGCAAGAAGGCACCCTTCTTTGGAGGGAAACCTTAGCACGACTGACTGGAGAAGCAGGTCAGACTATCTCCAAGTATTTGCACAGCTGTCATGCGTGGAAGAAGGAGCAGACTTTTCAACCTGATCACAAAGGATGGCACTGGGAGCAATGGATAGGAGATAAAAGGTGGTAGATTCTGATTCCATAGAAGGGAGAATTTCCTAATAACTTGTTCAGTAATTTTTCACTCATGTCCAACTCTTTGTGACCCCATTTGGAGTTTTCTTAGCAAAGTTACTGGAGTGGTTTGCCATTTACTTCTCCAGTAAAAGGAAACTGAGACAAACAGGGTTAAGTCACTTGCTCAGGGTCACATAGCTAGTAAATGTCTGAGGTCATATTTGAACTCAGGTCTTCTTGAATCTAGGCTTGGCATTCTATCTACTGTCTAGCTGATCTCCTAATAACCAGAGGTATCCAAAAGTGAAGTGGGCTAGCTCAGGAAGTAGTGAGCTTCTCATCACTGCAGGTCTTCAAGAATTTGGTGGATGATTATAGAAGGGGTCCTTGCTCAAGTATGGGTTAGACTTCTGAGATCCTTCCCAGCTCTGAGATATACCATGATTCAATGACTCCCTCCAGGTCATATATAGTCCATGGCTCTGCCATTACCCAGACAGTGCCAGCTGGGCCTCTTCATGTGAGCTTCAGATGAAGCTCATTCCTGAGTAGTCGTGTCCTTGGGGTCTATATGAAGGGTGTGAACTGAAGTCAATCAGGGATCCCAAGGATCGCAAGCCCCATTGTGCCTTGTGCCCGACCATCCCCTGTCTTGGGGCACTCTGCTCTCTGTGTTATCTTTGGAGTGGGCAGATGGAGGCTTGCTGCCCAGAAGGATGCCAGATTCCAAGGCAGTCCAGGTACACACACACAACTGCCAAGGGCTGGCCTGGAGAACAAGCGGGGAACTCACCTGTGGTGAGATCGGGCTTCCAAATACAAGACAGAGATGTCTGGTGCTCCCAGCCGGGCAGGCTCTGAACCACAGCTAATTCATGCTAATTAGATTCAAGACAACCAGAAGCCCGGGCTAAAGAGGTCTGGAGGGACTGGGTGGGATTCTGTTTCTGAATAGACAGTGGATGAAATGGCCCTCTGTTCCCTCTCCCTTTCTTGGTCCCAGGGATCAGCACACTCAGGCATCCTAGGGCCTGGCAGAATCTCTTGATCCCTCCATCCTCCAGGGGGACTTGGTCGGGGGGGGGTAACCAATTCTAGCTGCTCATGGCGTTGGAGCCGTTAATGATATGGGGCAGGGCTGTCAAGTCCACTTACTGCTGAAGGCAGCATGTCTATTTCTGAGGGTGCTGTGTGCCCATTGACAAGTAAAGGTGTGAGTGAGTGAATTTATTGAGTACTTTTTGTGTGTCAGGAACTATGCTCCATGCTGGAGATACAGAAGTGAGATAGTTTCTGCCCTCAAGGAGCTTACATTCTAATTGGGGGAGACAATACATCTGGAGGGGTAATGGCCAAGGGGCAATTAGGTCAGGGAAGTCATAAAGATGCTGAGGGTCCCATAGAACAGGTCACTGGCCTGTCCTTTTCCAGAAGCAGGGCACTATTGATTTGATTATTATGCCCAGGGCGAGAGGTGGAAAGTGAGGGATAGAAAGGAGGAGGTGTGGGCAGAGCAGATGGCCCAGTGGCCCAGGGAGAAACTTGGTTAGGACGTGAAGCATGGCCTGGGGCCTGACTGGATGCAGTGAGCTGAGTCAGCTTCCCACCCAGACTGCTCAGACCTAGAGTGGGAGTCCCAAAGTTCAGTGGATGAATTTTCTCAGGGCTGGTACATGGATTCTGGAGGACTGGTACAGTGGCTACTGAGGGTAGTGGTGGCAGGGTAAGTGTCTCAGGCAGATGGCTGGAAGGCTGGATGGAAAGGGCAAGCCAAGTGGTGAGAGAGAGAGGCCATAGAAAGATGGGCCAAAGGCCCTAGGGCTGGGTAGCTTAGAGAGGAGAAGACTAGGAGGGAGGAGTAGGGGCTAGATACAGTCTAAGTATTTGGACTTGAAGGATTATGATGGGAAGGTAGACGTGGTCTGCTTGGCCCAGAAGGCAGAACTAGATGGGAGGGGAAGCTAAAGGATAGTATGATAAGAGCCCTGGATATTTATCCTGTCAGAAAACCTAGGAAGAATTCAAGCACAGTTGTTAGCCTTGACCAAGTGACCTTGGTCAGGTCATTTCATCTGTAAAATCTATATGGAAATTTCTTCCAGCTCTAAATCCTATGATCTCAAGTTGGGTGGAAGGAAATTTCTGCTTAATGTAAGGGGAAAGCTCTGAACATTTCAGAGTATCTGAAAGTAGAATGGGCTGCTTCAGGAGGTAGTGGGTTCCCTCTCATGGGAGGTATGGAGGAAGTTGGATGGCCTGTTATCAAGTCACGAAGGTGATTCTTATTCAGGCATTGGCTAGACTGGTTGGCCTCTGAGGGTCTTTCGAGCTCTGAGCTTCTCTAAGTCTGCCAGGGAGACAGGCAGGGCACTCAATCCCCTCCCTGAGAACTTTAGATACTATCTCATCAGTGAGATGACTCATGCAGGAAACCACGAGACAACACAGAACAACAAGATGATGACCATTTCCCAGTGGGTACAGACTAAGTGGTGAGGTAGAGTCACTCCTGACTGCAGCAGAGACCAGGGAGGCCTTCAGAGGAGTGGCTGCCTTGGACAGGAGCTTTGAAGGATGGTTAGGATTTGGATGGCCAAGGATGAAGGGAGAGGGCATTGCGAGGAGGAGCAAGGGAATGATGAAAGGCAGGGAGACAAGTCTTCAGAGGAGGCCAATGGCATGATTCACAGAGCTGGAAGGGAGCTTGGAGGACATCTAATTCAACCTGTTCTTAGAGAATCCCCTCTATACCTCATTGTCTCAGTGATCCAAACAACTCTCTTTAGGACATATGTTTCAGAATATATAGAACATACATTCAGAACAGAGTTTCCTCACTAGGAGGACATGAAATTATAGATCTAGACAATTCTAGTTATTATACCAATGAAAATTTAGCTTTGAATTCCCCTCCTAAAAAAGATAGAGATAATCAGAGAGAGAGAGAGAGAAGAGAGACAGAGAGGAGAGATAGAGAGAGGAGAGAGAGACAAAGACAGAGAGAAGAGAGACAGAGACAGAGAGAAGAGAGAGAGAAATAGACAGAGTCAGAGACAGAAAGCCAGAGAGACTAAGGAGGTGGTTTCTTGCTACTCTCTGCCTTAACCAGGCTAATGCTGGAGTGTCATGTTCAATTCTGGGCACTCTATGTTAAGGATAGGGAGAAGTTGCAGATTGTCCAGAGGATGGACACTAGGCTGTGAGGGGATAGGAGAACTTGTCATACAATGGTTGGTTGAGACATAAGAAAGAGGATTTCTACAAGAAAATGATTGGTTGAGGATTGGGGATATTTAACCTGGAGCAGAAAAGACTCAGAAGGGCATGATAGTTGTCTTCAACAGTATGCATGGTCTCACCTGGAAAGGAGATCACTCTTCCTTTTGGCTCTGGGGCTGTCCAAAGTGGAAAGGGCTGCTCAGAGGGGTCCTCTCCTCAATACCTCATAGAAAATCTTTAAGTCTGGATGATAATTCATTAGAAATGTCAGAGATTCCTTTTTCACATATGAATTCCTTGGTAGCATGGACTAGTTCTTTTTGTCTTTTTTGTAGCCCCAGCATTTAGCATAGTGCCTGGCACAAAGTAGGTGCTGAATAAATGAGAACTGACTGACTCGTTGACTTATTGAGTGATTGGATTACTTTTGGAGTCTCTTCTGCACATGTAATCTGTGATTCTGTTATCTTATGACAGGAGCCCCTGGACATCATGACCACCAGGAGCGCTGTAATTTGACACCAAGGGGCAGGCTTCAGAGATTTTTGGTCCTCCTGTAGGTGATAGGGAACAGAATTATTTTTGCTGAGGTAGAGTGATTCTCAACCATGAGCCAAAGGTCTAGGCAATTAAAGATATTTGGGGATAATTTAGTCCATGATTCCCAGCCCTTATCCAAATAAACACTGTCCTGACCCACATTGCCAAGCAAAGCCGCTGACCATCATCTTTTTATAGCCTTGTTGTGCTCTGAAGTTGGCGAGGAGCAAGGATCCTCCTGTCCTGGTGCATCCTGAAGTTCCCAATCCTGGATGGGGTCCAGCATCTGACAATTTTGTTTTCCAGTTCACTGTTCTGACACTGTGCTGTGGAAGTGGTGGTACTGTTGTGCCCACGATAGGCTCCCAGGCTTAGGGGGCTGGGCAGTGACTTGGAAAAGCTGCAGTTTGAGGAAAAGGAGACAACTTTCACCAGCTAGAACATTCCAGCTAGGATGTTCTAGCTGGGGGAAATTTTAGAACATTGTATATACAGTCTGGAAGGAAGCTTAGATAGAGTGTCAGATTAGGAAGAAACCCATAGGCTATCTTAGCCAGCTCCCTCATTTTCCAGGCGAGGAGACTGAAGAACCTTGAGGCTCATGTACAGCTACTTTGACAACCATTCAGCAAATATTTGATCAGACATTTGTTTTTTTTTTCATTTTTCAAATACTTCATTAACTTCTGATTTACATCATTCATTTCCACCAGATTTTGAGTTACAAATTTTCCCCCCATTTTTCCCCTACCCACAGCCCCAAAATAGCAGTCCCACAGGATATCCCCTCCTCCAATCTGCTCTCTGTCATATCTTCTCCCATACCCCCTTCAACTTTTCCAGTAGGGCATGATGGATCTCTATGCCACAGTGCCTGTATATCTTATTTCCCAATTACATGTAAAATAGTATTAATAATAGTGTATATAAATGTATATTTAAACATTTGATTTTAAAACTTTGAGTTCCAGATTCATTCCCCTCCTCCCTTGTCACCCACCCTTACTGGGAAGATAAGCAATTCAGTATAGGTTGTACATATATAGCTAATGCAAAACATTACCATAGTAGATATATTATAAAAGACTGACTATATCTCCCTCCCTCCTATCCCACCTACCACTTGTTCTATTCTCTACTTTGATCCCATCCCTTTTCAAAAGTGGGTGCTTCCAACTTCCCTCCCCCCCAGCCTACCCTTCCTTCCATCATCCCCCCTCTCATCCCCTTCCCCCTACTCTCTTGTAGGGTGAGATACCATATTTAGTGTGTATATCATTCCCTCCCTGAGCCAAATTCAATGAGAATAAGTTTGACCCATTCCCTTTTGCCTTCCTATTCTTCCCCTCCATTGTAACCATTTTCCCTTGCCTCTTCTATATGAGATAGTTTACCCCCATTCTGTCTCTCCCCATATCCTCTCATTATATTCCTCTCTCACCTCTTGATTTCACCTTTTAAGTATCATTCCTTCCTATTAAATTGGTCCTGTGCCTTCTATCTATGTATACCTGTAAACATATATACACACATTCACATATGTATTCATATGCCTGTATACCTTCTGATATAGACATATATATTTATCTCTCTCTCTCTCTCTCTCTCTCTCTCTCTCTCTCTCTCTCTCTCTTTCTATTCCCTTCAACTATTTTCATTCTGAGAAAAGTTTCATCAGTTACAATTATCGTTTTTCCATGTAGGAATGTTAATAGTTCAACTTTGATAAGTTCCTTATGATTTCTTTTCCCTTTTTACCTTCTCATGATTCTCTTGCTTCTTGTATCTGAATGTCAAATTTTCTATTCAACTCTGGTTTTTTCAGCAAGAATGCTTGAAAGTCGTCTATTCCACTGAATGACCATATTTTCCCCTGAAACATGATACTCAGTTTTGTTGGGTAGGTGATTCTTGGTTTTAATCCCAGCTCCTTTGACCTCCGGAATATCATATTCCAAGCCCTTTGATCCCTCAGTGTAGAAGCTGCCAGATCCTGAGTTATCCTGATTATGTTTCCACAATATTCAAATTGTTTCTTCCTGGATGCTTGTAATATTCTCCCTTTGATCTGGGAATTCCAGAACCTGGCTATAATATTCCTAGGAGTTTTCCTTTTGGGATCTTTTTCAGGAGGTGATTGGTGGATTCTTTCAAACTCTATTTTGCCCTCTGGTTCTAAAACATCAGGGCAGTTTTCCTTGAGAATTTCTTGAAAGATGATTTCTAGGTTCTTTCTTTGATCATGGCTTTCAGGTAGTCCAATAATTTTTAAATTCTCTCTGCTGGATCTATTTTCCAGGTCAGTGGTTTTTCCAATGAGATATTTCACATTGCCTTCTATTCTTTTATTTGTTTGGATCTGTTTAACAGCATCTTGATTTCTCATAAAGTCATTAGCTTCCATTTGCTCCAATCTAATTATGAAGGAATGATTATTCTCAGTGAGCTTTTGAGATTCTTTTTCCATCTGGCAAATTTGGCTTTTTAAGGCATTCTTCTCCTCATTGCCTTTTTGAGCCTCTTTGCCATTTGAGTTTGCCATCTATTTTTTAAGGTGTTATTTTCTTCAATCAGGCTGTTGTGATAGTAATGGCAATTAAAGATTCCCCTGTATTGGCTTGGTTTTCAAATTGATTGTGTTAAAACCCAGAGTTTGTTAATCCCACCTGTGGGATGGGCTTGTTGATGTGAAAAGAAAGTCCTGAACTGGGAGGAGCTGGTGATGTAGATTTGGAGAGACACTAGAGAGAGGCGGAAGATCTTTTTGGAAGCAGCACCTCGTGGGGAGAGAGAGACTAAGAGAATTGCTGGTGGCCGCTTTGAATTGCCTTGGACTTTTGAGACCTGCCCCCTGAGCTGCCAAGGACTGAGGAGACATGGCTGTTTTGCTGGTACTTTGTCTGTCTGTTTTGATGTTATTTTGCCAGATTTGTCCACTGGTGAAAGACTGTCCTGTTGAAGAAGTCCTGGAACCTGGCATTTGGTTAAGAAGCCCTGAGACTGTCCTGCAGACAGAGAGTGAATACTGTCCACTGATGAGGGACAGTGTTGTTGTTGCAGGGGTCTGGAGACTGTCCTGCAGACAGAGTGAATACTGTCCACTGGTGAAGGACAGTGCTGTTGTTGCAGGGGTCTGGGAGCCTTTCTGTTGGTTCAGAAGCCCTGAAGAAGGATTTTCTTGTTGTATGTTTACAGAAATCCTGGGAGAGGGCTTTGCTAATGTGTTCAGGGGTTCTAGGACTGTTCTACAGACAGAGGATAAATTCATGAAGGGACTGGCAATGTATCTTATGGCCTTGCTAAGCCTTGTCTCCCCAGGAACTAAGATTGCTGAGAACTTGCCTCTGTCAAGATGAAGAAAAGACCTCCATTTGGGTATTAAGTGCTGTGTTTAAACTTGATGTAACTCTGGGGTAGATTCAATTGTGATCCAGGGGTGGGGAACTTTTGACCTTATTGTGCTCTGTGATTGACAAATGAAGGTACTTTACCTATGTTTGGAAACTAATCTCCATTTGAGAAGAGGGGTTTTGTGGTGGACCAAATGAAGGTATAGCCTAGGGGTGGAGAAGTATTTAGAACTGAGACTTTGTAATTGATTGAATGATTGGAAGGTCCTGGGGTGGGGTAGTCCTTGGAGATTATTTAATCACACTTAGTAAATGCTGTATTTTGAATGATGTCATGTTTTGATCTTCTCTGTTCTTGGTTTGTCACTGAATAAAGTAGGGAGCACCAATGCTGGTATTCTGAACCTTGGGAAGTTGCCTTTCTTTTGGCATTACATTACAGCTGTTGACTCTCATTTCATAATTTTCTTGCATCATTCTCATTTCTCTTCCCAATTTTTCCTCCACTTCTCTTATCTGCTTCTTCAGGTCCTCTATGGTCTGCAACCAGCTCGTATTTTTCTTGAAAGCTTTTGATGCAGTAGTTCTGGCTTCACTGTCTTCCTCTTGTTCCATGCTTTGATACTTTTTGTCCCCAAAATAAGATTCTAATGTTGGATTGTTTTGCTTGGTTTGCTTCCTTTGCCTGGTCATGTCACCACTCAATTACTTGACTTTTGGGTTTTTGCCACAGTAGGACTCTGCCACCAGATGGGGGAGCTTTGTTCCAAACACTGGGGTTTTCTCAGCTGCCAGAGGTATTAGTTGGGTGCCCTCTCTGAAACCTTTACACTCTCTGGCAAGCTGGTCACACACCCCAGGATCTCCACCCCAGACTGCAATCCAGATCCAAGCAGGTTAAAGCAAGAGCAATTATCCTTCAGACTGGTTGCTTGGTCCCCCTACACTCTGCAGGCCAGCAGGTGAAGCTGCCACGTGGAGGTGGCTGCACCACAGCCCTCAGCAGATTCTTGCCCCAGGGGAAGAGGCCAACACACTCCCAACTACTGGATCCCAAAGTCTACACTGCACTGACCTTTCCCTTTGTCCTTAGCATCTATGTGTTGATAATTCTGGACTGCCGCAGCTGCTGGTGATCTGGAGTCCCTCCAACTGGTGGTTGGTCAGGCCGGTCCTGGTGCTAAAACCTCTGGCTTGTGTGGGGCTGGGCTGGGTTCCCAGAGCACTGTGCTGGCCAATTCCTGCTGGCCTGTGGGGCTGTCCTCAGTGGGAGGTTAACTTCTCTGTGTGATTTTGTGGGTTCTGTAGCTCCAAAGTTTGTTTAGAGTCCCCTTTTACATGAATTGGAGGTGGTGGGAGCTGGAGCTGTGCGGAGGTCCTGTTTCTACTCCACCATCTTGACTCCACTGGTCAGACATTTGTTAAGTACCTATGTACTGCTCTGCTCCAGGCCCCAAAGATGACAGATGTAATGGAGTGTCCATGGATGGATCCTACATTCCACAGTGCTCACAGATATGAACATTCATTGAACTATGTTTCTCATGAGCCTGTGGCTAGCTCTGCAGTATGGCCATGTCACCTTGGATTGGGACACTTTCATTTTAGAAGTTTAGGAATTCTTTCAAGACAGGGTGGTGTGGGATTGGTGTATAGCAGAAAGATGGCATGGAGGATAGAATGCTGGACCCAAGTGAGAATCTTGCCTCAGACACTATCTATGTGACTCTGGGAAAGTCACTCAACATCTTTCAACCTTTGTTTCCTCTTCTGTAAAATGGGAGCAACAAATACTATCTCGCAGAGTTGTTGTGAAGATCAAATGAAATAACACACACAGTACACCTTGAAAACCTTAGAATGCTAGATAAATGCAGGCTGTTATTATTGACAGAGATGAGAAGTATGTCTGATGGGGCTGGCAGAACGGAAGACAAAGCTGAAAGTGGTCAGGGCATCCCAGCTCATGCTGCTGAGAGAGATTGGCACATCCTAAAATTGATCTTCCAAGCCCAAAGGACTCAACTGTGATCTCTCCAGCACTTCTGAGAAGCCAACACTTTCATGAGTTTTCTTTGTATCTTTTCATATGTGAGCTAATGTGACTTTTTGTCCTAAAGAGAATGAGGGGTTAGTTGAGATCCAAGGTAAGTGTTTCTAGGAGACACATGAGGAAATGACAAGTCACTTAGGAATGAGTATTCCAACCAGTGAGTGGTTATCCAACCTTTGGTTGGGTGAAGGGGAAACCACTGACTCTCAGGGAGGCTCATTTCACTTTTGGACTACTCTAATGGTCATCAAACATTTCCTCATAGCAATGTACCATCTGGCTCTTTACAATTTCAATCCACGAATATTAGTTCTGTCCACTTGTCTGAGGCCAAGAAAAACACAAGGAATCCCAGTTCCACCTGATAGCCCTTCAACTATTTGAAGACATGTCATATTTCCCTCAAATTTTCTTTCCTCTTGTCTAAATATCTCCTGTTTCTTTGACTGATCCTCCTCTGGCATGTTCTAGTAACCTCACTGTGCTGGATGCCCTCCTCTGCTTGTAAATGTCCTTCTTAAACTGTTGTCCTCAGACCTGAATATGATACTCCACAGACAGTCTGAGCAAGGTGGAAGACAAGAAGGTTGTCATCCCCTTCTGGACAAGATGACTTTCTGGCTTCGCCTGAGATTGAATCGACTTTTCTTGTTGGCACACCACATTATTGACCAACAATTGCACTTCACAAACAGGACTTTTTTACATGAACTTCCCTTGGTTTTTGTGACATTGCTTTCCTCTGGTCTTCCTCCTACCTATCTGACTGCTCCTTCTCAGTTTCCTTTGTGGGATTATCATTCCCTTTGTGTGACGGCTCTTCTTAACCCTCTCTTCCTTCTCTCCTCTCTCATGGTGATCTCATTAGCTCCCAAAGAGCTCAGTTATTATCTCTAAGAAGATGATTTTCAAATTTACACATCTTGCCCTATTTAATTTCCTTAAGTCCAGACCTTTATCGGCAATTGTCTGCCAGACACCTCCAACTGAATATTGAATTGTCATCTAAAACTCTGCAATCGAATGCATAAAGAACTCTTTATCTCTGCCACCTAAACCTGCCTCTTCTCCTAATTTCTTTATTTCTGTCTAGGGCATCACAGTCCTCCTAGGTGCACAACTTTGGATCCATCCTTGGTGCTTTTCCCTTCCTCACTTTCCTACATATAGCCAGTTGCCAAGTCTTGTGGCTTCTACTTCAATGACATCTTTCACATACAGTATGTCTTCTCTCCACTTACAGTCACCATCTTGTTTTAGACATTTATCACCTCTCACCTGGTCTAAAGCAATAACTTTCTAACTTATCTCTTTTTCCCTCAATCCATCCATCCTCTCTATTTCATCCTCTACACCACTCCTTAAATTGTCTTCCTGAAAAGGATTTGCCTGTTGTCCCTCTCCTGCATGAGAAACTCCAGTGGCTCCCTTTTGCTTCTAGGATCTTCTCTGAACTCTTAGGTTTGGCATTTGAAATCCTTTACAGTGTGGTTCCAGCCTATCTTTTTTAGGCTTACTGCATGCTAATATCCTTCAGTTCCAGACAAATTGCCTTACTTTCCATCACCTGCAAATAGCCTTCCATCTTCCATGTCCAGATCTTTGAATAGATTATTTGTCATGCCTAGAATGCCCTCTCTCCTAGCCTCTACCTTTTGACATCTCCAATTGCCTTCAGATTGAAATTTAAGTGCCATTTCTGACAAGGAGCCTTTCCTGATCTCCCTATTGCTTAGGGCTCCTTTTTTCATGCAATCGATTTGCATTTAGTTAGTATATACTTTGTATCTACTTATCTGTGTGCCTGTTGTATCCTTCCAACTTTTCAGGCTAAGGAGAGACTTGGATGTAGAGATATGGAAACAAAAGGCATAAGCTAATTTGGGGGGCTTTTTTGTATCACTGCCCACCAACTCTCTCCTCCCTCCCCAGCAACCAACTCACTCACTGCCCCCTGCCCCAGTCACCCTACCATAAATAGAAGCCTTCTCATAACAAACAAACAGAATCAAGCAAAACAACCCTAAACGTTGCTTGAGTCTGGAAATGTCAGTCTCATTCTGTATCTCAAGTTCAACACCTCTCTGCCAAGAGTTGGGAGGTATGTTGCACATTGTACTTTTAGAAGTCATGATTGATCATTGCATTAGTAAGAGTTTTTGTCTTTCAAAGCTGTTTTCATTTACATTATTTTTGTCATTGTACAAATTGGTCTCCTGCTCCTGCTCACTTCACTTTGCATCAGTTCATATAAGTCTTCCCAGGTTTCTCTGACTCCATCATTTTTGTTACTTCTTACAATGAACCTATGCACATAAGACTCTTTCCCTTGATCTGCCTCCATTTTCTTATATGTAAAATGAAGATCTAGAATCCTAGATTTCCTTCAAGGCTCAGATGATATATGTTTTTTTTTTCAGGAGCTCTTGCCTGGTCATCCCAGTTCTTGGTGCCTTCCCCTTTAAGATTACTTGTATCTATTGTCTCTGTACCTTATGTACTTATTTATGTGCAGGCTTAGCAATCACACTAGCACACAGGGTGGGCTGCTAGCATAGGTTCTTTGATTTACTTTTCTAAAGGAAAGATAGCTTTAAAGGGGTTAATGATCTTACTTTAACAGACAGATAAGTACAGATAGGTAGAAAGACGTGAGTATCCAAGAAAGAATCCAACAGACAGGGTTCCAACTGTCTGAACAGAATAATACAACCACCTACATATACCACTGGACCAGAAGAGCACAAGTCTCTGAGTAGTCAGGGAGCTCTTAACAAATGGCTACTCAGAATCTAGTCCAGGGAATCAAAAGGTCCTTCTTATGAGCAAGCCCCCCAAATAAAATACCAACCTCCAAGTATATATAGTTTTCAACTAATAGGCTCAGACCCAGAAGGCACCACAACCCTTGTGACTCAGTGCCTAATTAGCTTAGTACCAAAAGGTGTGAAAGCCTTCCTGCAAGCAAGTCTCTCCCTAAGCACGATCCTCCTTAGGCAAGTACCTCCCTCAATGGGCTCTTTGTGACTCAGGATGTATCACAGCTGTGAAAGCAGCAAGACAGCTGTGATTGAAATACCTGTGTACCTTTAGACCTGGGAACACAGCTCCTCTTTCAAAGGAAAAAGGGATAGATGTGATCACATGGGCATATTAGTGGATAGGGAAGATCTTCCTATTCCATTAACATTACAGCTGTCTCCCCAATTAAAATGTAAGCTACTTGAGGAAAGGGGCTATTTCTGCTTTTTTCTTTGCATCCTCAGAGCCTAACACATCTGGTATATAGTAATGATTTTATAAATACTTTTTGAATGGTTGATTGGGGTAGATGGTCTCCCAGGTAAACAGGTTAGGGTCGGGATGGAGGGTAGGAAAGGATAGTATGCTCAATACTCCCCCTTCCTTTTTGAGCTAGTATGCTTCAAGACCAGTGACTCCTGATATATCCCCCTTGAGCTTTAGATTTTTGTATAAATTGGCCAGATCTCACAATCTACTCCTCCCATCCTGGCATACAAGGTCCCCTCATCCATCTCTCAGAAACACAGATGGATGCAAATAAGGTCCTTTGGCCAGGGAAAGGTGTGGGGAGCCCTAGGCCAGAACAAACATCAGAGCAAACACTGACCCCCCGGGAACCTGAGCCAAAGGAAACCAACCCTGGACAAATATTAGCTTATGTAGACCAGTATTTGAGCAACGCCATTTTGTGCTATCCAATGACTAAAAGTGATGGGTGAAGACTTCATAGATGGTTAAAATAGACAATGTCAAGCATGGGAGGGGCCTTGGAAGTCATCTAATCCTACCCTATAATTTGGGGAAACTGAGGGTCAGAGAGAAGCACAGGAGCTAAAAGTTAGAAGGGACCTCAGAGGTCAATTTTAACTTGACCAAAATTGCCTTTACAATCAATCAATTAACAAGTCTTTACAACCATATACCAGGCATTATAATAGGCTCTGGAAATACAAAGACAAAAGCAAAATCATCCCTGCCCTTAAGGAGTTTACCTTCTAATATAATAAATACATATGGAATATATACAAAATAAATATGAATGGTTCACTTAACTACTTCTGATGGTTAAAAATCAGAGGAATAACAGTCAGCTTGAACTGGCTTGAGATAGCTGATTGTTAAATTTTCAGTGTGAGCATTTACACCTTCTGCAAATCTGCTGCAAATTGGAGTCTGATTTATTGTTTTATTGAAAGTCTAGACCTAAGAAAGTGAAGGAAATGTTAATAATACAGATAAAACTTTAAAGAGTGCAATGAATGAATTTTCTTTCCAGAGAGCTGATTGTTAAATATTTATCAGCACACCACTGTTGGGAACTCACTACCCACTGAGGCATGCCATTCTATTTTTAGGTAGTTATAATTTCTATGGATCTTTTCCTTATATTGAGATGAAATTGACCTCTCTGCAATTAATGCTCATTGTCTCAACTTCCATTCTTTTCATCTAAGGAGAACAAATCTAATCTGTCTTCCATATGACTACACTTCAAATAATGGAAAACAGCTATGAAGTTCCCCCACCCTTCTTCATCTCCCTCCCTACAAGTCTTGTTTTCTTCAGGGTAAGCATGGGTAATTCTTTCAACAAATCCTCATATGGCATGATCTATATTCCCTTCATCTGCCCTGGTTTCCTCCCTCTGGATGCTTTGTAGCTTCCTAAAAGACAATGTTTCAAATAGAACAAAATATTTCAGAAATGAACTGATGAGTACATAGAATACCACCACTACCACTTCTCCCATTCATGGCGTTATGCTTTTATTATTGAAGAGTGGACTAGTTTTTGGGGTTGACATGGCTTAGGGAACTTATAAAGTTTTATAGGAATGTGAATTTTTATTATGTGTTACATCTCTGTTCTTTCTCCCAACTTGCACTTGAGCTTATGGTTGGGTCCCCAGAGAGTGACTGTTACCTCAAGATTTAAGGAGTATTCTTTTACAAGTGAGATAATTGTATTCATGAGAAAAAGTAAAACCCTGCTAATTAAAAAAAAGATTTAAGGTGTACCCCATGATATTGCATTCCCCAGACTATAGCCCCAAGCCCCCATTAGTGAGCTTCTTAGCTGTCAGGCAGTAGCTATAATTAGCTCAAAGAAAGAACATTTATTAAAATGACATTGTAACAATAGTACCTGGAGGGAAAAATAACCAAAAACAAAATTCGGATGTACTCTTTCATAAATATATTATAGCATTGACAAGAAGAGTGGGTATACATTTAGACTAGAGTATACCGTGTTTCCCCGATAATAAGACACTGTCTTATTAATTTTTTGGACAGAAAAACACCAGAGGGCTTATTTTCAGGGGAGGGCTTATTTTAATGAACATTGACAGCAATTTTAATAAACAGGTAAATGTGAACAAAAAAATGTACCTTTATTCAATAAACAAATCACTGGGGAAGAACAGGATGACGCGCTCACTGCTGCAGCTCTG
The DNA here is from genome assembly GCF_028583685.1 of Petaurus breviceps papuanus. Classification (NCBI taxonomy): domain Eukaryota; kingdom Metazoa; phylum Chordata; class Mammalia; order Diprotodontia; family Petauridae; genus Petaurus; species Petaurus breviceps. Next base: position 1,437,063 of record NW_027187400.1, read on the forward strand.
ATTGGATGCAGCTCGGAGCGCAGCGTGCGTTTCATGGGGGGGGGACGGTGCATACAGAGGGTACCGTGTAGCGCAGGGGATCACCTTCACTACAGTAGCAATCTCAATAGGGTTTATTTTCGGGGGAGGGCTTATTTTAGAGGAATCTTACACAGTAAGGGGAGGGCTTATTTTCGGGATAGGTCTTATTATCGGGGAAACACGGTTAGTGAGGCACATATATAGGGAAGCCATGTGGCCAAGATAAATCATGTCTTCCGTATTGTGGACCCCAATATCCTTCTTCTCCTCATGGAATTCTCATGTAGCTCTATCCTAGGCCATGATAAGTGCTCAACTAATTTCCCTCCTAGAATCTGCTTTTTTCTACCACTTGATTTTTGATTGCCAGGGTTAGTTCTCCCATGAATATATGGTCAGCTCTCTTCTCTGATGACGGGGGTCCTACTCCTTGAAACTGCTTCTTCCCTCAAGTAAACTGCCTTCCTGTGTTTGGTCTGACTAAAGAGTGTGCTGTGTCTCCATCCCAACTCTCATGACAACTGAAACTGTGATGGAAGAAATGAGGAGATAGAAACATCCCTACTTACAATGAGTGTGGCCCATACAATGAGGCAGTGGGTCTGTGGAAAATTATGTCATTTAGAAAGTTTAGCAGATATCTAGTTAACCACTGAGTAGACAATTTCCAGGCACTTTGGATTCTTCTGTGCCTATGGAAACCACAATTTTCAAACTAGTGTTGAAAAAAAGAACAGACTCAAATCATAACTCCCTTTTCTAGAGCATGTAAGTCTTGTAAAGTGCTTAGCTCACAATATCAATGTGGAGTGGGCATCACAAGCATTTTTATCTCCATTTTACAGGTGAGAAAACAGAATCACTGAGTGGAATGTTTTGCCCGTAGTTCCATGGCTAGTATTTATGTGAAATAAGAGTTTGAACCCAGGAACACTGGAACCAATTCCAGGGTTCTCTGCCATACTATGTACACACAGGGACACCTAGGTGGTGCAGAGGATTGAGCATTGGCCCTAGAGTCAGGAGGACCTGAGTTCAAATCCAACCTCAGACACTTGCCACTTACTAGCTGTGTGACTCTGGGCAATTCACTTAAGCCTGATTGCCTTGCAAAAAAACTGAAAAAGCAAAATAAAACAAGCAAACAAGCAAAACCCCAAACACTATGTACACATAGCCAACCTGTGACAGTATTCATAACTTCAAAGCATTGTTTAAATATCATCTATTATGATTAGCTCCATTCTAGACACACCCCAGCTGGCTTTTTCCTTTCCCTGGGGTTTCTCTCAACCTTAGAGGCATGATCTGACTCTACTAAGGTCAGGAAGCCCCCATAATGGGGGGGGGCTAATAGTTGTGGGCACAGAGATTGGGCCATGTGATAAAGGTCTGGTCCAGATGATGGAGTAGGAAAGAGGAAGGAGCAGAATCTAGCAGCAAATCAGAGACTGGCACGGCCACAGGAAGAAGCACTGATCTAGCCTGATAGGCGGTACTTGAGTGGGTTAGGGTTAGGGTTAGGATCTGTCTGTGTGTCATATCTGGAGGCATGTGGGGCTCAGGCAAACTGAGACTTGAAGTCAGAAAAAGCCTTCCTAACAAGTTTAAGTAGGCAAATGTTGTGATGAATAGGGTGTGAAATTTGGAGTAAGGAACATCCGACTGACTTTAAATCCTGCCTTAGAGAGCTGTGACCCTGGGCAAGTCACTTCACCTCTTGCAGGCTCAGTTTGATCATCTGTAAAATGGGAATAATGGTAGCACTTACCTCATAGGGTTGTTGAAAAGATCAAATGAGGTAACACATATAAAGTGTTTTGCAAACTTTAAAGTGCTATATCAAAGCTAGCTATTATTATCACTGGGGCAGTGAGGTGATATAGTGGAGAAGGTGCTGGGCCTAGAGTCAGGAAGGCTCATCTTCATGAGTTCAAATCTTGTCTCAGACACTTCCTAACAGTGACTTTGGTCAAGTCACTTTACCCTGTTTGCCTCAGTTTCTTCATCTGTAAAATGAGCTGAAGACGGAAATGGTGAAGTACTTCAGTATCTTTGCTAAGAAATGAAGTCATGAAGAGTCTGACATGACTGAACAATACTAAACATTATTATCACATCAGTGAAAGGAAGTCGAGTAGGGGAAGGAAACAAACATTTATTAAGTGCTAGTTTTTTACAGATATTATTTCATTTGATCTTCTGTGACAGCCCTGTAAAGTTGGTGCTATTATTACCCTCATTTTATATTTGAGGAAACTGAGGCATACAAGGCAGAGGTTAAGTGACTTCTCCAGGGTCACAGAGGAAGCAAGATTTGCATTCGAGTCTTCCTGATTCCAAGCCCAGTGCCCTCTCCATGGTCTACATCTATGATAGAGCTGTATGGAGGGAGGGAGGGAGGCCTTAAGCAGAGGCAGACTGACCAGTGACTGGACATGTTGTAGGTATGGATGGTTGGTCTCTGAGGCTCTGAAAAACCCTTCTGACTTAGAGAGTCAGTCACTTTATTATCCCACGAAGGCCCCAACAATTGAGCTGAAGATGATGTTACTTTTCTTGTTGAAATTTATTCCCCTTTGGGTCTCTCTCTTGCACAGGCTGCTCACTAAATCCCAAGCAGCTCATGCTCGTAAGAGCCTAGGAAGGGTCTTGACTGGCACATGGATGTCATGCTTCCATGAAGGGGGAGCCCCAGGACCATTGCCCAACAGTCCACTTCCTTCTCTTGTGTCTGCTGAGCTAGGCTGTCCCATTCTGCTTCCCACAGATCTGATGCAGGGCCCGCCTGGCCTGTGTGATTCATCACTGCCTCATCCAGCCTCTGTCTCCTCTTGACCACCCATCTCCCTGGATGCCTGGCTGATTCCTTTTACCCGACTGGCTGTCTTCATGACTCCCCTGCTGTTGGCATTTCTTTGTCTTCTCTTATTGTCTCTGAAGTTGTTGCTTCTGAAGCCCCAGCTTGATCTCCTTGTCTGAAGATCTCTTTAATGGTCACAGTCTTCTGGGAACTTGAAGTCATGGACACACACACACACACACACACACACACACGACACAATCAGGAGACAATAGAGGGCAATCTGTTTTAAGTGTCAAATGAGTGTTGTGGGCAATGATAATAGGGAGAATTCATTTCATCCTATAACACAAATGTTGAAAAGAATCTAAGATCTGAAAGGGCCTTATGACACAGAATTCCATGGCTGGAGGGGCCTTTGAGCGTAAAATGCTAGAGATGATTATTTAAAATTTATTTTTATTCTGAACTTAAACACCAAATAAAACAAGCATTGTTAGATACATAGTAGAATAGAAAAAAGGAGATTGTACCTAAAACCACAGTCTCTATAATAAGCAGATTACTGTGTTTTTAAAGTATATAAAAAGTCCATCCCGTACCTTTCAAAGCTTGTCTATGCTTTGTCTTGTCTAACCTTTAGAACTTAGAATATCAGAGATAGAAAGGACCTTAGAACACAGAGTGTCAGAACTTGGAATGGCATTAGAACATGGAATATGACATCTGGAAAAGACTTTGGAACATGGAACATTTAGGATGGGAGGTACCTTAGAACACAGAATATTGGAGTTGGGAGGGACTTTAGAATGTCAGAGGGGAAAGACACCTGAAAGTACAGAATATCAAAACTTGAAGGTATCTTAGAAAATAGAATCGTAGAAAATGGAAACCATAGAGAATAATCACAGAATCAAGAATGGAAGGGATGTCAGTGGCTAGTCCACACTTTGAGAGGACAGGGAGGAGGATATTGAGGGTGGGCTAGCAGAGAAGGATGGTTTTAGTCTGTATTATTGGAGGTAGGATCCATATCATGGAGCTTACAGACCTGTGCTAGCCCTGGAGTGTGGCTTTCCTTACCATCTGGCTTCAGGGCTGCCTTGGGGTCTAGCCATTAAGCATCAGGGGGAGAAGGAGCCCTCCCCAGGACTCAGTGTTTTTGAAGAGACCTCAGGAAGGTGGTTCTCCTGGTCATGAGGGAGAAACAGGAGGAGGAGGAACCCAGGATGTGGGTGACTGTGTTGGCATGACTTTCTTGCCCCACTAGTCTGAGCCTGGGGAGGGTTGTGGGTAGGAGATGGCAACTGGAAAGGCCGATAAGAGATAGGGAAACAGACTCTCAGATGAGGCCAGATAAAGAGGAAGAAGATTCTAGAAATCTCCAGGGCCATCAGAGTGTTCAGATAAAATCCAAGCCAACCAAAGGGCCAAGGTGACCCAGTATCAAAGAGCTGGGTAGTTAGTCACTCACTCAGTCAACAAGTATTTACTTAATGTTTATTATGTATCAGACACTGTGCTAAACTCTCCCTCCCTAAGGATGGAGAAAGAAAAGCAAAAACAGGCCCTGTCCTCAAAAAGCATATGTTCTAAGAAGGGGGACAACATGCACAAAGATCATAGCTACAAGATGTATACGGTATAAATGGAAGGTGATCTGAATAGGAAGGTACTATCACTAGGAGGAGCAGCGAGCAGGTACCATGCATAGAGCACTGGAGCCGGAGTCAAGAAGACTCATTGTCTTATTTCAGATCTGGCCTCAGACACTTAGTAGCTGTGTGACCTTGGGCGAGTCACTTAACCCTGTTTGCCTCAGTTCTTCATCTGGAGAAGGACATGGCAAACCACCTCAGTATCTTTGCCAAGAAAACCCCAAATGAGGCACAAAGAGTCAGACATGATAGAAACAACCAAACAACAAAAACAAATCATTAAGAGGGGGTGGGAAAGGTCTCTTGAAGGGCCCACCTAGATTGTGATTCGTTTTTCAGTCATGGATAGAGTGATGGATTTTGAGTCAGGAAGACCTGAGTTCAAATCCTTCATCTAACACTAGACACTAAACCCCTTTGGCATTTATAGTGAAGGAAGCCTATAGAGCCCTTCTCAGAAACATGTTTTTAAAGGCATGAAAGAAAATACGTAGGGTCACAAAGAAAACAATTATATTGAAATACAGGTATCAAAATATTTTTAAAAAGCAAGTTCATGGACTCCCTGGTAGGGAACCCTGTATAGCTGCATGACACAGAAGTCATTTAATCTCTCTGAGTCTGTTTGTTCATCTGTAATATGGGGATGAAAACTGTAGTAATGGCCCTACAGGGTGGCTGTCTTGAACAAAATAATGTATGTTAAATTCTTTCCAAATTTTAAAGTGCGATTAAACATGGTCAGTAATCATTTTTAGTATTGTTGTTATCATCGTTAGGTTTCTACTTCTAGTGCCCCGACTTCCTTTTCCTCTCCCCTTCATTTCCATCTTGCTGATAGGGGCAAGTCTCCAGGGAGAAGGCTGTGTTTGTGAAGGAATAACCTCCTTGTCCTGTAAGGAGTGGGTAGGGAAGATGACTTATTTTTGCAAGTGTACATATATGTATTTATTTATGATTTATGGGAGAGAGCTCAGGTTTTGAGTAGTAGAGATATTGGTCTATATCTGGTGGCCAGCTGGTGAAGGGTGGACCAAGGGCCTTGGTCCGCTAAGGCTGGAGAGCAGTGGGCTGTCAGGAAGAGACCAGCCTTAGTGGGGTAAGGATGGTTGACTCTTAGTCTGGGCAGAGGGAGGAGGGTGGTTACAACTGGTATGCCAATAGTGACTGATGACCAGTCTTTCTTACAGACCCAAATGTGGTCCATGGAACACTGGGGCTAAAAGGATCCTAGATTTGGAACTGAAAGGGATGGTAGAGGTCAATCCATCCAAGCCTCTCATTTCACAGATGAGGAAACAGATTCAGAAAGCACTCAGGTGATTTACTCAAGGTTTTAGGATGTAGAATGTAAGAGATAAAAGCACTTCATAGGGTAGAAATGTCAGGGCACAAAAAATAAGGGGTAGGAGGGACCTTAGAATGTAGAATATTGCCTTCTAGGACATAAAACATGAGGGTTAGAAATGCTCTTAATGCATAGAATGTTAGACTACAGAATGTCAGAGCTGGGAAGGTCCTCAGAACACAGGATGTCAGAGCTGGGAGGGCCCTTAGAACACAGAATATCAGAGCTTGGGGTGGGGGAGCTCAAAACACAGAATGTCAGAGCTGGGAGGGCCCTCAGAATACAGGATGTCAGAGCTAGAAGGACCCTTAGAACACAGAATGTCAGAGCTGGGAAGGCCCTTAGAATATTGAATGTCAGAGCTAGGGGGGGACTTTAGAAGCTAGAAACACATAACTGGGCAGTTCTGTAGAATATAGCCTATCCAAGGGGAGAGGGGCATCATTCGTTAGAACTGGAAGAGACCTCAGAACAAAGAATGTTCTGGTCCAGGTGAGCAGGGATGGTTGGCTTTGATTCCAGATCAACAGGATAAACAAACTATTGCCCATGTGGGAGTTAAGCCAGGTGCTTTTCTCCGCCTCCCTCATTCATCAAAGCACAGTTCTCAAAGCTTCCCTCTAATGGGTTCATTGTGTTTATCACAGGTGCAAGTAACTTTCCATTGGGAGGTCCCAGCCCTAAGAGGCCTTTCAAGGGCATGGCTGATCCTGAATAGTTCCTTGTACTGGACTGATCACACTTTAGTTCTAGCACCATCCCCTCCCCTACCCCAAAAGTTAATTGATTATCAACAAGTAATTCCTGAGCATCCACTATTTGCTCAGGCCTATGAAAAGCTCTTCCACCTTCCAGGCTCTTAAAGTCAGACGACAACCCCTCCCTCCAATAATTCACTTCAGAGACTCTCCACTCTATCTGGATCCAGAAAGTCGCTGTCCCCCCAAACCTGCCTCCACCTCTCCAGGCTCTGCTCATGTTGTCCTTTCCTTCTCACCCCCAATCCCTTCTTCTTTCATTCTAATCTTTTAAAAATTTCTCCAGGAAGGCCTCCTGCCTATTCCAGCCCACTTGTTTCTACCTCCCCAGAGGACACTTGTTCACTGGACACTTAGCATAGGAAGGAAGGAAAGAAGGAAGGGAGGAAGGGAGGGAGGGAGGGAGGGAGAAACATTTATTAAGTGCCTACTATGTACCATTGTGCTAAGTACTTTACAAATATTATCTTGTTCAATCCTCACAGCAATCCTGGAGGTAAATGCTGTTATTATTCCCATTTTACAGTTGAAGAAACTGAGGCAGACAGAGGTTAAGTGACTTTCCCTGGTTCACAAAGCTAGTGAGTGTCTGAGTCTGTATTTGAATTCAGGTTTTCCTGACAGCAGGCCCAACATTCTATTCACTGTGCCACCCAATTACCCCAAGTATAGTTTACTTGGTATAGTTAATTCTCCCTATCTTTTTTTTCCATTTCTTTTTTCCTGGACTTAATAAATACTAAATGAAATGAACATTTACATATTGAAAAGAAACCAGGAAGGATTGTACATGAAAATATAAACCTCTATTATGTATAACTTGCTTTTCCCTTTTTAATACATATTAAAATTAACATGTAGCTCTCAAAGCTGTCCTATTTATCTATGTTTCCCTTTTTCTTTTCTTTTCCTGTGTCTCCCATTAGACTGTAAGCTCTCTGAGAGTAGGGCCTTGTCTGTGAACCCTCTCAATGTCAAACACAGGGCCCTGCACAGAATAGGAGCCCAGGAATTTCATTTGATACTGAGCGGGATAGAAGTGATTTTAGTCTGGTTAGAGAGAGAGACTGGACCCAGGGACACAACTATGAGCAAACAAAGGAGGCAATATGGCAGAGTAGTAGCAGCACTGAGTCTGGAGGCAGAGGGCATGGATTCAAGTTCTACCTCTGATGGTTACTACCTATGTGACTTTGAGCAAGTCACTTCACCTCTATGGGCCTCAGTTTTCTCATCTGTAAAATGAGGGGGTTGGACCAGAAGGTCTCTAAGATCCTTTGTGGCTCTTGATCTCATGTATATTTCTATATCTATATGAAGATACATGCAAAGTAGATACAAGACAAAATCAGAGAGAAGGTATCAGTATCTAAGGAGAGTAAGAAAGGCCCCGGCTGTATTTTGGAGGAACCTAAGAGGTGGAGATGAGGAGGTGGGGGACAGCTAGGTAAAAGCACAGAGATGAGAATGAAGGACTGTCTGCAAGGAACTATAAGTAGACCAATATGGCTACACCAGAGTGCATGGAAGGGAGTGATGTCTAAGAAGTTTAGAAAGGCAGGAAGGGGTGAGGTCTTGAGGAGCATTGAATACCAAGCAGAGGATCTATATTTAATCCTAAATTGCAATTGCTTTCTTGACTGCTGTATCACACTATTGGCTCATCCAGAGCTTTCAGTCTATTCAGACCCCTCATATTTTCAAACAAACTGCTATCTAGCCATACCTCCCCCATCTTGTACTTGTGACGATTTTAAATGCAAATGTAAGACTTTGGATTTTTCTCCAAATGCATTTCATCTGATTAGATCCAGTCCAACATCCTAGCCTCTCAAGCTCTTTAGAAGCCTAGTGATCATACACCTCTGCTTCCCAGCTTTCTGTCTTCTGCAAATGAGAGAAACCATCTAAGCCTCTGATAAAAAAAAGTCTAATAGCAAAAACCCAAATACAGATCCTGGGAGCAATCTACTAGGGAGCTTTTTCCAAGAGGCAAAGAATAATTAATGACTGCTCTTTGGGTCTGGTCACAGATAAATAGATAGCTAAAGTATTTATTAAGTGCTTAGAATTGATAAAGCATTTATTAAGTTACCGTCATTGGCTGCCTTCCATGCCTGGATTCTTTCCATTCTCATCTCTGCCTTCTGGCTTCCTTCAAACCCCAGCTAAAATCCTCCCTTCCACAAGAAGCCTTTCCTGATTCCCCCTTAATACTAGTACTTGTCCTCTGTTTATTATTTCCAAATTCCTCTTTTCTGTAGCTTGTTTGTCCACAGTTGTTTGTGTCTTGTCCCCTCCATTAGACTATGAGCCTCTTGAAGGCAGGGACTTGCTTTATATCCTCAGGGCTTAACATAGTGCTATGTGCCAGGCGCAGTAGGTGCTTAATAAATGCTTACTGACTGACTTTAATAGGCTAGCTACTGTGCTAACTGCTAGGGATTAAAAAAAAATAAGATGGTCCTTACTCTGAAGGGGCTTGCATTTTATTAGGAAAGCTAAAACACTAAAGGGTTGCTGGATAGGCGGTGGAAAGGGGGAGAAGGAGCAGTAGGGGAAGGAGTGTACCCAAAGCTAGTGGGAAGATGGAATACCCTGGAGAATGAACCAGCAATATAGTGAGCAGTGTGGCTAATTGGTGGTCATTCAACCAATTCCAAGCATACCCAACTGTACCTACCTAAATGTTTGCAGCCCACATTTCCCCATTTTGCCCTTACGAAAAGCACGTGATGCTTTGCTAAAATTACAGTAAGCTACAGGATCATTCTTCTGATGTACCAATCTGCCAATATGGTAGTCCTGTCAAAAAAGAAGTAAAGTAATGCTGTGATTTCTTCTTTTTTTTTCACCCTTTTGCATGACCTGCCCCTGATGAACCCATACTACCTCTTGGTGATCACGGCTTTCTTTTCTACATTTTCACTCACTACCTCTTCTAAAATTTTGCCAAGAATTGAAGCCAAGCGCACTGACCTATAGTTTATAGACTCTATCCTTCTCCTCTTCTTGGAAATCAGGGCAATATTTATATTTCTCCACTCTTGTGGCATGTCTCTCATTCTTTCTTATCTTTCAAAGGTCTTCAACAACAATTTAGTAATCACACCTGTCTGTTTCTTTTTTCAGTACCCTCAGACAAAGTTCATCAGGAAATCTAAACTCATCAAGAACATTAAGGTGCTCTCTTATGCACTCTTGGGATTGGGGGAGCTGTGATACAACATGTACCCAGATGAGCATAATGCAGGGTTGAGAGTGGCTAAGAGTTCTGAGGTTGGACATCTGGTAAGCAACGTTCTCAGGTGTGAAAATAAGTTCTGGGCCAGGTCTGGGGAGAATGGAAAAGTTGTTTTAGGCAGGGCTGTCAGAGGTATAACTGTGAAGTAGAGATTTGTCTTTGGTGGGTTTTTCCCCCACACCTCCAATCTCCACCCCATTCTGCTTTCCATCTTCCTCTATTTCTCTTGGATTCCTGGGCATCCAGTGCCCTCACTTTGCTCTTACCTACTTAGAGCCTCTCCCTTCACCCAAAGAGCAGCAGGGTAGAAAAGAACTTTAGATTTATAGTCAGAAGACCTAGGTTGGAGTCTTAGCTCTCCCACCTACTAGCTGTGTATCTTTGGACAAGTTGCTTCAGTTTCATTATCTCGAAAAAGGATAATGATATTCTATATTCTACCTACCTCTGCTAAAGTCTGACTCCAAAGCCTCACTGTGGTATTAATTTTAAAAATTAAATTTTTCCCCCTCTTCTTCTCCTCTCCCTTTTTCCCACTGAGAAAGAAAAAAAAACTCCCTTTCAACAAATGCACATAGTCAAGCAAAACAAATTCCCACACTAGCCTTATTCGAACATGTATGTCTCAATCTTCATTTTCAGTCAATTATCTTTCTGTTAGGATATAGGTAGCATGATTCATCATGGGTCCTCTGGAATTGTGGTGGGTTATCGTGTTGATCAGAGCTCTTAAGTCTTTTAAAATTGTTTGTCTTTACAATGTTACTGTATAAATTGTTCTCTTGGTTCTGCTTACTTCACTCTGCATCAGTCCATATGAATCTTCCCAGGTTTCTTTGAAACCATCCCCTATACAATTTCTTATAGGATGACAGTATTCTATTATATTCATATACCACAATTTGTTCAGCTGTTCCTCAATTAGGCATCTAGGTGATTCAGTGGATAGAGCTCCTGGCCTGTACTCACAAAAACTCATATCTCCCTGAGTTTAAATCTGGCCTGAGATATTTACTAGCTATATTATCCTGGGCACTTGCCCTTAAACCTGCCACTTAACCCTGTTTACCTCAGTTTCCTCATTTGTAACATGAACTGGAGAAGGAAATGGCAAACCGCTCTAGTGTCTTTGCCAAGAAAACCCCAAATGGGATCATGGAGAGTCAAACAAACTGAAAAGCGGCAAAACAACAAAAACTCCCAAATTGTTGGACATCCCCTTAGATTCCAATTCTTTGCCACCACAAAAAGAATTCTTATTCATTTTTGTGTACATGTGGGTCTTTTTCTTTGATTTATCTGGGGATATGGTTCTAGTAGTGATATTGATATTCATTCAAAGAGAATGAAAATAAATTACAATTTATTAACTTTTGGGGTATAGTTCCAAATTCCTTTCTGGACTGACTGGCCCAAACAAAGCTCTACCAACTTCAGCAGTGAGTTACTTTGATTAGTGGAGATCACTTATACTTTTGAAATCACAGATTTGCATAATATTATCTGTCTCAACTTTTTTAGCCTAGTTTAGAAAAAAGGTCCTGTAACAAGTTGCTATCCTATTTTTGTTTTGTTTAGCATTCGACAGACTATTAGTAAAGTAATGCAAAATTTTTTTTTTTTGCAATTGAATAAAAACCTCTGTAAATAAGCTCTTCTGTAGTTTAAGAAAAATATCTTTGGGACAACTCCAATAGCAGATAGGATGATGTAGATGATGGTTTATATCATCTTGTTGCCACGCGGTCTTGGTTTCTTCCTCTTAGTCTCTATATATTGAGAACTTTTTATTCCATATAGTTTGGGGGTTATCAGTGTTTGGTGTGGCAATTTCTACCAAAAACTTTCTTAATTTTTATGTCAATGTTTTATCTGGATGAGTGTGGATAATGGTTTTGTTTGGGATGATGTTTTGTCTCCAGTATAGTTTATTTGTCATGTTCTCAAGAATGTTTAAAAAACAAATATTTCAATTTATAGTAGAGGAATTTGTCACCTATATGTTTGTGAAGGATAACTAGCTTTTAATGTTTAACTCTGGCCCCAACTCTTCATAGACCTACTTCTTATTCTGGAGGATGCCAGTGGATCTGTATGGGGGAGTCATGAGGGCAGAAAAGAAAAGTCAGGAGAAATGTGTTTTAAGACCCAAGTGGGTCCTCATTTCTCCTCTAACAGAAGCCTCAGGAGTAGGTCATCCTGGACCAAAAAACCAACACATTTCTGAACTTACTTTCTCTTCCCTTCCCTTTTATGACTGCCCTTAACATGGTCCAGAGATTCAGAGTCAGAGATGCAGAAAGGAAGAAGGGTATAAAGAGAGGAAGGCAGAAAGAAAGGAAAGAAGAAAGAAAGAAATTAGGCAGGAAAAGAAGGAAGAAAGAAAGAAAATTAGGAAGAAAGGAAGAGAAAAAAAGGTATCAATAAATATTAAAAGTACACTGACTGAAAACACAGAAGTTCTGGAGGAGACACAGATGGTAGTTTTGTTACTATCATGTTAAAGTCACTCTATGTTTTTAAAAACAAACAACATAAAAGTTTATAGCTTCACATATAATCTTTTCTATTCTTCTCTGTATGTTGGAATGTGTTTATGGATGATACGTACACTACAAAAATGAAAGTTTATTCTTTTGTTTTTTCAATATATTTTTACTTCATGAGATATTTCTCAACTATATGTAAAATTTTTGACATGCATTTTTTAAAATTTTGAGTTCCAAATTCTTTTCTTCCTCCCCTCCTCTTCTTCCTCCTTGAGAAGTCAAGCGGTTTGATATAGATAATACATGTGAAGTCATGCAAAACATATTTCCATATTAGCCATGTTGTAAAAGAAAATAGACCCCCCCAAAAAAACCCAAGTGAAATAAAGTAAAAAAAGTATATTTCAGTCTGCATCTAGACTCTATCAGTTCTTTCTCTGGAGGTGGATAACACATTTCATCATGAGTCCTTTGGAATTGTCTTGGATCATTGTGTTGCTCAGAATAGTTAAGTCATTCACAGTTTAACATTGTACAATGTTGCTGTTACTGTGTACAATGTTCTCCTGGTTCTGCTCACTTCACTTTGCATGAGTTCATATAAGTCTCAGATTTTTTGAAATCATCTTGCTCATCAATTCTTATAGCACAGTAGTATTCCAGCACAACCATATACTATATCTTGTTCAGTCATTCCCCAAACTCTCAATTTCCAATTGTTTGCCACCACGAAAAAGAGCTGCTATAAATATTTTTGTACATATAGGTTCTTTTCCTTTATCAATGAAAATTTAAAATAAAATTTTAAAAAATGAAGGGAGGTGTCATGGAGAAGGAGACGCTGTGAGACACAGAGTTTGGGGAGGGAAGTTCCCTATTTTGTCCCATGTCTAATTTCGGAACTGAACTCCCGCATTTCAGTTCTGCCTTAGCATCTGACCACAGCTTCCCTGTTCCTCGGGGTAGAGAGGCCCAGGATTGGCTTCCATTTCTGGGATATCTGTTCCCACAGAATCCCCAAGATATCAGGGTAAGGAGGGGACCCAGTATACTGACCCACCAACCCACTGCCTCTTCCCCCAGTCCTAGTGGGACTGTCAGAGCCAGGCTACGGTAGAATCACTGAGGTCAAAGGGAAAGCCTTCAAAGAGGAAGATCTTTTGAGAAAAACAACCATTTTGCAACATTACTGATAATGTGCTGGCAGACTGTTCTGAAGCAACCCTTGGCTTCTACTTCTCTGTTATCCCCTTAGACGTGTGACTTGCCAGAGAAGCAGTTTTGCCCAGGCCTGGTTTCTGATTCAGGGCTTCTGTGACCTTTTTCCTCCAAGAGGGGTATCTATTGAGGCCTGGTGTTTACTGCAATGACCACAATCACCAGCACTTGCTGCTTTCCCTGGGGAAGGGGAGATGTGATGAGAGGAGTAGTGTAGGGCCTATATATGGGTGGACATTGTGGTTTCCTTTATTCCTTTCCCACTAACTCACGAGGTAGGGCCTAGAGTCCTATAGCAGAGTCTTTAAAATGTCTGAATGAGCTTATTTTTACACATATTTATAATCTGTCTCTCTCATGATCTCCTACACCAATTAAAAGTAAAATAATTCTGCATCATCAACATGTGTAGTTCAAGCACCCAAATTCCCACATTGACTACATGTGAAATTATTTATCCCTGTTTAAATTTTAAGTTCATCATCTCTCTGGCAGGAGATGAGTGAGTGCTGTTTCATTTTCAGTTTCCTGGACTTGAGGTTTATACTCACATTGATCTGAAGGCTAAACTCTTTCCAATTTGTTTTTATCAACAATTCTGTTGTCATTGCATACATCGTTCCCTTGCTTCTTGTTGATCTGTATTAGTTCACAGAGGCCTTCCCAGTTTCTTGTAAGATTGTCCATTTTGTAATTGTTTATACCCCAACGACACCCCATAACATCCCAATGCCATCATTTGTTTAGCAGTTTCCTCATGTGCAAAAAGCAAGGGATGGGGTTAGCTGACCTCTGAAGTTCCTTCCAGCTCTAAGTCTATGGAAAGCCTAGGAATTACCTGAGTTGATTGAGGTTGATGGCCGTCATGGATCATGTAAATTTCTGGTTTCTCTGATACATACAGACTCCTGCCTGGGCCTCTGTGCCCTCAATTGCCTCTAAGTCACTCATCCTGGGGTCTGGAATGCTCCCAGTGGGAGCGATTAAGCAGGGTGGGGAGAGGCAGCAGAGGGAGCATTTGGATGCCTTGAACAAGAACCAGAGAGAGGGGTTTGCACCAGCCCTGATTGGGGTGGGGTAGGTTGGGCATGCTGGATGGAGCTAAACCCTAAGCTTCAGTCCCTTTATATTTGCATGGACAGCCAGGGCTGGTGGTTATGACTCTAGGATTTTGCAATTTTCCCTTTCAGGAACAGGAGGCAGAGTGAGTGGCCCTTCCAGCAGGGTAGGGCTCTGACCTAAGGAGCCTAGGTTGGGAGGAGAGGGAGCTGCCGAGAGAAACCAGAGCAAGCAGCCATTGATGGAACCAAGAATGGAGATTCTCTAGTGGAAGAGAAGCCAGGACTGGGGAGGGTAGCAGGCCCTGGTGTAACACCTCAAACGAGTTTCATCACCTCTGGACCTCAGAGGTTTCTCCCGAAGAAGCCAGAAGGTCATTTCCTCTTTACCTAAGAATAATTTACCATTTGCATAGACACAATGCCTTAATAATAGCAATAATAACGGAATTTAAATGTCACTTCGCTGTTAGAAAAGTGTTTTACATGTTGCCTTTAATATAATCCTCACAACTGTGAGATTCATAGTCATCTGAGTATAATTATCCTCATTGTACAGATGAGAAAACTGAGGCTTAGAGGCAGACAGCTTTTCTGAGGTGACACAGGGAAGAAAAGGGAGATTGAGGACTTGAATTCAGGTCTTTTGCCTCTGAATCTTCTACTTGTTTCACCATCTACTAACAAAGGTCTATTACACCACGACTCACCTCCCTGGTATTCAAAGCCTCTGAGATCTGTCCTCACCCCCGTTCCCCCCAAACTTCTATGACATTCTTCCCTGGCTCTCACTGACCTGATCTAAATGAGTTTGAAACGTTCACCAAACACATCCTATCCTGTTCATTCTCACATCCAGTTCATTTTGTTTTAATTACATTTTTTTTTTCATTTAACAAGTGTTTATTTTCTCTCCCTCCCACCTCCTTCCTCCATTAGGGGAAAAAAAATTCTTGTAACGAATATGTAGTCAGTCAAAACCAATTCCTATATTGACCATGCCCAATGTCTAATGTCTAATTCTGCACCTTAAGTCCATCACCTATCTGCCAGGGTGTCTCACCTTTAGGTCTTTACTCCTATTGTTTTTTATGAAGGATGCCCTCCTTACTGTCACTTCCCTTTTGACCCTTTCCACTCCTCCCATGTCCCTTCTTCCTTCAAGTTCCATCTCCAGAAAGCCTCTCCTGGCTCACCCCATTCATTCACTCAGAGGGTCATAAGACCTCAAAGGGCCCTTAGTGGCCGTCAAGTCCAACCTTGGAAGGGGTATAGTTGGAAGGGCCCTTAGTGGCCATCAAATCTAACCTTGGAAGGGTACAATTGGAAGGGCCTTTATTTTTGCATTCTTTCCTTAAATTTCCTGAATTTTGAGTTCCAAATTCTCTCCTTACTTCCTTTCCCTCCCTCACCCACTGATAAAGTAAGTAAAATCCTATCAGTTATACATGTAAAATCATGCAAAACTTATTTTCATATTTAGCCATATCAACAACTCCCCCCCGCCCACACACCAAAAAAAATAGGAGGTAAGAAAATTTTATTTCAATTTGCACTCCAATTCATCAGCTCTTTCTCTTGGAGGTGGAGAGTATTTTTTAATCATGAGTCCTTTGGATTTGTTTTGGATCATTGAATTGATCAGTGTAGCCTAATCTTTTACAGTTGATCATCTTTACAACATTGCTGTTACTGTGCATAATGATATTCTAGTTCTTCTCACTTCACTTTGCATCAGTTCATATAGGTCTTTCTATGTTTTTTTTAACCATCCCACTCTTTGTTTCTTATAGCATAATAATACTCCATCACAATCATATGACAAAACCTGTTCAGCCCATACCCAAATGATGAGCATCCCCTTAATTTCCAGTTCTTTGCCACCATAAAAAGAGCTGCTATAAATATTTTTGTACATATAGGTCCTTTTCCTTTTCCTTTGATCCCTTTGGGATATAGACCTATTGTGGTATTGCTTGGTCAAAGAGTATGCATAGTTTTACTGGGAATTTTCATTTTGGTATTTTTTTCAGGAGCTGATCAATAGATTCTTTCCATTTCTAATTTCCCTTCTGGTTCTAAGGTAACAGGGCAATTTTCCATGATAATTTCTTGAAATATGATATAGTTAAATAATTCTTTAACTATCTATCCTTGATCTATTTTCTAGTTAGTTGTTTTTCCTGTGAGATATTTTACATTTTCTTCTATTTTTCACTCTTTTTAGCTGGTTTTGTTGTTTCTTGATGTTTCATAGAGTCACTAGCTTCTACTTGACCGATTCTAATTTGTAAGAAGTTGTTTCCTTATTTAAAAAATGATTTATGTGATTTTAATTTTCAACTTTCACTTTCATAAGCTTTTGAGTTTTACATTTTCTCTCCCTCCATCCCTTCTGTCCTCCCAAATATGGTGCGCAATCTGATAAAGGCTCTACATATACATTCATATTAAACATATTTTCATGTTAGTCATATTGTAAAGAAGAATTAGGACCAATGGGAGGAACAACAAGAAAGAAGAGACAAAACAAAACAACAACAACAAAAGAGAGCAAATAGTCTGCTTCGATCCACATTCAGACTCCACAGTTCTTTCTCTGGATGTGGATGGCATTTTCCATCATGATTCCTTTGGAGTTGTCTTAGATCCTTGCATTGCTGAGAAAAGCTAAGTCTATCAAAGTCAGTCATTGAGCAGTGTGGCTGGTATTGTGTATGATGTTCTCCCGGTTCTGCTTACTTCACTCAGCATCAGTTCATATTAGCCTTTCCAGATTTTTCTGAAATCCATCTGCTCATCATTTCTTATGGCATTATAAAGAGTATTCCACTACATTCATATACCAAGACTTGTTCAGCTAGTCCCCAATTGACAGGCATCCCCTCAGTTTCTAATTCTTGGCCACCGCAAAAAGAGCTGCTATATTTTTTTATATGTGGGTCCTTTCTCAATTTTTATGATTTCTTTGGGATACAGCTGTAGAAGTGGTATAGCTGGGTTAAAGGATATGCACAGTTTGAGAACCCTTTGGGCATAGTTCCAAATTGATCTCCAGAATGGTTGGATCAGTTTACAACTCTGCCAACAATGTATTAGTGTTACAATTTTCCCACATCTTCTCCAACATTCATCATTTTCCTGTTTTGTCATGTTAGTCAATCTGATAGGTGTGATGTGGTCATACCTCAGGGTTGTTTTTATTTGCATTTCTCTAATCAATAGTGATTTAGAGCATTTTTATATGACTATGGAGACTTTAATTTTTCATCTGAAAACTGCCTGTTCATATCCTTTGACCATTTATCTATTGGGGAATGACTTGCATTCTTATGAATCTGACTCAGTTCTCTATACATTTTAGGCATGAGACCTTTATCAGAGGCACTATCTGTAAAAATTGTCTCCCAGCTTTCTGCTTTGTTTCTATTCTTGGTTGCATTACCATTGTTTGTGCAAAACCTTTTCAATTTAATGTAATCAAAACCATCCATTTTGCATTTCATGTTTTCTGTGTCTTGTTTGGTCATAAATTCTTCCCTTCTCCATAGATCTGACAGGTAAATGATAAGGAGCTGTTTTCTTCAGTGAGATTTTCTCTTTTACCATTTGGCTGATTCTAGTTTTTAAGGAGTTATTTTCTTCAGTATTTTTGTGCCCCTTTTACCAAGCTGTTAATTCTTTTTTCACAAATTTCTTCCATAACTTTCATTTCTTTTCCAAATTTTTTCTCTGCTTTTCTCATTTGATTTTAAAAATAATTTTATTGCTCTTTCTTTAGCTCTTCTAGGAATTCTTATTGGGCTTGTGTTCAATCTTTTTTTTTTCTTTGAGGCTTTGCTTGTAGATATTTTAAAGTCATGGTCTTCTGAGTTTGTTTCTTGAGCTTCCCTCTCACCATAATAACTTTTTGTGGTCTGTTTTTTTTCTCATCATTTGCTAATTTTATTTTTCCATCCTATTTCTTGACTTTTGGCTTTATGTTAGAGGTGGACTCTGTTCACTTCTAGGTGTGTGCCTGGTGAATGTCTGGAATTATTTCTGTCTTTTATGAGCTTCTGCTGCTTTTATGACTCAGTGGGGGCCAGTAAGTTTTTGGATGCTTTCAAAGTGATGTGATCCAGGGAAAGGTCTGGTCACTGCTCTCCTTATCTGTGCTCTGGTTCTTATATGGTAGGGTACCTGCTCTCTAGTGATCATAACTACTCTCCACCCTGGTATTGTGACATAGAACTGGGTAATGAGCAACAGAGCTGCATGATAGCTACTGATCTTGTACCCAGTGCTAGCACTGGGGTCCCATGGAATCTTTTTTGGAATAGATTATGTGTTGGATGCTTCTTGTGTGCCACGGATGCCACCAATGCTGCTTCTAAGGTCCACAGCCAGTACTGCTTCTACCAAGCCTTGCTCCTGACCAGCCCCTACCCCAGTGTCCACAGATCTCTCTTTTTGTCCTTCTAAGCTGCCCTGGGTTGGAAAAATGGCCCACTCTGACTTTTTATTGTTGCAGTTTTCCTGCTCAGAATTTGGTTTTATATCCTTTTTAAAGTATAGAGGGATGTGTTGGGAGAGCTCGTAAAAAATTCTCACTTCACTCTGCCATCTTTCATTTTGGGTCTGCCCATTTCACTTTGATTTTGGTAATTCTGGAAGGGAAGCATCCCAGAATCTCTGCTCCTGGAGAGTCTTGTGTACTAGACTGTCTTTGTGCTGCCTGAGGTCTTGGGCATAAGAGACCACCAAAGGAGTGCACGATGAAAATCTTCAGAACTTTCCTCTACTTTCTCAGGCATGATAGTGAGAGATCTGACAAATGACTCAAGCACTTGCATATGTCATTGATGACCATCTGATCTATATCTTAGAAGATTGATAAAATATGGTAACAATGAGGTTACATGGAGTTCTGGTGGGGTTTTGTTTTATTGTATTTATGTTATGGAGAAACAATGTTGAACATGGTAGACATTTGCCTATAGCTCTCTTGTTCCCTCTCATCCTTCTCTTCTTTAAGATAAACACCTCCAGTTCCTTCCATTGATCCTTGTATGCCATGGTTTCTATTACAACCTACCCATCTCTGTTCCCAGGGACCCAGCCTATCTACTCCGCTGCAGGTGCCTTTCATCTCTCCAAACGCTCAGAATTGGCTTCTTGCTACCCTGCCAGGGGTGTTTTGAAGAAATGGCTTCATGAGCCTTAAAGAGTTCTTCAAATGGGAACGGTTCTTATGAGATCCCATGGGCAGTGCTCCTTCTCCTTTCTTCCCTCTGCCTGCCTTCTAGTTTCCTGGATTTTTCCATTCTCCCACCTTTGCCTTGGGTGTCTTTGTCTTGGACATCTCCTTCAGATCTTGCACCTCCAGGTGTGGGAAGGAAGAGGTCTGAGAGAGGGGGCACCAGGCTCTGCTCCGTGGCTTTAAAACTGAATAGCTAAGGTCACTGTTGGGTCCCTTCCCCTCTCCCTGTTTCCTCTTCTGCAAAATGAGGAGCTGACTAGGTGATCTCTGAGATATCTTCCTGTTTAGAAAGCTTACCAAAGGTAGCAGCCAGAATGATGAGTTTGGAGTCTGAGGACCCGCACTCAAATGGAGGCTCAGGCATTTCACTTTCTTGGGTCTCAGTTTACTCCTCTGTAAAATGAGCAATTTAGTCTAGAGAGGTGTTCTTCACTTGGGATCCATGAACTTGTTTCAAAACATTTTTGTACTTGTATTTCCATATGACTCATTTCCTTTGTAACCCTATGTATTTTATCTTATGCATTTAAAAGCCTTATTCAGAGAGGGGGTCCAGAGGTTTCACTAGACCTCCCAAAGGGACCTGGCCATGCAGAAGCTTAAGAATATTGGACTAGATGAACGATGTCTAAGGTTCCTTTTAGCTCAAAGTCTGAGATCTCTTTTTCTAGGACCCCAGAGTGGAGGTGGGCAAGGGGGCTTTTGAAAGTGACTAATTGGGAGAGGGAGCATGAGAGGGTGGTGTGGAACATCAGAGCCTGTGGCTGTTTTTTAGGACAGGGAAACAGCCAGCTTCCTCCAGGCAACCACAGCTGCTCTCTCCAGGTCCCCTGTAGAGGCCTCATACCTCTGGGACTCTCCTGGGCCAGGAAGGTGGGGTGGGCCAGGGGGTGGGGTTTGGAGGGATAATGGTCCTCAGTCACTGGGGGTGAGGGACAGGGGCTGGCTCAGGCATGTTTGCTCCCTGGCTGCTCCCAGCCTGGTTACAGTACATCCTAGCTTCCTCTGATACAAGGGGGTCTCTGTGAACGAGGGGCCGGGGGAGAAACAAGGAGCCTTCAAGGCAGCCAGCCCCGAGTCCAGGCCCACTCTGAGGGGCTTTTTCATTCATGTTCCTGACCCCTAGATCCAGATGTACTCAAGGAACTGGGGAAGGGGAAGCAGGAAAAAAAAAGGCCCCTAGAGAGAATCCCTGGCTGAATGAACAGCCTCCAGCCATAGAAGGGAGGATAGCGCAGGCTTTCTACTGAGGAGAAACACCCTGGGTGCCCCACTGGGCAGTCAGTCTGAGTGTGCTCCCAGTGTATAATCTGTGAACTACTATGTGCCCCCAGCACGTCCCTCAGGATTCTCCTTCCTCCTCTGGCTAAGCTGCTTGGACACGATCCAGCCCTAATTTCTTTTCTTTGGTGTGTTGGGGGCTCCTTTCCCCCTTTCTCTAAATGTTTATCTGCATTTTGCTGCGTGGAGGGAGAACTACCATGTAAGAAGTCATTAAATGCCTCTGAGCCTCAGTTTCCTCATCTGGAAACAGGCTACAATATTCATGTACTCCCCTCTTCAACCTAAGGTTGTTGTAAGGAACAGAATGAGAGAAGAGTTTTGCCAAGGAAATGGGTCCCATAAAGATAAGGGATTTGTTGTCATTATAGGTAAATTCTATTTGGGATCAGCAATCTTCCTTCCACAGCCTCTACGGAATTGAGATCTTTTTCCAAGAGGAGCCACCTAGTTGGTCTTTTTGCCTCTCTGATCCATCTTCCACACAACCACCAAATTGATATTCTCTCCCCCCCCCCCAATAGTAAAGAAACACATTTGTCCAAACTGACAGTAAAACAGAAATCTAAGAGCACAGACCTGACTATGTTGTGCCCCTCATTAATTAGTTAATAATAAAAGCTTTAAGGTCTGCCAAGCACAAATATTATCTCCTCTGATCCTCACAATTACCCTTTGAGGTGAGTGCTACTGTTTTTTCTATTTTATGGGGAAACTGCAAAACACAGAGGCAAAATGACTTGTTCACAGATACACAGCTAATAATAGTGGGTGATAGGATTCAAAGACATGTCTTCCTGACTCCTGGTCCGCTATCCACTGGGACACCTAGCATGCCTCCTCAAGAAACTTCAGTGATTCTCTATTGCCTTTAGATCAAATCCTTTCTGGCATTTCAAGCCATTTGCCATCTGGTGCCAGCCTAACTCTCAGGCTTAATGCATATGAATCCTCTTTTGTGTTTCAGCCAAGGGGGCCTCCCTGGGTTCCCTCCATCCCTAACCCATCATGCCCCATCTCCTATCTCCAGGTCTTTTTTGAACACAGTCAGAACAAAGCATTTTTATAGATTCTTCCAAGTTCCAGAATGGCACCCCATGTGCATTATTTTCCACCCAAGGCTTTAAGCCATGCCCTGGAGAGGTTCATGTACTACAGTGGAGAGAATATCGGAGTCAGGAACTTTGAGTTTGAATTCCACTTAAGACAGCTCCCTGACCCTATATAACCCTGGGACAAGTTACCTAAACTCTCTGAGACTCTGTTTCTTCATTTGTAAAATGTAGATAATATTAGCATCTGCCTCTTGAAATTGTTAGACTCAAATGAGTGTAACCTTCAAGCACCTTAAAGTGCTACAGTTATGCCTTCCAATGGGGTGGGGAGGCAAGGTTAGGGGCCTGGCCCCCTCAGTCCCCACTATCTGGAAAATCCCATACATTTTTGGGCCCTCCCTTCATATCAGGAAAGAAGTCTGAGGTTTCTTTTTTTCATTTTTCATTTTCCTTTATAGGGTGTTTACAGTACCTTACTGTAAAATTTGAGTGAAGTCTTTGGTCACAGGCTGTATTATACAATACTATATATATATATATTTATGCATTTCTGAGTTTCCAAACTTTTTCTGTGTTGTCTGTTGGTCTTTCTATGTCAGTTGTGGCTTCCACAAAACTCCCCCTCAGATTCCCATTTTATTTCTTATGCCGACCTGCCATGTATCAAAACTACAATGGGGAAAATAGCGATGTGGAAGGGATAACTATATAAATGCTGACATTATTATAATTATTTCTTATGGCATATGGAATTTATCACCAAATAAATTCCTTTGGGTGATTGATAGTATAATATTTTGGCATTAAAAATGTGAATTTATTTTTTTAAAAGGTTTCATTTGTTCCTTGTTGTGTCCCCCTTTGTAGATTTCCCCCACTAAGGAGGTTCCCATAACAATGGGCTTTGGTACTGGCGTGGCCAGGTGGCCACCTCCTCTGCCAATCCATAGTCTTGGTGCTGGCTAATTCCTTCCTTCCCACTCCAATCATACTCCTGTGATTTTCTGAGAAACTACAATATAACTGGAAACTACAGCCGCCTCACTAGGGGCTCATATTATGAGGGAGAGCTGTCCCTCACATGTGACACAGGGATAGTGCTGTGTGACTTGAAGGGAGGCAGAATTGACATGAGTCTCTTCTCCCCCAACCTTAATTCCTGCCAGAAAGGGAAGCAGGAAGTTGGGGCCAGAGGTCACCATTCTGCTCTCCTCAGAGAGGGGAGGTCCTAGGCTAGAAGTGAATGTTTACTCCCTTAAACATAACTAGTCTAGGGTATGTGAGTTTTGCTTGTTGTTTCAATATCAGAGGAAAGGAGAAGAACCCCAAGCTATATATCTGAGATTTGACTCCTTTCCTTCCAAATACCAATTCCACTATAAACCCACAAAGCAAATATAACCCCCCCCCCACATTCATTCAAATTAGTAGCAAGTAAAAAGATCAGAGAAAGTATACATAGCAGAATATATACTAGACAATACAGAGCAAAGGAGCTTTCCAGTTGGGAATGAGATAACTCAGTTCAATAGAGACAGACAGAGACAGAGAAAAAGATAGACAGAGAGAGAGTGGGAGGGGTGAAGAGAGACAGAGACAGAATGAGA